>NC_058130.1:81164363-81225974 GCF_016433145.1 Gracilinanus agilis | reverse complement strand
TCTCTCTCTCTTTCCCCCTTCTCCCTCCCCCCCTTTCTCTCTCTTCCTCCCTCACTCCCCCCGCCCCATCCAATGGTTTTATATAATAGGATTCTGGGAAGAAAAGAGGGAAAGGAAAGATACTAGGTAAAACTTGAAGATGTAAAAAAAGATTCCCAATAAAAATTAACATTAAAAAAGAAAAAAAGAAAAAAAAAGCATCACTTGATCTGAGCTTTAAGAAAATCTAGAGATTTGAAAAGGAGAAAACAGGGACAAAGTACATGGCAGTCATGGGGAATGTCTAGGGCAAAGGCATGGAGATGAGAGATAGAGAGAGATGCTGTTTATGGGGAGAAAGATGGTCAGTTCAATCAGACCATAAAATAAAGGAAGGGAAGTAATGTGCCATGAGGCTAGAAATGTAGGTTAAGGCCTGATAATAAAGCTCTTACATGCCAAAGGAGTTTATATTTTATTCAAAGTGATGAGTCACTAGTATTTAACTACAAGAGTGACATGGTTAGACAAGTGCTTTAAGAAAATCACTTTGGCAGCTTTGTGTAAGATGCATTGGAGAAGGAAGGGATGCTAATACAGATTTCTTACAATTAAAAAAGATTACTGAAAGGACCATGTATATGACAGAAACTCTATGCAATAATAGTCTTTCAATTAAGTAGAATGCTTTAGTAATAACTGAGTGCAAATAAAATTAAATATATAGTTAAAGCCTCAGCTAACTGACAATCAATTAACCTTCAGCTAACACAATCAATTAACCATAATTCATAACTAATAGGAACTCTTTTTAAGAAAGGAGGTTTGAGGAAAAACAGAATCAGAAAGCATGTTATCATTGGTGTTCAAGAGTTAATGTGAGGCTAACTAGCATGGTGACCAAGTAAATAAAGACATGGAGGCAAAAAATATTGGGAAGGTAGAATCAACAATAAGGTTGGCAAACTCAGGGGATATGTGGAAAGAAGGAGAGTGACATGAAATATTTTTACAAATACCAATAAAATGTATAGAAATATCTAGGTCATCAAGAGAGTAAGGATAAAATAAATATATGGACCTAACAAAAGGAATTATCTAGGCCACAAGTGGCTGACAGTCTTAAACTCAAGCTAATAGTCCAGATATCGATACAAATGGAAACAGCAAAAAGGGAATTTTCTACCAGTCTGACAAGGAAAGCATCTGTGTTGAAATGAGAGAAATAAAAGGTGTAAATATGGCTTTCTCCCTAGGAATCATAGTTGCCCTTCAATCTTCTAGGAAGACTGCATTCACTGCTTAAATTTTTAAATTGCCACTTAAGCGCCTCTGGGTTTTTTAAATGTACTTCCACAGCTGAGTTCCATCACTTTTCAAACAAGCTGGCTACTTTCCCCTTTAAAAGCCTTTTTCTGAACTCCTCACTTGTCAGTCTTTGTTTGCACACAAACAGCAGACCACTGCATTCATCTACTTAAATAAGTGGTTTATGGCTGACTCAGGAAGAAACCTACCACATGTAAATTAATGCTGAAAGCATTCAGGAAAGAGTAGTGACATGAAAACTCAAAATGAGAATATATCCAGGAGAATATACTCAATAGACTGAAATGGAGCAGATAGGTTGAGAAGGATAAAGACAAACAAAAAAAAAAACAAAAAACAAAACCACAGACATGACAATGAGAAGATCATTGGTAATTTTGGAGGTAAATTTCATTTGAGCAATGTAGTCAGAAGCCACAGTGCAAAGGATTGCAGAATAAGTGAATGGAGAAGAGGTAGAAGTAACAAATAGATAGCTTTCTCAAAGATTTCACTGAGCGAAAAGAGAACATAAGAGAACATACAGTGAGAGGAGATATTGGGAGAAACAGACAGACAGAATGAATGAGGTTGAAATGTGCTGGAAAATATGAAAAGTTTGGAGGGGATTTGATCAAGCACACATGTAAAAGGGTTGGTCTTGGCAAGGTGGAGGGTCATTTCTTTGACAGAAAATAGAGAAAAAGAGTGGAAGATTAGATCAAGGAGTTTTGAGGTGAATAAAAGAAAGCTTCAATTTTCTCAAAAAAGTAAGAGACAAAGTTTTCAACTGAAAGACAGGGAGGAGGTGAAGAAAGCTTAAGGAAGGAAAAGAAGATTTGGAATAGTTGCAGTGGAGAATGAGATCAGGAACCAACCAGAAAGGAATAAAAAGACTCCCTGGTTTCAGTGAGGATCTAGTTGAAATTGGATAATATGAATTTTTAATATATCCAGACATCACAATTTAATATCCTCCAATATCAGGAAAAGAGTAGGAATGGAGAAATCATCATGAAACCCTGACATGCTATCTAAATGGGATTTAATATTATTATATTGAATTCTTGTTGCCAAAAGGCCTAGGTAAGCCTGGGAGTCAAGAAGATATGTATTCTAAAATGTCTCATATAAGTATTTGATTTAGCCTACTATGTATAAGCCTGGCCAAGTAATTTAAATTCTTTGTCCTTCAGACCATGTGATCTTACCTGTATCTTTTAGAAGTCACCTATATAAAGAATCATTAAATTGTGTTTGTTTTTAATATTCCTAAGAATCCTATTTATGAGAGAAGCTCGGAGACCTCAAAGTGGTCCACCACCCTAAAACATAGGATAAAGATGAAAGTAGGAATGCTATATTACCACTATTTCATTGACTAATCATCAAGTATATACTTATATTAATTAGTAAAGAACTCAAGATGAATGGAAATTCTTAGTCAATGAAAAGTTTATTGTAAAGAAAAAGTGAATTTAGTTAATTAAAAATTTAGTTAGTTAAAAAGGTAATTAGAGATAAAGTGGCCACAATATAACAAAAGGTCATTCCCTAATTCAGTGCCCTTTCACTCAGTTCGAGCTCTTTAAAATATTTCCTCCTTTATTACACTTTATTTTTCACAAAGGCAAGGACTATGTCTTATTTAAACTTCATATTCTGTAGTGTTTAATAAATATTTATTGAATAATATAAAATATGCCCATACTGAAAAGTTTATTTGATGTATACCAAGATAATGGTATCAAGTAGGCATAGAAATGACAATGTCACATTGGGAAGTGAGCCAGTTTCCTGTTCCATGACATCTATTTTCCTATTTTCTTTGAAATTGTGGTCTTAGTAATAATCTACAAAACCAAATTTTCATAGATAAAAACAAAATAGCTTAATGAAATTACATAAAATAATAAAATATAATATTTATACATATAATATCTATACATTTTAGTGAATATAATAAATTCAACCCAATGTCACAGCATCCTGATAGAAAAGATCTGAATATAGAAACATTTGCCTTTCTGTCTCACATTAATCCCACTCAGGTTGGAGATGGGAAATATAGCATTTGATACTGCCCTCAACGATGACCAAAAGCTTTTCTGTAAGCTTCATATTCTCAGGGCCTCAGATTATAGTCAAGTTTTATTTCAACAGGAGAGGATTCACATATGAACCCACAGGGACCCAAGAAACAACTCATCCTCGCCAAATGGCTTGTATAATATTGCTGTGGGTATAGCTCCAACATGTATGTAGGGTCAGGATTTACTCCTTTCTGTTGTCACTCTGAACCACATTGCTCTTCAGCTGCCTCAGTGAGTCATCAAGCAAGAGCATCTTTGAATATAAACTTCCACTTAAACCAAAATGACTCAAATTCTTCCTCCCTTCCCTTCAAAAAAATTTTCCCAGGTCCTTTACATCCTTATAATCTGGTCTAAATAAGTTTAGGGTGTGGGGGGGGCCTATACACTAAAATGAATATCATTTAATTCATAAGTAAAACATGTCAGCTATGCACAGAACATTAACAAAACTTTACTACTGTTAACTAAAAATAAAGACCTACTGATGATTTTTCCCAAATTCCACATTTTTAAAGATTCTGTGACTTGAAGATTTTTTAAACACAGTCTTGATGATAAACAAATCAGAGTCCTTAATAAGAAAACTACCAGAGAAATAGGAATAGGTACAAATGTTGAAAAAGATTGGGAAGGAGAAAAAAAAAGATTTGGACAGTGGCATTTTCTATCTATATACTATTTTTTGTCTGATAAGAGTCACTTTGGATAAGCATATTAATTTTCCATTAAACTAAATAGGAAACAAAACCATTATGATTACCAAAAGCATTTGAACTGAGATTACAGCAGTTATTGTGAAGTTGCCTTCCCAACCAGAGAAACAAAAAAATGTCAAAATAATGCCCAAAGTTTCCAAACACCCAGCAACAGCTGGTTTCCATTTAGCACCTGGAGCAAACCAGAGTGCCTGATGCATGAGGAGTCTGAGGTATCTGAGAACTATCAAGCACATGTCTTACAAGGAGTGAGATCAGACCTTTCAAACACCAAACATGAACACACACACACACACACACACACACACACACACACACACACACAGAGTGAGTGATAATTGATGATTGAAAAGAAATCAGTAATTTCTGTCTGGTTGATTACACTATAGCACAAGCTAATGTTTAGGAATGCTGGGATTCTCCATTTTTGTACAGTGATCAACTGTGAAAGACTTACCTACTCTCAGCAATGCAAAGAATTCTATCCACAAAGAACTGTTGGAGTCAATGCAGATCAAAGCATCCAATTTTTCACTTTAGTTTATTTGCACCTTTATTTGGGGGTTTGGGTTTTACATGAATTTTCCCTTAAAACCATGACCAATAGAGAAGTATATTTTAAATAATAATAAATGTATAACTGAGATTAAAATGATTACCACCACTGTGGAGGGGGGGAAGGTAAAAGAGGGAGGAAGCCAATTTGGATCATCTAAGTTCAGAAATGTATGTAGAAAATTGTTATTACAAGTAATTGTGAAAAAATATTAATTTTTTTTAAAGAAATCTCCATTTCTCTATCTCTGTCTCTGTCTCTCTCTCAAAGAAAATGACAGGCTAGATACATTAATATGATGTGCTAATTATAGATGGCATAATGAATAGAATGCAAGACCTTTAGTCTGGAAAATCTCAGTTCAAATCCAGACTCAGAGACTGATTAGTTGTGTTACCCTGGGCAAGTAAGTTACATAACCTCTATTTACCGGAGTTTTCTCACTATAATATGGGGATAACAACAGCATCTCCTGACTAAAGGTATAATGAGGACCAAATGAGATAAAATTTTAAAGTATTGTGTAGGCTTTAAAGCATCATGCAATCACATGGGTTGATGGGAATATGATTGGGGATGTAGACTATAAATGATCACCCTAGTGCAAATATCAATAATATGGAAATAGGTCTTGATCAATGACACGTGTAAAACCAGTGGAACTGTAAACCAGCTATGGAAGGTGGGAGGGGGAAGGGGAAAGAAAGAGCATGAAGCTTGTAACCATGGAAAAATATCCTATATTAATTAATTAAATAAAGATTTCCCAAAAAATTAAAAAATAAAGCATCATGTAAGTACTAGCTATGACTATGAATCACATCATGATATATCAGTCATGTTGAAATAATTCTTCACTTTGCATTGTTATATAATGAGGTTGCTACTCTGCATTGTAAGCTTTCTGAATGAACTGAAGATCATTCAATTGTTTTAAGTATATAAATTGCAGACAATTTTATTGAAAAGGTCTATTTTATAAAACGTGACAACAACATTTAAAGAATTAGTATTATTGCTGTTTGGTTTTAGTAGTATTAATTGACTGAATTTATTTATTTAGTTGTAGAATTAGTAGACCAAAATGGAATAAGTCCTTATAGTAATTGTATAAAGTATTGGAAATCCTAGATAGCATTAAATGAAAACAAATGACAATGACTTCATCTGTTGTTCTAGCTATTAGACAGAGAAGAGCTAAGCTTGCCAGCTTCTAGGCAAGAGAAGAAAGGGTGAAGAGGGAGTGAGAAGTTATCTAAGGAAGTTTGAAAGAAGTAGTTTGAAAGGCTTGGGTTTGGTTTTTTTTTTCCTTAGTTTTGTCATTTAAGTAATAATAGCTAACATTTACATAGTACTTTAAAGGTTGCAAAGTACTTTACAAATATCTCATTTGATTCTCAAAGAAACCCAGGGAAGATGAGGAAACTGAAGCATAGGTCGAGTGGCATGTCCAAGGTCACACACAAATAAGTGTCTAAGGCAGGATTTAAAAAACGTTCTTCCTGATTCTATGGCCCATCACTCTGCCCACTGCACTAAATGCTATTCATAAAGTACAAATACTCCACTATTATCCCCATGAATACAGAGGAAAGTGCTTTGATACAGTCCCTGTGTAACTTATGGAAAGATATAGGAAATAAAATGTCCCATAGGATAGATGAAAATTGATGTGTTACAATGGACACATTTGCAAGAGTAAAATCTGGGAGATCCCAGATTAATTTAGAGTGTAACTAAAGTTTAAGATGCACTAGGAAAACAGAAACTGTCCTCCACATTCCCACAAAGGCAATACTCTTACTGTGGAGAAATCAATGAAAATTCCTCTGAATAAAACTATTTTCCATTGTTTTTATATAGACTGCTAGTCTTTAGGTTAAACAGACAACTCACCCTGGTATCAAAGATACTTTAAATGATATTTAAAAGGAAAATGAGAGGGATACCCTAAAAATTTTTTAAAATATACCTTAAGTGGCTTCTTCACATGTAACAAATATAACAATAATATTGGTGTAGGGTTTTTTTTTGGTACAAAGTAAAGATTAATAAATGTTTAAGCTATTTCTAAATATTTGCTTTAAAGTATGGGTCTTGGGAAGTCACAAATAAATATTTTTTCTGATCTATCCAGTTACCTAAAATTTACTTTCTTCAGTCAACCAGTATTGTATTAGAAAATAAAATTCTTCCTATGGAAGAAAGGAAGGAAGGAGGGAGGAATCATTTGGTTTTGAATTTTCCAAATCAAATGTTATTTTCCAAATGGAAAGTTTTTGCAAACATTTTTCAATCCTGGAAATAAATAGGACCTTTAACAAGGAGGCTAGTATTTCAAACTTGGAGATAGTTATTTAGATGTATTAACATAACAATGTAAGGCTTAATAACAGGAAATGAATGAAGCTTTATTGATTAGTAAACACTTTTGCTAGTGCATCTGTTCAAGTCACATAATGCCATAAATCCTTAAAAAAACTCATTTCTTCTATTCAACATTAAAAACATTATAATGGAAAAGAAGAGTAAAAAAACAATGGCCACACGAAAAAACCCACTAATTTCCCCTATTCATAGGAATCTGTGATTCCTTTGGGGTTGAACTCCAACTATGGGAACTCCTTTCATCAATGCAATTATCAATTTTTCTGTAATTTAGTAGATATGTCCTAAGAGATAGCTGAGTAACACAAACAGGTGACTTTTTCAGGGTTTGATAGCCAGTCAAGTAAAGTGAGTCAGGATTTGACTAGTGGTCCCTGACATAATATCTAACTAGCTAATCACTAATCCATATTAGCTCACAAAAACACTAAAGAAAAGGCACTTTAAAAAAAATCAAGACAAGCTTATTACTTGTTCCTATCTAGAAGGAACCTTAACACCAACTCTGGAACAGTAACTTTTAATAATACAAGTATTAATGATGAGGAACATCAATGAAGAGCTCTATTAAACTAAATGTGTACACTCCTAATATTTAAAAAACTAAAACATAAAAGATTTCTTTCTAGCCTGGCTCTTTCCTTCAATCCTTCAAGTTCTCAAACAGGCTGTTTCCCTTCCAAGCATTCAATGAATGGTCTTTGGATTGTATCAATTTCATCAAAGGAGTAAGGGGCTATCAATCACCAACACATTATAGGATGTGTTGTTATAATGCACTCCAGTACTTCCCCTCTCTGACAGGGGCTAATGAATAATACTTAAGAAAAGAGTCTTAACTTGTTTCAAGGAATTTCATTCCACAAAACAATACTGCCCCCAGGTGAATTAATTGAGGGAATCTTAAGGCACCCCCAATGAGATTTTCTTTAAAAAAATAAGGTGATGACAGGATCCTGTTACATGAAAATAGCAGAGCCCTAAAAGTCCAACCACCTAGGCACAATATAAATGCGAAGATATCACAGGAAGTCTTGAATAATTCTAAGTCTCCACATCCAACCTTGCAGGAAAATGCATCCTCCAACTGTGTAAATGGAATTAGCTCACCCTCATTTATTCTTTAGACTTTAGCCATCAGGAATAATGTCACCCCACCCAACTTAGAATTAAGTGGGGAGGGGGAGGTCTGTGACCCACATGTGATAGTAAGTAAATCAAAAACAAGTGACTGCCCCTTGGGCAGTCCAAAACTGTTTTGTCCATGTGAAACTGGAGGTAGACACAGGAAGTGATAAAAGCTGCTAGCTTTTAAATATGATGGCAACTTCCTTTCCAGGGCTTTTGGCACTTTGAACTTGGTGTTGAAGGAGCTCTGGTAAGACCTCATACTGCTTCCCTTTGATTTGTCACATGGATAAATTAAGCTGACTCTTTCTCTTCCCTTGACATTTCTGGAGGCTCTAGCCTCAAGGAGGCCTCTTTTCTTAGAGGAGACCTTGTGGCTAGAAGCCTTGTTTAATTAACCTCTGTGCCCCCTCTGCTGGGGCCTCAGAAGCCTACCTGGTCTGAGCCTCCAGTCTAGGCCAGAGTTTCTCTCTCTCATTTTCCCTACCTTAAACCTTCCTGAGTGTAAATAAACCACCATAAAAGTCATCCTGACTTGGGCCTCTTATTTGGAATTGAGTGATCAATCCCTGGCGACCAACTTTAATATCCAGTCCAACAATAATCTTTATAATTCCCATTTTTACCCCTTACCCAATGGAAGAGCACAAGAGTTCTGAAACTATATAAGGAAACGTTCAAAGGCAAATGATCACATGTTGTGTTGAATCTATCCTCCCTTCCTTAATATATGCTCATACTGAAAAGGTTAGATTGTCTCTATAGCAGTCTGTACCAATATCCACAAAGTAGATGTCTTGTAAAAAGAATAAGAAATTTAAGTAATGGTAGACTGAGCAATAATGCCTTTCTCCCAATGACTCATCAGGTTCACTGATAAGGTGTGAGACAAAGCAGGAAGGCACTGAGGAAAGTGGATACTTTGAAACAATTATATATGAGGTTTATAGATGTTGGTGTCAAGAGCATTTTATATGACTCTATCTTTGGATTCTTCCTCTTCTAGATCTCCTATCAGTTGTGTTCAGGGTAAACATTCAGCTAAACTAAAAGGTTTGCCCAATCTGGCTCCCTAATAATATGCAATTCAGAAATTCAGAAAATTTTTTGCCTTCAAGCCATGTTCATTTAAGATGTCCTTCTACTAGATCAATGTTTCTTAAAGTGTCATATAAGTATTCTGGTAGTCTAGTTGCCTAAGTGTTGTCTGGTAATGTTTAAGAATGAATAAAAAATGAATGAATGAAAAGAAAAATCATTTAAGTACTTAGTATATGGGTAGCACTATGTGAACCAATGAGTCACTAATACAAAAAAGAAAAAGCCTCTGCTGTCAAAGATCTTAAATTTTAAAATGTAGTATTTTGGCTTGAAAAGTTACAAGAATAGTGAGTAGATAGACAGAGTAATAGACTGATCTAGCCTGTCCAGTAGAAATGTCAATCCTAATGGTATTATGGTTTACTTATTTTATGAGGTTTGTTGTTTTTCCCCTCATAAAACCAGATACTATTTGTATTTATTAGGGTTTTCTTCCCATTTTATTAATCATTACTTTAATTTTCAGGATTTCCATTCTGGAGTTTCATTGGGAATTTTTCAATTGTTCTTTTGCTAGCTTTTTTAAAACTTGCATACCTGAAGAATTGATCTGTTCTTTTTCTCTTTTGTTGATATATGCTTTAGAGATGTAAATTTCCCCCTTACTGTTTTGGCTACAACCCACAAATTTTGGTATGTTGTCTCATTGCAATAATTCTCTGATTAAACTGTTGTTTCTAGGTTTTTTTTGATCCATTCATTCTTTCAAATTAGATTATTTCATTTCCAATTAATTTTAATCTATGTTTCTTCAGCCCTTTATTGCATTATGGTCTCAAAAGAATTCATTTAATATTTCTACTTTTCTGTATTTGCTCATGAGGTTTCTATGTTCTAACACATGGTCAATTTTTTGAAAGTGCCATGTACAGCTTGGAAAAAGGTATATTCCTTTCTATCCCTATTCAGTTTTTTCTAAAGCACTGCCATATCTAACTTTCCTAAGATTCAGGTCATCTCCTTAAATTCTTTCTAAAATACTTGCACTCTTTGAGGTGGCAAAAAAACTGGAAAATGAGGGTATGCCCTTCAATTGAAGAATAGCTGACAAAAATATGTTATCTGCTGCTGATGGAATACTATTGTGCTCAAAGGAATAATGAACTGGAGGAATTCTATGCGAATTGATACAGAGTGAGAGGAGCAGAATCAGGAGAATCATATACACAGAGACTGATACACTGTGGTAAAATTGAATGTAATGGAGTTCTCTACTAGCAGCAATGCAATGATCCAGGACAATTCTGAGGGACTTATGAGAAAGAATGCTATCCACATTCAGAGGAAGAACTGTGGGAGTAGAAACACAGAAGAAAAACAACTGCTTGAACATATGGATTGATGGGGATATGATTTGGGATGTAGACTGTAATTGACCACCCCAGTTCAACTATCAATAATATGGAAATAGGTCTTGATCAATGACACATGTAAAACCAAGTGGAATTGTGTGTTGGCTACTGGGAGTGGGGAGACTTGAGGGGGAGAGAAAGAACATGAATCATGTAACCATGGAAAATTTTTCTAAAAAATAAAAAAAAATACTTTATAATTAAATTTATCTAGCTCTAAAAGGGGGAAATTGAGGTCTTTCACTTATCTAGTTTTACTATCTATTCATACTTGTAATTCATTTATCTTTTCCTTTAAGAATTTGGATGCAATGACATTAAGGACATATATGTTTAGTATTGGTTACCTTAATCAAGACACAGTTTCCCTGCTTATCCCTTTTAATTAAGTCTCTTTTTGCTTTTTGTTTTATCTGAGACAATGATTCCTACCCCTGCTTTTTTTTACTTCAGTAAAAGCAAAATAGATTCTGCTCCAGATGCTTGTTGTAATTCTCCATGTTTCAAGTGTGTTTCTTAAAAAAAAAAAAAAAAATTGTTGGATTCTGGTTTCTAATGCATTCTGCTATCTGCATCCATTTAATGGGTGAATTCAACCCATTCACGTTCACAGTTATGATAGCTGTTCATTTTCCTCCATTTTTTCCTTCTGTTTAGCCTTCTCTCTTTTTATTCTGTTAATCTTCTAAATTCTATTTTGTTTCTTACCACTGTCTTCTTTTATCCATCCTCCTTTTTATCATCTTCCCTTTTCCTTATGTCCTTCTTCCTTGTTGGGTAAAAGATTACTATTATAACTGAGTATGTGTATGTATATTTGCTCTTTGAAACAATTTAGATGTGAGAGAGATTCAATCGTTGCATGCCCCATTCCTCCCCATTTTCCCCTCCATTATAAAAGCTCTTCCTTGTGTGACTCTTATGTGAGATAATTTCCCCTATTCCTCTCTCTTTCCTTTTCTCCCAAAGCATCCCTCTTTCTTACCTATCTATTTTTTAACATCATCTCAATATAATCGACTAACTCTCACACCTTCTTTCTATGTAGAATTCTCGTAACTGAACTAATAGTGATAAATTTCTTAGAAGTTACATGTGTCATCTTCTCATATAGAAATGTAAACAGTTTAACTTTATTGAATCCTTCATGATTTCTCTTTCAAGTTTACCTTTTTATGCTTGTCTTGAGTTTTGTATTTGAAAGTAAATTTTTCTATTCAACTCCTATCTTTTGATCAGGAATTCTTGAAAGTCCTGTATTTCATTGGATATGTATTTTTCTCTTGAAGGATTATATTCAATTTTACTGATTTTTCTTGTTTTTTGTCCTAGCTCTTTTGCTGTATGGAATATCATATTAAAGGTCCTCCATTCTATTAGCATGGTAGATACTAAATCTTACATGATCCTAACTGTGGCTCTACAATATTTGAATAATTTCTTTCTCACTTGAAATATTTTCATTTTGTCCTGAAATTCTGGAATTTGGCTATAATAGTCCTTGGAGTTTTCATTTTGGGTTCTCTTTTAGTTGGTGATCAGTGGATTCTTTCCATTTCTATTTTAATCTGATTCTAGGATAGTGGGAAAGTTTTCATTGATGATTTTGTCAAATATGATAATGAAGCTCCTTCTTTCACCATAGCTCTCAGATAATCCATTACCTCTTCATTTATGTCTCCTTAGAATATTTTCCAGCTCAATTATTTTTTCAATGAGATATTTCAGATTTTTCAATTCTTTTGACTTTGTCTTATTGTTTCTTGATGTCTCATAAAATCACTAGCTTCCACTTGCCTAATACCAATTCTTATGAATTTATTTTCTTCAGCAAGACTTTGTGTCTCTTTTTCCATTTGGCCAATTTCATTTTTAAGTTATTATTTTCTTCATTGTTTTTGTGATCTTTTACCAAGTTGTAGGGGTTTTTTCCATAATTTTCTTCCTTTGCTCTCATTGATTTGCCTAATTTTTCATCTACCACTCTTTGGATTTTGAAAAGTTTTTTTAATATGTTATAGGAATTTTTATTGGGTTTGTACCCATTTAAAATATTTTTCCTTGAGGCTTTGTTTTTAGCTATTTTGACATCATTATCTTCTGAGTTTGTATCTTGATCTTCCCTTTAACTATACCAGATTTTTATGGTCAAGTTATTTTTTTTAAACCCTTAACTTCTGTGTATTGGCTCCTTGGTGGAAGAGTGGTAAGGGTGAGCAATGGGACCTAGGACTCCCATCTCTAGACCTGACTCTCAATCCACTGAGCTACCCAGCTGCCCCCGGTCAAGTTCTTTTTTTGCTATTTGCTAATTTTTTCCCCATCTCATTTCTTGATTTAGTACTGTATATTAAAGTCAAGCTCTTTTCTGGTATGATGTGGTAGGAAGGGCATGATCTCAAACTTCAGGCTTTTACATATTACTGTTTTCAAAGAAAGTTCTCTATAATATATATATTTATTACACAGAGAGACCTCTATAGAAGTATGTGTATATATCATATATGTTTATATAGACTATGTATATACATATAGTCACATTCACATTTCTTGAGATATTACCATATACTATAATATACAAATACACATATGTATGTGTAACAAAGACACATCCTTACAGCATTTTAATATTTTATAAAAAATCTATTGTCTTCACCCACACTTACCTTAGTACTGCTGTTTTTGTCTTTATCCCTCATATGCATGACCAGATACATACTAAATAAATATATATGTATATATACACACATATATATAATCAACACAGATAAAAACATACATAGATTTTCTTTTACCCAGATCAGTTTACACCCAGATATAACTTATATGAAGAAGTCCCAATGTAGAAATTCTCTTCTCTCATACAAAGCATTAACTGGTCTATGACTTTTTTATCTTAGCTGGGAAACTGAGGAGTTAAGTAACCAGCCTATGATCTCACAGCTAGTATGTGTAAGAGGTAAGACAAAAAAAATACAAGTCTTCTTGATAGAGCCAACCCCATATCCATTATGTGATGCTGACACTTATTAACTATATGTAGATATATAAACATTTATTCGTATGTATATAAATGTATTCATATGAATTGGCATATGGCAATACATGTAAAGTGCTTTATAAAATTATTCTATTATGTCAGCTATTATAGATGATAGATAAATATATAGAAACAGGTCTAGCTATAGATTTATATATAGTTTAATAGAGAGAAGTAAAAAGGGTCGCTAGTTTAAACAATAGTGTGGAGATCAAGAAGTTTTCCCCTTCTGAAAAGAAACCGGAGACTATTAATAAAATAGCTGCCTATTTTGGCCTTCCAAGGTACAGTACATTTCACACAGTCATTATCCTCTTGTGCCATCCTGGATAACTGTTAAACTACTGAGGCATGCAAGTATGTGCTAAGATCAATAGAAAATTAGGAATCCAGACATGGCCCTGATCCCAGAATACACAGCGGGGGATGCCTATAGAGGACAAGGACATAATATGTTAAAGAGCTCTAGTTGTGCAGGAGCTCACCAGCTGTGATCAGAAACCAATTTTCTCACTCACTTCTGGAAAGGGGTCAGGGAAGAAGAAGCTCAAGTAAAAGAAAGAGAAAAAAAACCCCAAAGCTGGTAATTCTGTCAATGTGTAAGCTAGCCTGGGGCAAATTGCTGCCTGGGAGGAGGGTGGGGAACAAAACAAAACAATCAAACCAATAGCAATCTAACAAATTTAAAACAGAAACCCAAAGTCCCAGAAAGTTTACTGGGACATACTCATGACCTGGGTACTAACAGATTGAATCTATGGAATCCTATGAGAATTGGAATCCTTGAGATCCCCTGATCCAAGTGAACATTTAGAGGACCTTAGGCATATCCTGATCACCTAAGAAATAAAACAACTAATCATCTGCCCAAAATGGGCCAATCCCTCTCCAGTCACAAGTATAGGTGACAAAAGAATAGCAAAATAAAAGATTTTGTTTTGATACAATTAAAAATGACCACTCTAGAAATTCGAAAGTAGATTGGGCTATCTTAGGGGGAAAGGGGTGAATTTTCATGCAAAAATGACCACTGGTTGTGGGTATGTTATGAAAGGCAGAATGGCTCAGCTGTTAGATCACTGAGCTCAAAATCAAGACAACCTTCACCAGCTGTATCGCTCTGTGAACTCTCTACACCTGGCTGAGACTATTTCTTGATGTGTAAAAAATAAATAAATTCAGTCGCTTCACATTTTTTTTTGTGAGAATCAAATGAGGTATATATATTGAGCTTTGCAAAACTAAAAATGTCAGATAAATGGCTTTAACTAACCTGTATTCTATTCTTTTGAGACAAAGAAAAAATTATAGGGAAGACTTGCTTTAAAGCTATTTTTTTAATAAATATAGGTAGGTAGTAATATAAACAAACTTACTAAGGAAAGAAAAATATTTGTCAATTAGCCTTTTCTTTTTTTTTTATAAGTGCAATTCAATAGCATACTTATATTTTGTTTCTCCAAAGTCCTTCAAAAACTTTAGTTGCTTAACCTAAGTGTCCCTAAAAGGGTCTCACTCTTCTAGTGGTTAAATGAAGTTAAGTAAACCCTAAGTTCTGAATCAGTTCCAACATGGAAGAAAGAATATCAAGGAAATAGTGAGACCACTTATTTTCCTAAAACAAAACAAAACAGAATCAAAAATCTGTACCACAGCAAAGAACTCTGGTAAAATTTAAGAGACTTTGTCCCCTCTAGATCTGGAGGTTTCAACATAGAGTTTTAATATCCTTTTTGCTTTTCTTTGACAAAGGTAGGCATCTAGAAAATAGTTCTCACATAGATGCATATATATTCAAGTAATCAATCAATAATAAGCACTTACTCTAAGTACCTAATAGCTGTAAGACATGTAGGATAAAAGAGCAAAAAAAAAAATAAAAAATTCTTGTCCTAAAGGAGTTTACACTCTATCTAAGGTATACTACATATTAATAAGAGAAGTTATTTGTTGTTCAGTCGTTTTTCAATCACGTCTAACTCTCTGTGATCCTATTAGGGGTTTTCTTGCAAAGCAGTTTGCCATTTCCTTCTCCAACTCATTTTATAGATGAAGAACTGAGGCAAACAAATTTGCCCAGTTTCATACAGCTAGTAAGTATCTGAGACCAGAATTGAACTCAGAATTATGGATGAGTCTTCCTAACTCCAAATCTGGCACTCTATTGTTGTGAGGAAGATTATTTAGTTGTTATGTAGGAGTCTTAGCAGGAAGGACTGGAGAATTCCACATGGAATACACTGCACTACCTACCCCAAAGAAGTTACTACAAATTCGTAAAATGTGATGTTGGCCTTCACCTATCTAATTACAATAAGAAAAATTTTGAAAAATTTTCCAGATAATTCTACAATTTTAAAAGCAAAATAAAATGTTTCCCACATTAAAGAATAACTAATTAAAATACACTTAAGACTTTAAAAAAGGAAGCTTATGAGCTAAACTCGTAATTTTATGGAGCAGAAAACAATTCAATTCAACAAACATTTCTTAAAGATGTATTATGAACAAATCATGAAGTTTTGGATACAAAGTTTAAAATGAAACAGTCTTTGCCAACAATGAGCTTACAACCTCATTTTCAAACCGTAAGGCAATGCTTAAATTAGAAAGTTGTAATGTAAAAAGGGCCTACTTACCGGTGGGTCATTGATTGGTACGTGGCAGGGTATCACCACCTTTAATGAAAAAATAATAACAAAATAAGTACCAAGAGACACTTTTTGTACACCCATGGATAAATTCTCCCTAAGCTGGAATTAATCCAGTCTCTAAATCATTCTCCTCATTAAACAGAAAAGAAAAAAATCCAAGAATAAACGAGTTCAAATGATCTAAGGAACAGCATCAATATAGTGATACTTCATCTAAAACTATAGAGAAAATCAAGATTAAGGAGCAGGGCAGCTGGGTAGCTCAGTGGAGTGAGAGTCAGGCCTAGAGAAGGGAGGTCCTAGGTTCAAACCCAGCCTCAGCCACTTCCCAGCTATGTGACCCTGGGCAAGTCACTTGACCCCCATTGCCCACCCTTACCAATCTTCCACCTATGAGACAATACACTGAAGTACAAGGGTTTAAAAAAAAAAAAAAAAGATTAAGGAGCAGACATAGGGGACGAGAACTGAATTTAAGCTCTATTTTTTAGAAGTGATTTCTCAATTTCAGGGTTTAGTGCTAAGGGATTACTGCAAGGCTAGATGGGAGAGGGAAGAAGAGATGTACAAAAAGGGATTTCAAATGCCACATTCTAGATGATTTAAATGATTTAAATGATTAAAAAATTATTACAACAACCATTAAAAGAATATATGGGGGGCAGCTGGGTAGCTCAGTGGAGTGAGAGTCAGGCCTACAGACAGGAGGTCCTAGGTTCAAACCCGGCTTCAGCCACTTCCCAGCTGTGTGACCCTGGGCAAGTCACTTGACCCCCATTGCCCACCCTTACCAATCTTCCACCTATGAGACAATACACCAAAGTACAAGGGTTTAAAAAAAAAAAAAGAATATATGGAATGCACCAAATACACAGAGATTGAAGGTAAGGAACTCAAAGAAATTATGCAGTTATACATCCAAATCAAAATGCCTGATAATAATAACTCGTGTGTATGTGTGTGTATATATGTATATATATATATATATATATATATATATATATATATACATCATCTCATTTGATTGCTCTAACTCCATGAGTTGGCATTATTGTTGTTGTTGTTGTTGTTGTTGTTTTACAGATAAGTAAATAGAGGCAAAGAGAGGCTGAATCACTTGCCCAGGTTTACATAGCTCTCAATGTCAGAAGTAAGTCTCACACTTAGGTCTTCCTGACTTCTTTTCCCATAATTTTATCTACCATAACAGTCATCTTAGGTCAATCCCATATAGGCAACCTGATGATTCAGATAGCCAGGTGATTATTGAGTACTGGGGGAAAGTGAGGGGGATGGAATGAGAAACTTATAGACGTATAGAGGTGGGAGGAAGCTTAGTGCCCCACAACCACCATCTCCAATAAACAAACAAAAATTGTACAAAGATGCAGATCAGTTAAAACCTAAAAGATGTGAAACATAGACCAATATTCTCTAGCTTAAAGAAGGACAATAAAAACTGTGGTCATCCTTTTATTTCAGCATTTTGGGAAAAAGAAAAAAAATCCCATGTAACCCATTCTACATTCAGTCCTGGGTAGGTTTTAATAATGAATGATGATGATGATGATGATGATGATGATGATGATGATGATGGAGGGGCAGTTTAGAGGGGGATTTTAGGAGGAGATATATAGCTTCTTGTTATTTCCAAAACAGTTTAGAATTACTTACATCCCTAATCCCAAAACTGATTTACAGTGTCTCCTCAAAGATTCTGAACTCAAGAGATGGGACTTTCTAACTGGAAAGGAATGGAGCAAATGGACTGAAATGCCTAAATCATCTTTTGAGGCTTTTCTATCTGAAAAGCTAGTTTGCATAAGACTAAGTACACTGTCCAAAAAGAAAACTGTGGCAATATGGTATAGGAGAAAGGATGGGACACTGGGAGTTAGGACAGAGAGTTCAAACCCCAGGTCTGCTATTTACTACCTTTGGGGACTTGAGTCAGTCACTGTCCCTCCCCTAAGACTCAGTTTCTGGAACTATTATAATAGCTAGGATTTATATATAAGTTTGGGAGTGGGGGATCTTTGCAAATAATACTGCATCATTTTATCTTTACAACAACCCTGGAAGGCAGTTGCTAGTAGTAATGCCCATTTTATAGCTGAGGAAATAAAAATCAATGAAAACAACTTGCCTAGAGCAACATTGCTAATAATGAATTATCTGTGGCTACATTTGAATTCAGGTCTTCCTGGGTTGGTTGTGAGAAATCACTTTCTAAATTGTTCAGTGCTCAAGGGTACTCTTTGTACCTTGGCTAAGACATTTAACTGCATAATCTGTATTTGCCAATAGTTATTGTTCTCTATATAAATAGGAAGATGCAGTGCTCTCATTGACACGCACTCTCTCTCCCTCCCCCTTTCATATATGTGTGGATAATGAGAAATTTAGAAGTCTTTGTATTCTTATGAAAAATAGTTTTGAACTTTTGAGACCCCAAGGGATCCCCAGACCACACTTTGAGAACTGCTAATTTAGAAGTTAGCTCTTGAATCAAGTTTTGAAAGAAACCAGGAACTCTTAAGAGGCAGAGATGAGAAAATAATACATTCCAGCCATGGGGGGAATAGCCAGCACAGAGGGAAAGAGACAAGAGATAGTTTCCTGTGTGAAACTTGATTGGCATGACTGAATTGGAGAGGGCATAGAGGGGTATTGAGTATAAGAATATTGTGAAAGTAGAAAGAGTTATGTTGTGAAGAGCTATAAATGGATTGACATCTTTATAAAATATTTTTGTTTAAAGAACTACATTCCTCAGTGAAGTAATAATAAATAATGTGAACTTCACATTATCAAAGACTAAAGAACATGTACAAGTATATATACATGATTATATACATATGTAATATGGATATATGTACACACACACAGACATGGTTTTCAGGTTGCCCAAAAGTGCCTTTTTCATGAACTGACTCTCCAATATTCATTCATTATTATTGTCCACCCAATATATACTGTACACACTTAAAGAGTTTGCCCACTACATAGTCATCTCCTTAGTTAGGGTTCTCTTTGGACTTTCTTTTACCCTTAACAGCAATTCCCCAGAAGCTAGCCCAGAAAGAGAGATAGGAAAGGCTTCCCAGGACAAAGGACAAATTCTAAGCTTCCCAGTTGTCCTTGGGTGTATGCAGATCAATCACAGAAACTTCTCTAGGACCAGAGATCACAAAACAATTCTTATCACTTGAATAAATCTATTTACATAACATATGACTAGATGTCTAACTAGCAAAACAATCTAAGGTATTTACAGCCAGTGCATGATTAGAGTCAGTCTCCAAGTCAGAACCAATGAATGTACATGACACTCTGGATTTTTTTTCTTAGAAAAAACTATGACAGCAACTCCTGACTGATGGTCAGTGGTCAAAGTCACAGGCTCTCTTATTTGCTGATAAATCCCATTTCTGTGTTATATAGTGTGAGAAAGGCACGATTATTAGCACAGAGGATAGAATGCTAGACCTGGAGTCAGAAAGGCCCGAGTTCAAATGCTACCTCAAACACTCGTTACCAGCTGTGTGACCTTTACTCAGCCTCAATTTCCTCTTCTATTAAATAGGGATAATAGAAAATATGCCACAAGACTGTTGAAAATCACACAAGATAATAAAAGTAATGGAAAAAGCTTTGAAAAACTTCAAGCACTATTATTTTGTTATGGCAGTCATATGATATAAGTAAGGTGATGCTTAATAATGACAAGAGTTGGGACAATCAAACAATTGCTTCAGTTCTACAGAATGACTGGGACCTAAAACAGAAAGTATAAAAATGAATTTTTTAATATTACAACAACATCTCATCCATCCTACATAACTCAGAAATTAGGGGGTTTTTTTATCTACAGAAATAAAATTTTCAAATACTAATTTGTTCTTTCAATGGAGAAGTTCATCAAATTTTTAAGCCTTTTGGGATATAAATCTTTCAAACATTCAATTATACTGTTCCCTGCCTTCAAAATACAGGACCTTGATAAATCTTAAGTTTTTGGTTTTTTTTAACCTTTAACTTCTGTGTATTGGTTCCTTGGTGGAAGAGTGGTAAGGGTGGGCAATGGGGGTTAAGTGACTTTCCCAGGGTCACACAGCTGGGAAGTGTCTGAGGCCGGATTTGAACCTAGGACCTCTTGTCTCTAGACCTGGCTCTCAGTCCACTGAGCTACCCAGCTGCCCCCTTAAGTTTTTTTTTTTGATAACATGATCATTGTGATAAATATTAATTACTATACTAAGCAATAATATAGTCTTATTTAGTTTACTTCCTCCC
Organism: Gracilinanus agilis; assembly: GCF_016433145.1. Taxonomy (NCBI): domain Eukaryota; kingdom Metazoa; phylum Chordata; class Mammalia; order Didelphimorphia; family Didelphidae; genus Gracilinanus; species Gracilinanus agilis. The sequence goes on along the minus strand of NC_058130.1, from coordinate 81,205,360 downwards.
AGGATATAAAGACCCTACATGAATCAAGCTTGTCATTTACCCTTCTAGCATTATGCTACTCCGAACTTGCTAGAGGTAGATAAATCAGGTGATCTAGTCATAAATATGGCAGGATGAATAAATCAATAAGCCAGTGAATAAAAACATTGGAATAAAGGTTATGGCTTTAAAGCAGAGGCTTTCAAGTAGTTATTTCCTAAGGTCACAGATCACAGTAACAAAGAATTTAGAGGCCCTCTAGTCTAATCCCTACTTGGAACAGAAATAACTCTATATTCTGTTTCCAGTGGTATTTCAGTGTCTGCTTGAATACCTTAATGAAAGGTAATAGTCACCGAAGGCAGCAAAATTCCATTTGGGAATTGTTCTAATTATTGAGACACTGAGCTAAAATCCCCCTTGTTCTTAGTTCACCCTCTGGACTCAAGCAATATATGTCCAATTTCTATTTAGCATGATAACCCTTCAAGTAATTTAATCCTGACTCGCTTCTGCTTCCACCCTAGTTCATGGTTTAGACTTGTCTTACCACCTCAGTCACATACTTCTTGACCAATTCTCACTTGTTTATTCACTGGCATTTATTAAGCACCTACTATGTTGCTGGCACTGAAATGAGGATATAATAAAAGGTAAAAAGTAGAGGGTGAGGGCAGGAATGTATAAAATCTTTTATAAGATGTAGTGTCAAAATTAAGAAATACTCCAGATATGTCCTGGTCAAAGCAAGAAACAGTGGAAGTACCAACAATCTTAATCAATAAGCTCACAGATATGTGTTTGTTCATTACAAGTTAGACATCTGGATCACTGAGATATACAGAAAATATATTAGTCTTTTTTGCCTTTTTTTTTTTACAATTTTACCTTTTCATGAAACATCAATGGTTATTTCTCCATTGGTTTCACTTGCTTTAGGCTTATCTTTAATACTTATAAAGAATTTGATCATGTTAAACCCAAAGGAAAGTGATAAAACACTCAACTTTAGCCATAGGACAAATTGATGCTAAACATATCATAGGAACTCAGTAAATACTCAATAAATATGTATTAAGTATGTACTCTATTGCTACCCTAAATTCACAAATTCCCCTGAATTACAAAAACAAACAAACAAACAAAAAAAAATAAGAAATGCCTACTTTTTTCATTTTGGCCTGGTATTTTAGATTCTCTCTGTCTCCAGTTCCCCAATATCTATTTTCTTTATTTTACCTCTTCATTTTGCACTAAAATGCACACCTTGGAGTTTCTCCATCCTGCCCCAGAGAAGTTCTTCATCTTAGAAGCTCATTTCAGTCCTGTAACACACCTCTGGGTTTCGGGCCAGAAGCTCTTAAGAAGGCTGGCTCTTAGAACAGCCAATTTCTTCATATCCAAACAGCCTACATTCCTTTGAACTTCTCTATCACCACCAACCCCCTATTGCCAGGTTCACTTTCCTCTCATCCCTTTCCAGCTTCTTTATATGTGTTATCTTCTGCATTAGGACATAAGCTCTTTGAGAACAGCAATTGTCTTTATTCCTACTTATATTTGTATTCCCAGTGTTTCATGGTCCATGGCACATAGTAAGCACTTCAATCCTGCACCAGTAGAAAAGGAGCCACTAGAAAGCACAGAGTAAAATAAATATCTAAAGCTGAAAATAATATATCAAGAGGTCATGACAGTACTAGAGAGTAGGTAGATTTGGCTATAAAAATAAAAAAAAGAAGTCATTACAAATTACCCCTAAATCCCAATCCCAATACTCAGAACTTTGTACGACCCATGGTGACATCTTATTTCATAATTCCTTTGAAATTGCCCTTTTGGATGCATTCAAAGTCAATTGTTGCTTCCAATATGCTGTTGCCAAGAAGGAAGCATAAACAAACAAGGTATTTCTCTAAGACACCTGGCTACAGGGTTTCAGACCTTGCAAGTGTCTACAGTTTTGTTTCAATGCCAGCAATTCAATAGAGCAAGAATAACAAAGTTGGGGGTTTCCATTCAGTAATAGGTGTGCGATAAGGAGATACAACACAGAAAAGTAAGTGTTTGGAGATATACAATATAGGAGATACATATATACACAGACTTATTCAGGTATCAAAAGAGAAGTTTCATTTATCCTAGGGTGGTTTATCCAGTTTAAACATGATTCTCCTTCAGATGTTTACCAATCATCATTTCACTGATAACAAGCTTCCAGAAGTGTGGTTAGACAATGGACATCTCAGCCAATTAAATAGTCTTGTGTTCCAGCTTTCTAAAGGAGGCTTCAGAGAATCTAAGAACTAACCAAATATGAAAGAAGAGAAGAATTCTGAAAGTTAAACATTCAGAAAGGTTAAAATTCTGGCCCAAGAAAATGCAGATAGCTGGGAAAAGGTACCTCTGGTTCAGAGACTAGCTACTCATGAAGTATGGCTGGAAGAGAAGAGTAACAAAACAGCTGAGAATTAATTGGAGCCACACTGTCAAGCGCTCTACCTGTGAGTCTAAGGAATTATTTTATCTGAGCAGTAAAAGTGAGCTTCTTCTTCTTCTTTTTTTTTTAAACCCTTACCTTCCATTTTGGAGTCAATACTGTGTATTGGTTCCAAGGCAGAAGAGTGGTAAGGGCGAGGCAATGGGGGTCAAATGACTTGCCCAGGGTCACACAGCTGGGAAGTGTCTGAGGCCAGATTTGAACCCAGGACCTCCTGTCTCTAGGCCTGGCTCTCAATCCACTGAGCTACCCAGCTGCCTCCAGCTTTTTTTTAAATTAATTTATTTATTTTATTTAGAATATTTTCCCATGGTTACATGATTCATGTTTTTTCCCTCTCCTCAAACCCCTCTGGCCCCCTGTAGCCAACACACAATTCCACTAGATTTTACATGTATCATTGATTGAGACCTATTTCCATATTATTAGTGATAGATGCACTAGGATAATTGTTTAGCATCTACATCCCCAATAACATCCCTCTCAACCCATGGGTTCAAGCAGTTGTTTTTCTTCTGTGTTTCTACTACCATAGTTCTCCCTCTGGATGTGGATAATTTTCTTTCTCATTAAGTCTCTCAGTGTTGTTCTGGGTCACTGCATTGCTGCTAGTACAGAAGTCCATTATGTTATATTTTACCACAGTGTAGGAGTCTCTGTGTACAATGTTCTCCTAGTTCTGCTCTTTACACTCTGCATCAATTCCTGGAGGTCATTCCAGTTCACATGGAATTCCTCCAGTTTATTATTCCTAAAAGGGAGCTTCTGAGCATTTTAAAGTCAGGTGAATGGCCTAGTCAGCCATGGAAAAAGTATAAAAGGACTAAATTTATCAAGGCAGACAATAGAACTACTGGGAAATAATTGCCATATTCTAGGTGAGAAGTGCTGATGTCCTGAACTAAGGTCCTAGTCTTGGTAAATTTGAGAAGGGCACCTATATATTCTGGAGCTACAATCACCAGGATTTGGTCACAATATGGGGGGTTGAAAGAGAGAAGTGAAATCACGTGTGACTAAAAGTGCTGTTCAAAGTTGAGAATTGCAGTGTCAGCAAGGATAATTATGATTCTCAGAAGAAATACTTGTGAGGCATACATTTCATTTACTCTTCAATACTCTGACATTTAAAGGATTTTGCTTGAACAAAATCACCTGGATCAATCATAGTTTAATTGCTTTAAATCTTCCCAAAAGCATGTATTATTTCCAATTACTTGCAACAAAGATAATTAACATTTAATATAAATAGTTTAATGATTTCTGCTTTAAACTTAAATCAGGAGAGTGGAATCTCTTCAAGATTTCTCGACACTAGTGTATCCTCCAAAGGGAGAAAAAAGGATTCCTAATTAAAGTTAATTTTTCATTTTGGTATAAACCACAACTGACTTATAACTGTAGTTCAATAATCCTTGAAATAAATAAAAGAATCTCATTTTGCTCATATGTAGACATAAAAAAGAAAAAGGAGCACAGCACTAAAGATATATATATATATTGGGACAGCATATTGTTTTGGGGATTGCTCCTAAAGTACCCAATAAAAAGCTGCAGTGATAGGATTAAAAAGCTACTTTCTCCAAGGCAACCCATAAACCTGACTTCTTCCATAGCTTTATTTGAGTTGGCTGTGGTGCAAATAAGCTTAGTTTACTGAATACTAAAATAAACCAAGTTGGTAACCCCAGTTCATCTGCTAGGGTCTTACTGCATAAATTTGTGTTCCATGGGCACAGCCAGGGAAGAAAAAGTGCTTCACTCCCAATTTTATCAAACTACTAACTTACAGAAGAAAAGAGGACTGACAAGAAGATGCCCTTCCAGAATAGGAAGGGGACAAAAGAGAAAAAATGCATGACTCTCACCTAATAAACTGGCTCAAGGCAGAATTAAGCAGTAAAAAGAAGCTTGTTTTGTCTTTGTTATTGTTGCAGAGGATCAAGATTTGAATCTTGACACCATTACTTATGTCTTCTGTATAACCTTGAAATGAAAAATCATTTAATTTCTCAAGTCTTCGGTTTCCTCATTTGTAAAATGAAAGGGCTGGATTAGATCACTGCTTTTGGATTAAGTGACTCTCCATCTATGTCTTCAGAAAATAAGGTGGCAAATATAACCTGTTATTTTAAAATCACAAAATTGCATGTAAAACAATCTATAGAAGCATTTGTTTGTTCATTTTCTTACATTACATCCTTGTTTTAAGTCCAATTCCAGCAGAAAAACAGGCTATTATCATTCACTGGTTACAAGAAAACATTTGGGGGTAAAAAGTCATGTCTTATTGCCTTGGTCTTTGAATGGGAGACATTATATGGAAGACATTCAGTGGGCAGAGAAGTGATTCAGGGAAACAACATTTGGATCTTCGGTGTCCTCTGCATTGTATAACCTTGTTGTGTAACTCTTAAACCCCAGGGATTTTATTTACTACACATCCACAAAATGAGAAAGTTATATTAAATTATCTTCTTAAGTCCCTTTCAGCTCCATATTCTGTAATCTACATGGTTATTTTTTTCCCCTCAGATTCTTTCCTCTGTGTTTTCCCCCTCTCTAGAACATCTAATGTCATAATACAAACAAGAATTCTTCATCTACTTGTTTCTGTCTGTTTCTGTCTGTATAGGCCAAATTCTTTTGAATCATTATAGATCTTATCCAGGAAGTTCAGAAATATTCTGGAGCTTTATATAAATAACAAAATCATCCACAGGAACATCTGGAAAACCTCACCATCTATATAGAGAATCTCTCCTTAACTTGTCCTCTGTATAAGATTTCTTCCATGGTGGTTGCAAACACATATGGAAAATGTATAGTTTTCTAAATTAAAGATATTAGTAATCAAGGCATAAATGAGTTGTCTATATTGTCATGTTAAATGAAATCTGAATAATTTTGATGTGTACATGGAAAACATACAGTTAAAAAAGCTATTTAAGGTAGTGTTTTACTCTACACCAAACAAAACCCTTTTTTAATCTTTAAAAAAATCAATCAGCATTGGAACATCTTATAGTCTCTGAATCTCCAAGTCAGCTATGTGATGGTAAGGATATATTCTGCTCTAAAAGGCTACTTGTAAACTCTTGCTTGTTGTCTTTTAATGCCCACAATCAAGGATGTCCCTAATAATTTATTATTGAGTCCTTTTTTCAATTGTGTCTAACTCTTCATAATTCCACTTGGAGTTTTCTTGGAAGAGACACTTGGAGTAGTTTGTCATTTCCTTCTCCAACTTATTTTACAGGAGATTCTGGGAAGATAAGAAAATTGAGGGAAACAGTGTTAAGTGCCTGGCCCAGGGTCACACAGTAAGTGTCTGAGGCTAGATTTAAATTTAAGAAATGAAGTCTTCCTGCAGTCAGGCCTGGCACTCTAATTATACCACCTACCTGCCTACTTGCCCCTAATATACATACAGATTATTCTCCTAAAAATGTTATAAAGATGGGAAAGTAGGCAGATAAATATATATATATGTTAAAGTAGTCAGATAAACATATATATATATCTACATATATATATATTTCTCATTCACTCATTTAAAGATCACATCACTAGGCTAGATAAAATCTTAAGAAGTCATCTAGTCTAACCTCCTCAATTTACAGTTAAGGAAACTGAAATTAAGGAAGATCACCTAGGTAAGCAAGCATCAGTGATGTAGCTTTTGATTCTAGAGACATCATTCTTTCCACTGTAATAATCTGTCGCCTTTTGTCCAAAAGTATTAAGTACAAAATGTTGTTTTTACTCCATGCCTTTGGTATCTTCCCTTCATTTTAATTACCTTGTGAAACAATCCCTCAATGTCTTCAAAATTATGTCTCACAAAGTACAAATGCATTTGATCTAGATGCTTTTCCTGTGTTTGTTCCCTATCATTCTGTGTCTACCAATCTTCTATGAGCATATCTCAGACTGTAATTTCAAAGCCTAATTGTGGTGACACCAACATCCTAGAGTGGAAAAAGAATTTGCTATTAAACTTTTTTAATAGACCTTTTACATTTTTCCTCTTTCTATTTTTATTTATTTCTCCTTTCAGTTTTATTTTAAAATACCCTTAGAATGACACTGCATAATTCTATTTTCTACAAGTAGCTGATAAAATTATGTTGCTGAGACACAAGTTCAACTGTGTTACATCCAGATTAAAAAAAACCTTCAATGGGGGCAGCTAGGTGGCTCAGTGGATAGCACACCAGGCCTGGAGTCCTGGGTTCAAAACTGATCTCAGACACATCCTAACTAGGTAACCTTGGGTAAGTCACGTAACTCCCATAGCCTAGCCCTTGCTACTCTTCTCTCTTAGAATTAACACTAAGGCCAAAGTAAGGAGTTTAAATTAAAAAAAAATACCTTTAAGAATTAATACCCACCTCAGCCTAACAATTTGTTTCCCATCAACATTTTCAGAGTTATTTCATGTTACTCCTCTTTCTATACTTTATCTTCCAAACCAATCAGCCTATCATGACCAATAGTGCAGATCATGAGACATTAAAGGAGCACACAACTAGAATCTCAAGATCTGAGTTCAAAACCTCACTGTGTTACTAATCAGCCAGTCAACAAATATTTCTTAAGTGCCCACAATAAACATTTCCTTAATATGCCAGGTACTGTGCTAAGTAGTGAAAATACAAAAAGAGGAGAAAGACATTCCTTGATCTCAAGGTGTTCACAATCTAATGGCACTGAAGCTAATCAAATAATTTGATCATCTGTTTAAATTGGGGGAAATAGTTCAATTTATTTTTGCCTCAATCCATATCTTCTAAATATAGATTGAATTAGCTGTTTAACATAGTGGAGAGAATATTGGACTGGTTCCAGATTCAGAAAGAATTGAGTTCAATTATAGCTTTAAGACACTTACTAGCTATGTGACCATGAGCAACTGACTTAATTCTATCAACCTTAATTTCCTCATTTGAAAAATGGGAATGATAATAACACCTGTCTCACAGGAATGTTGTGGGTAATTAGTGAGTTAACATGTGTAAAGCAACTTGCAAACTTATTTAAGCCCTACTTGTTATCATCATCACTGTCATTATTATTGAAAAGCTTGAAAATTCAACAAATCCCCGAAATGTTTTATCTGTATAATTGAAGTGTTTCTGGCAATTGACACACAGAATTACACAGTGAGGAAACTTAACCTTTGAATATATCCCATTTTTTCCCATGGTAGCATGATTCTTGTTGTCTTCTTCCTCACTTCCCTCCCCCCTCTCATAATTGATGAGCAATTTCACTGGGTTATACATATATATCCTATTCTTATCACTCCTTTGCTAGCAAGCATGAAGGCAAGTTGTAATCAGTTCCTAGAAAAAGAGAGCACTGAAGTTCATCTAGTCATAATTCCTGATTTTATAAATGAGGAAGATAAAGGCCAGAGATTTAATTAACTTGACAGCTAATGACAGTGTTAGGGAGAGGAAACTATGTCTCAAAATAACTATAAAGATAACACCATCAATAAAACTTTCCAAAAAAGAGAATGAATTGAAGGATTGGAGACATGAAAAAGGAATAAAAAGCCATTTTCTAATAGTAAAGGCTTGAATGAGTACACTGGGCACAAGTACATTAACATATGACTTTGCTATATAACAGAGACAGAATTTGATGAGGTAGTGTAAGAGCTAAAAAAACATCATGGGGCAGGAGGAATGCCCCATTTGAAATCAGGAGACCTGTATTTAAATTCCAACCTCCCCATTCCTCATCCCAACTGTTGCTTTAGGGCCTTAGAGAAGACATTTCATATCACTGAGCCTCTGTTTTCTCACCTATAAAATGAGAGGTATTAGACTCTGATTCAGTCAATCAATAAACTTGTAGTACTAGATGACTTCTGCATTTAATCTAAATCTATGACCCAATGATCCTTAGATACTATGATGCTGATTTCTATCTGGTGCTATTTCATCTATAGCTATTAGCATTCTATCATTCTCTATCCAAAGCAAGTATGACATTTGATGCCATTATTTGACTAAAATTAGTAATAGCTGCTACTTAAAGTGGTTTTCATGGTACCTAGTAGTTTAATAAGAGCTTTCACATTCATCAAATAAATGAATCCTTAGAATGATCTTGTTAGACTGTATAGAGATTATGGTCTCCACCTATCTGATGTTATAATTATAATAAATATAGTTTGATAGTAAAAGAAGAAGTAATCTTTTAATTATGGCCATGTTGGTAAAATAAAGAATGACCACGTGCCTGCTAAGATCTATCTCAAAGTTCCCGCCATACCTTCTCCCAATAGACCACTCGCCTGGCTCCTTCTATACCAAAGAGGGAGCAAGCACGTACCAAAAAGCACAGATACCAAAAGAGCTCAGGTACCAAAAAGAAGCAAAAGCCAATCAAGTCTCCCAATTTAAGCTATGCTTTACGTTGGCTCATGTCATCACATCAAAACGGAAACCCATTGAAACATGGGAAACGTAGTTTCCAAGTCCTCTAAACATCCACAGGAAGTTTGTCATATATCTAAATATTTAAAACTCAAATGAGCCTGCAAAATTCCAAATAACACATTTCCCCCCTGAGATCTGGCAAAAAAGACTGGGCTTTTTCGGTGGATCTTATAAACATAGTCAACTTGTAAATTACAGGAATTTGGGGATAAAAGAAAAGAGGATAAAAACTAACTGCACTGACAAAAAGCCAATTGGGGCAGTCCCCTATTGGCATTAAGAATGTACATTCAAAACAAATGAATTCAACTCATTCAACTCCCCATAGTTCAATCAACTGCATCCCAAAGTTCAATTTGAATCTTCATGATCCACTGAAGGCTCTTCAGGCATCTTCCTGGTGCCTTCACCAAACAGGTTCATTATCTGGATTCTGGGGAGATGGCAAATTTCTTATCCTGAAATTACTCTCAAAAGAATTTAAACTTTACATTACAGATTATAAAGCATACATTTCCTTCTGAGAATTATACATTCCCCACCCCCTGAAATTACTCCTAAAAGAGTTAAAATTTTTACATTATAGATTATAATACAGACATTATGGTTATAAAACTTAACACCCCCCCAAGGAAAATTCCAAATAACACATTCTCCCCTGAAGAGGGTACCTCAGGTCAGCTAAGGATACATAGCTGAGTCACGGGGTTGTATGAAATCAATTGGCAAAAGAAATCAAAAAAAGAATAAAATCCAAATAAAGGAGAAAAAAATTAACTTGTGAATGAAATGTAAAATGGGGAAAAGGCAGAGGCAGGAATAGGGGCAAGCACTGGGTGACAGGAAAGGGCTAAACCCAGGGCTCGGGACCCCAGAGAGGATCTGGACTGAAGCAGCTTCCAAGGTAATTGGCAGGCAAAAACAAAATGCTGCTAGCAAAAACATTACATTTAAAGCCATTTTTCCCTTTCAAAAAAATTGCTCAAAACTGGCTGAAGCATGGCTATAGCTCTGGAGAGGATTTGAAATTCTCTCAGAGTACTTGGTAGGCTATCTGAAAAATTGAGAGTTACATTTCCAATGCACGTATTTGCCAAACTGTTATAATTATAATAAATATAGATTGATAGTAAAAGAAGAAGTAATATTTTAATTATGGCCATGTTGGTAAAATAAAGATTGACCACGTGCCTTCTAAGATCAATTTAAAGTTCCCGCCATACCTTCTACCCATAGACCACACGCCTGGTTCCTTCCATACCAAAGAGGGAGCAAGCACGTACCAAAAAACACAGGTACCAAAAGAGCTCAGGTACCAAAAAGAAGCAAAAGCCAATCAAGTCTCCCAATTTAAGCTATGCTTTACATTGGCTCATGTCATCACGTCAAACCGGAAACCCATTGAAACATGGGAAATGTAGTTTCCAAGTCCCCTAAATGTCCATAGGAAGTTTGTCATATATCTAAATATTTAAAACTCAAATGAGCCTCCAAAATTCCAAATAACACACTGATATGCTTCAAGGTTCATCCAAAATCCCATCTTCTGTAAGAAACTTTTTCTGGTCCTTCTAGTTAATAATATCTCAGATTTATTATTTAACTCTGAGATTATCTCCCATTTATCATTTATGTATCCTATTTTTAATAATTGTTTATATGCTGTTTTCCCCATTAAAGTGTCTCTTCCAAGAGAGCAGGGACTTTTTCATTAATTAATTAATCAAGGCTAGAGATATTTAACAAGGGGTAGACACTTTTATAGGATTTGAATATTCTGACATCCAACCTAGAAAATTTAACATCAAGAGTTTCCAATCATAATAAAAATAACCTTTCCATACTGAAATTGGTTTAATGATGAAAATAACTTCGATGAGAGGCAATGGATGCAGAGTAAGGAAGAGGTGAACAATGCTTACCACAAATATCAAATTTGAGACCAAGGGCAAGTCATTTACTTAGTTACAGTTGCTGGTGTATACAAGTAGAAAGAGCTCTTTATGGTCAATGAAAGCACTACTATAAGCCACCACCACCCCAACTCCAGAAAAACCTACAATATAATTAAACAGCCAACCAAAGCCATTTACTATTAATGATTATACAGGTACCAAATGTTGACATAGTTAGATACTTCAGACACAGTTCAACTATAAGAACAATTTCCTTTATAACAATTCCCTTTATATTCTCTGTAAGCTTAAGCAAGTCAAAAAATATTGCTTCAGTTTGTTCATTTTTAAAACATGTAAAAATATTTCCTAAGATATCTGTGGCACAGACTCTGAGACATTCTAATATAAAGCAAAAAGTAAGTGAAATACCCAATAATAGTGGTAGACCTGGCTCAAGAAACTCAAGTTCAAAACCAGTCTCTAACATTTCCAAACTGCCTCAATTTCTGTCTCTGTAAAACAGGAATAATAGCACCTTTTTCCCAGTATTGTTGTGGGGATCAAAAGAGATGTTTGTAAAGCATTTTGCAGTCTGAAGGCACTATGTAAATGCTAAATATTATTATTAATTGTACAAATCTAAACTGTATGGTGCATAGAATACATCTTACAAAAATATTCTCTTGGAAATCTAAATTCTGTTTCTAAATTTTAGCAAGTATCTGAACTCATTTATCTTTCAGGTTCAAAATGTAAATATGCCAGAAGCTAGTTCTTAGACACATTATTCTCTCTCCTTGGACAGGGGGACTGTCAATCACCCTTTCTTTAAAAAATGTCTGATTTGAGGTTTTGAAGTTGATAATGCAGACTTTGCAGATGAACAAACAAATGGAGATAAACAAGGCCTTCCCTTAAGTTCTGCAGACAAGTAGCAATTGGATGAAAATTCAGCAAAGGTATAGATGGTAGTTCCTGACTCCTTAGTGAAACCAGAAAGAGGAAATCAAAAGATAATAGATAAGGATACAGAATATGAAAAATTTTTAAAGGGGAAGAGTTTGGAAATTATATATATACAAAAGTAATTTATCCCCTCCAACCCACCAAAAGAGGATGAATAGAGTTCAAATTTATTAGTAAAGTTTAAATCATTATGTTCAAATGCTTTTCCAACATAAGGCAAGCTGGTGACCATGTGAGACACATCCTTAGTATCAAATACTTTTTCTTAAAACAATGCAGCCTTTATCCCCATAAAAGCCAAGATAAGGTCTTTATATCTTAGACTATGAGGATAGACTACAGTTTCTATTCAGTCAGGTGGCTCATTCTTCAAACAGTTAATTACAACGACATTAAATCTAGCAGAAAGCAAAACATTTTGCAGATAATGTAAGCTAATATTACCTCTTAAGCATTCTCCTTCTGAAAACACTGAAAATAATCCAAAGGTCACTGTCACTGGTTAAGTTTTACGTTAGATTCTCCTAGATCAAACTCCTGCTTTCAACTGAATTTTGTTAATGATAATCCAGAAAAACTGTAAACACATAGAGTATTCCAGGAATAAATGTATTTAGGCCCCATTTGAAGGCTATTTCCAGCTGCAACAGTTTGTGAATTTATGAATTATTTGCTGGCAAAATTACTGTAATTTTCCATGGTATAATCAACTTTCAATACCTGTGGTAATGGTTCAGGACAGCAAAAATTAAACAAACCCATTGCTAGTCATAACAGCTTGTAATATCTAATATTTATACTTTGTTTTGCAGTTTAAAAATTGCTATGTAAAGATTTTTTTCACATGATTCTAACAAAGACCCAGTAAAGTGTTGTTACAATCTCATTTTACAGATGTGGAAACTGGGTCAGAGAAATTTCTCAATTTACAAAGCTGTTAAGGTACTGATTCAAACTCATCTTTTCCTGATTCCAAGACACCATTCTCTCTCCATTGCATGACCCCACTGCTGAAGTCCATATAACTTTATTTTACTTAACAGTCTCAACTTTAAAAACATTTTATTGGAACTACTATTAAGGAACTAAAACAAAAGGTTTTAGAAATCGTCCCCATACCAGGTCAGCATCTGACAAAGCTACTACAATGAATAAGAAAAACAAGCCTGCAAATAATCCACAAACTAAATTGCCACAGATCACAGAACATTAGCAATAGATGACATGGTTTAGAGGTCATCCAGTTCATTTAGAGATGAGGAAACTTTAGCCCAGAAAGGTAATTTGTTTGTCTTATCCATGGTTAAACTGTAAGTAAATGTCAGGACTAAGACTCTGTCTCAGTTATTCTAATACCTAGTCCTGTAATTTTGCCTCATCACTTGCTGAAATGTTCTGATTTGGAAAGCAATACAGGATCAAGGCCAATCACAAGTGGTTTTTAACCCAACAGAGACATATTCAGTCAAAATATGTCATTTTCCTTAGGTAGGAGCAATATTATTTTAACTAATGAAAATTTTTAAAGAACTTGTGTTAGAAATCCATATAATTGGAACTATAAACTATGAAATAAGCACCTTAGAATGGGATGTCAAAATCATAAATTTCATTCATATATATGTATATATGCTGAGGTTTTTATATTGTATAAATGAACATATATAGTTGTCTGTTATATATAGCGATGCCATCTACTATGTAATATAATGAAAATGCAAATATAAACATCACCACATATATCATATATATTTTGTTGTTCAGTTGTGGACCAAACCAGACTTGGTAGTAAGAAAGCTTTCAGTTCAGTAAGAAAGAGTTCAGATCCTGACTCGGGTTCCTACTAGCTATGTGACTCTAGGCAAGTCACTTATCTCTTAATCTCAAGTTCTTCATCTACAAAATGAAGGAAATTGACTCAATAACCTCCAAGATATAGTCTAGTTCTAATTCTATGGTCCCATATCCAACAGCCTTAATTTTGTAAACAAGGAATCTTAAGGGCTATAGGGACTAATTGATTGGCCCAAGGTCATAGAAAACATATTCTATGTTTATTGATTGCTTGCTTTAAAAAAATCTGATTATAAAACCATTATTATTACCACAACCCACAATTACTCATGATACACCATTACTCATTACCCTCAATTAACATTTAACAATTCATATTAATTTCATATTAGGCACAGGACAATGTAGTAAAGAAATTTTTAAAATATAAATTAGACAAGGTTACTGCCATTGAAGCATTTAGTGGTAATCAGAAAAAGAAAGTCAGTTCTTTGTAACCATGAAGTCCGCTGGATGTCAAGTGAGTAGAAAGTCATTTTACTCTTAATTTCCTATCTATAAAATAGGGATCATACTTAGTTATATACTTCAAAAGGTTCAAAATGCTTTGTAAAGTTTAGAGTCCTTTGTAAATATGAATTTTTTTGTTATTAGATCAAGATTAAATGGTGATACAGTTAACTGAAAAGGCCTCATTGTCCAGTTTGGAATCTAGTTGTCATTACAAAAGTGGCATAGATCTAATGATTCATGCAGTGATTCATAAAAAGTCTGGATCAGTGGTGTGATGTCTGTGCCATGTCTGGACGGCAATATCCTTTCTGGATAACACCTGTTCTCACTTTTCTTATTCCCAGTTTCCATTATTTTTGACAATTATACAAGTATTTATTAATCTCTGAAAATTTCTGAGAATACAAAGATAACTCTTAAGTTGGCAGTGGTGAGGACAGTCTGAGCATTTGTTGTGCCCAACTCTTTGTGATTCTATTTGGGATTTTCTTGGCAGAAATACTACAATGGTTTGCCATTTCCTTCTCCAGATCATTTTACAGAAAAGGAAACTGAAGCAAAAAGGATTAAGTGACTTGATCAGGGTTATACATCTAGGAAGTATCTGAGGCCACATTTGAACTCAGATCTCCCTGAGTCCAAGCTTACCACTCTATCCACTCTAGCACATAGCTGCCTATTGTAGGGATAGGAATTTTAAGGCATAGAGACTAGAAGATCATAAAGTTATTTGGAACTGGAGAGAACCTTAGATGAGAGACAGGAATCCTGGAAAGACCTATTGGACTTATCTTGCCAGGGGATAAGTTATAAGACAAAGAACAAAGTGATGATGAAAGTCCACAAAGGTGGGCAAGAGCCAGATTTTAGAAGGCATTAAATGTCAGGGGAAAGAGTTTGTATTTTATAAGAGCAACAAGAGGCAATCCCTGAAAGCTTTTATGTAAGAATTTGGTCAGAATGGTGTCTATAAAATGTTAATTTATTAGCTAGAGGAAAGATGGATTGGAGCAAGCAAAGCAGTTATTATAGTTGTATAATTGGTCTCCTTCCTTCCAGGTTTTGCTCTTTAAACCTTTTCTCAAAACCTTACCTTCAGTCTTAGAACTGATACTAAGTCTGAACTACAGTACTGTCTGTGTCATAGGAAAGAAGGTCACAGACACTGGGGAAGTAGAATAATCAAGACTTAGTAAATGGCTAGGATAAAGTGTGCATTAATGAGAGTTAGGAATCAGGGATGACACTGAGACTAAGACTAAAAGGATGACAATATCCTTCATGGATACAGAGAAATCTGAAGGAGCAAAGAGATTAGGAGGAAAGTTAATGAGCTCCATATGAAGTGCTGTTTGAAATAACACAGGACTCCAAAGAACTATCTAGCAGGAACTGGTGAATAAGTGGGATGGTAGTTCAGGAGAAAGATCTAGGAATAGAAAACTAGGGTTTGGGGGAGCCATCTGTATATCAGTCTTTTGTGTGTGCTGAAATTTAAATATCAGGAATTCTTCCCAGAGTATAAAAACATAAATTATTTGGAAGTCATTGCTACTTTTTAGGAGCCTATAACAGCTTTCAGAATGTCATCTTTAAAAAAAAAGTAGTATCCTCTTATTGTCATAAACTATATTGGTCTCTATATAAATGCAAAAATATTTGGCAAGAATGATTGTCCATAAAACCTTCACATCTTCATGTAAATCTTGTCTTTTCGATAACTAATTAGGCACAGTGAAATAGAACAGATAGATAAATCTCAAGAGTATTTTCTTAGCTCAAGCTACATGTTTTTATCATCCATTTTTCATTTCTTTCTCCATTAACTTTTTGTTCCTTTTATTCTTTCTAAACCATTTCTTGTCACTCTCTCTGGAATGTTAAAAGGTTCAGCAAGTGGACACTGAACATGATCTCTCCCGGTTCCATGCAATAAAAAACAAAAAAAAGAGGTTTTTCCTGCCTACTGTAACTTAACTATTTAGGTCAGTTTCAAAGAAAAAAAAGGGTAAGTTAAAAAAAAGAAATATGATTCATGAAGATAAAACATGGAGAATAAACAGAAGGCCACAAAAAATGGAATATTTTGCTAATGATATAAAAGAAGGTTCCAGGGTAGTATAAGGCTCAATCTCAGTTATATAAAATACTGGATAGTGCTGAGATTAAAACTGGAGCTTGTAGGGACAATGAGGTGGCTCAGTGGATAGAGAGTCAGGCCTAGAGATACTAAGTTAGTTCTAGGTTCAAATCTCATCTCAGCTACTTCCTAGCTGTGTAATCCTGGGCAAGACAATTAACCCAAATTGCCTAGACTTTACTAATCTTCTGCCTTGGAACAGATACTTATTAATTATTTCTAAAAATAATTTATGTTTATTTAGAATTTTTTTCCCATGGTTACATGATTCATGATTTTTCCCACTCTTCTTCCCTCTCCCCTCCCAGAGCTGACAAGCAATTCCACTGGGTTATAAACGTATCATTGCTCAAAACCTATTTCCATATTATTCGTATTTGCAATAGAGTGATCTTTTAACACCAAAACCCCAATCACATCCCCATCAAACCACATGACTGATCATATGTTTTTCTTCAGCATTTCTATTCCCACAGGTCTTTCTCTGGATATGGATAGCATTATTTCTCATAAATTCCTCTGGATTGTCCTGGATCACTGCACTGCTGCTCGTAGAAAAGTCTATTACATTTGATTATGCCACAGTGTATTCATCTCTGGGTACAATGTTCTCCTGGTTCAGCTCCTTTCACTCTGCATCAATTCATGGAGGTCTTTCCAATTCACATAGAAATACTCCAGTTCATTATTCCTTACAGCACAATAGTATTCCATCACCATCAGATACCACAGTTTTTTCAATCATTCCCCAATCAAGGGATACCATCTCATGTTCCTATTTTTTGCCACCACAAAGAGCATGGCTGCAAATATTTTTGTACAAGTATTTTTCCTTATTATCTCTTTAGGGTTCAAATTCAGCAGTGGTATGGCTGGATCAAAGGGCAGGCAGTCTTTTAAAGCCCTTTGGGAAAAATTTCAAATTGCCTTCCAGAATGGTTGGACCAATTCACAACTCCATCAGCAGTGTATTAGTGTCCAATTTTTGTCACATCCCCTTCAACATTTATCTCTTTCCTTTGTTGCCATATTGGCCAATCTGCTAGGTATAAGGTGGTACCTCATAGTTGTTTTTATTTGCATTTCTCTAATAAGAAGGGATTAAGAACACTTTTTCATGTGATTATTGATACTTTTGATTTCTTCATCTGAGAACTGCCTATTTATATACTTTGACTATTTGAAAATTGGGGAATGGCTTGATTTTTTTTTGTAAATTTGACTTAGTTCCTTATATATTTGAGAAATTAAACCTTTGTCAGAGTTTTGTTATAAAGGATTTTTTCCTAGTTTGTTGCTTTCCTTCTAATTTTGATTACATTGGTTTTGTTTGTACAAAACCTTTTTAATTTAATGTAATCTAAATCATTCCTTTTACATTTTGTGATGTTCTCTATCTCTTGTTTGGTCTTAAATTCCTTCATTTCCCACAGATCAGAAAGGTATACGATTCAATGTTCACCTAATTTATTCATGATTCGTTCTCTATATTGAAATCATTTAACCATTTTAATTTATTTCTTATTATTAATTCTAATAGGGAAGTTAAAAGTTTAAAAAATGGAAATCATCCTAATTCTTCCATTAAGTTGTTTTGAGCAGAGAAAAGTCAGAAAATTCATAAATATTAGTTCTGTTAAGTGAAGATTCTGGCATAAAGGACTGAGCCCTGGATTTGGATCAGATAGCCTCAGTTCAAATCTCAGTTTTATCATACAATACCAATGTGACCTCAGGGAAGTCACTCTCTGGAACTGAGACCCTTGAACATAAATGGCAAATAATTCAAAAATAGTTTTGAAATATCTAAATTTCACATAGATAAAAAGACTTGTACAAAAATATGTATTGCCACGCTCTTTGTGGTGGCAAAAAACTGGAAAATGAGGGTATGCCCTTCAATTGGGGAATGGCTTAACAAATTGTGGTTTATGCTGGTGATGAAATACTAATGTGCTCAAAGGAATAATAAACTGGAAAAATTCCATATGAACTGGAATGACCTCCAGGAACTGATGTAGAGTGAAAAGAGTAGAACCAGGAGAACATTGTACACAGAGACTGATACATTGTGGTAAAATCGAATGTAATGGACTTCTGTACTAGCAGCAATGCAATGACCCAGGACAATTCTGAGGGATTTATGGAAAAGAACGCTACCCACATTCAGAGGAAGAACTACAGGAGTGGAAACACAGAAGAAAAACAACTGCTTGAATACATGGGTTGATGCGGACATGATTGGGGATGTAGACTCGAAACGACCACATCAATGCAATTATCAATAATATGGAAATGGGTCTTGATAGATGACACATGTTAAAACCGGTGGAAATGTGCATTGGCTATGGGGGAAGGGAACTGGTGGGGTGAAGGGGAAAGTAAGAACATGAATTATGTAACCATGGAAAATATTTCTAAAAAAATTTTTTTAAAAAGTGGAAAAAAATGAAATATCTAAATTTCAGCCAAGGCCTGCCAGCTATTTCAAGTGGAAGTAAAAACAAGATGTCCTTCTAGATATTTGTATGTTTGAAGACAAAGTTAAAACAGAAACTTCATGATTCTTGCCAAATATGCAAAATATTAAGGAGGTGGAAAGTTAGCAGAAACCAATCCAGTTAAGATTTCAGTTTTACTTAATAGATAACAGATAATAAAGAGAAGGTGATGAGGCAGAAATCCAACTAACCATTTTAGTCATACTATTAAAAAGTTCTGATAACAGATAATAAAGAGAAGGTGATGAGGCAGAAATCCAACTAACCATTTTAGTCATACTATTAAAAAGTTCTGTAAAGGAAGTATGAATGAATGAAAAATCATTTTTTAACTGCTTACCATATGCCAGGCACTAGGCTAAGCAGCAAGAAAATAAAAATAAACAAGAAAGACAGACTCTGTCCTCAAGTAAATTATATTAACAATACATATGGAGGAATGGTGCCCAATGAGTGTTCTGAATAATGCAAATAGAAGAGTGGAGGTTAAGGTAATTCATTGACATTTCCTTACCAGAAGTAGCAGTACTGATTTAATTAATGTTCTCAAAGCTAAGATTTAGAAGAACTGGGAGAGATTAATATTTAACCATTCAACCAACATCTTTACCACCACCCCACAAACATTTTTAAGTGATAAAAATGTAAATACGTGTAGTAATTAAACTTTTTTCTTTTAGGAGAGTGATGTTATGAAGAGAATATGGGGCATTAGAAAATATTTGGGTGCAATTCCTCCCAAACTTATTAGTGATGTGGTCATGGACATTACATCTAAAATTTATAAACTCCAACCCCATATTCTGTAAAATATTGTAAATCTGTAAAAAATTGGGATAATAATATCCATAGTATCTACCTCAGAAGATTATTGTGAGGACATATCACACTGAAAAGACAGTCTCCCTCTCTGCAGAGATGTCCTTTCCTCTGATCAGCTGGTCCTTCCAATGACCTCCATTTTAAGGAGAGTATCCAGGTCTCTCCAGGACTTCATTCCTCCCTTAACCCTACTCCTGACTCTCTGAATTTTCCCTACTAATACCTCTACTGTGTCACCTTGCAAAGTTACTTTGGCTAATCAGGCTTCAATTTTCTACTCAATAAGGAAGAAAAGCCTGGACTCAAAAGTAGATCATTTTTTCCACACTAACATTATCTTGGGGACAGTTAAGTGATGCAATGGACAGAGTTCCAGCCTTGGAAACAGGAGCACTTGAATTCAAATCCAGCCTTGGACAATGACTGTTATATGACCCTGAGCAAGTTACTTAACCTTGTTTGCCTCAGTTATCCCAGTTATGCTCAGTTATGAGCAGGAGAAAGAAATGGGAAACCACTCAAGTATCTTTGCCAAAAAAACTTAAAATGAGGTCACGAAGAGTCAGTCACAACTGAAACTGAACATCGACAATATTACCTTCGTTAACTGGAAATATTGAAATCATTGCTAATTTCTCTTTGCATTCATCCCTCACAGTCAATTAGCAAATCTTGACAATTCTTCCCTCATGAATTCTGTATCCACCTTGTCTTTTCCTTTCCCCCATTGGGTAGCTCTCAGTAATAATAACCTCCTATGTAGTCTTGCTACATTTAGCCCCTGTTTTCCTCTATCAAATCCTTTTGTATATTAATTCCAATTTTTTGAGAGAGGGAGAACATTATCCATGATTAGGAAAGGACTATGAGAAAAGTCAAAGATGATTATTAGGTTTCTTGTCTGGCAGCTTAGTTCCATAAACTGACTGACTAATATTGAGGCAGTCTAAAGGAATTCTGGAAGAAAAATAAAACTTTCCTTTTTGATATAATGATAAAACTATAAAAGTAAAAATATCTAGTGAAAAGCACATTTAACTAAAGGTATATGTCTTGCTCAAATTTGAGAGATAGGAAACAGAAACAGAGAAGCTAAAAGGCACAGATAGTAGATAAGTTAGTATCATGAAACCCAGAAGAAGCTTTCAAGAAAGAAGGGATGATAAACCATATCAAATCATTCTAACCAATTGAAAAAAATGATGATGACTGGGAAAAGGCCATTAGAATTAGCAGTTTGGAGGTCATTAGAGGTCTCACCCAGAGTAACTTCATTATATTTGTGGGAGCAGAAAAAAAAACTTCATTGGGTTAAGGAGTGAATAGATGGTCAGGGAATAGAGGCAGTGAATATTTTTAAGAAAAAGTTTAATTAAAAAAAAACTAAGAATCTATAGTGGGAAACACTGTGCTAGACACTAGAAGTATTAAGTCCTCCTCCTTCAAGAAACCCAAGTTGAAGGATCTGCTCTCTATCCAGTTACTACTTCTCTAGTGAAAAGTCAACAAAAACCTCAGAGAGCAATCTTAGATAACCATTGGCATAATCTAGTAATAACTATTATCATAAGCAAATCCTCACATTTCTGGTCAATGACAGATTTCTGGATTATCTCTATGAATCTAAAGATCCACAGAGACAAGTGACGTGTCCTTTAAAAATTCATTTTTTTCTAAGAAAACAAAAGAAAAATTAATACCCAGGTTTGAGTCTCTAACTAGAAAACCACAATGTGCCAAATAAAAGTCACATGAGGTAAAAGAAGTGGCAGAACCTGGTAATGTCAAGGAAGTAGAGCTGTTCTAAACTATTAAGTGAGATAAAGATGATTTTTAAGAGATAGTAGAAAAAGGTCAATGAACTAAGGTATAATTTTAGAGTCCAGATAATCTAGGTCAATTTAGGAAAATGTGACAGTCATTACACCAAATCACAGCTAATCCACAACGTAGAGTGGGAATATTAAATGTTCCATTTAATTCAACAAACATTGATTAAGAAGTTAAAATGTAGGGGACAGCTAGAAAGTTCAGTGGATAGAAAGCCTGGTCTAGAAACTGGAGATCCTAGGTTCCAATCTGGCCTCAGATACTTCCTAGCTGTGTGACCCTGGACAAGTCACTTAACTTGAATTGACTAGTTGCTTCTCTTCTGCCTCAGACCAATACATTATATTGATTCTAAGATGGCAGGTTAGGGTTAAAAAATTTAAGTAGGAGTTACAGTATGAAAGTCATCATGCTAGGCCCTGAGGTTATGAAAACAAAAATGAAATAGTCTCCATTTGGCAAAGCAGACATTATACTGGACTTGGAATTAGGACCTGAGTTTATATTTTGTCTATAGATGATAGATATTTATTATGCCTGGATATTTCAATCTGCTACCACAAATATCTTGGGTAGATCACTTAAAATCTCTAAATCTTAGGCTTTTATGTACAAAATAAGGATAATAAACCCTATAGCACCTATCTTCAGAGTTATTTGTGAGGCTTAAATGAGATAATGTATGGAAAATACTTTTCAAAAATTAAAATGCAACATAAATATCAACTATTGCCATTATCAAAGAGATCTGTTCTAATTTTAGATATTATTTAGAAGTGTTTATTCCATGGATATCTACCTCGCTGAGAAAATCAGAAAGCACAATCACCAGAATGAGTATATTTCTAGAGCTATTTATTGGCAGTCAATTCCAGACTTCTGGCCTTTTTTTTTCCTGTTATACTCATTACTCATATTGACATCTCAAATGCTTGAATGACTTGAGCTTACCCTGGACTCCATATGGCTCCATTTAAAGATATGTATTGACGGAAAGAAATTGGAATGATAACCCAAAGACACAGCAGGGTCAAAAGATTACTTTTCTAACCTAGCAAAGACCTGAACATGGTCCTAGGCAAAGGTCAACAAGTCAATGGAACAGGAGAGACTTAAGCTGAAAAGCAAAAGGGAGATAATAGTGATTTTAATAATACATCTCAGAAACAGAACCTCAGAAGTCATTGAGATGAAAAGCTCTTAATCCAGGGTCCATAAACTTTATGAATATATACCAGGAGATCAGAGAATTTGGATGGCGGAAAAATTACCTTTATTTTTACTAACCTTTCACTGAAATGTACTATCTCCTTCACATATGAATGTACTCAATGAGTCACAGAGATATTAGCAGTTCCTGTGATTTTATCATCATATTATTTTATAGCCGTTGGAGATACCCGAAAATAATATAATATTTAGTCTTATCACAATTACTGTAGTTACTAGACTCACCACTAGATATATTGAGATTGTTTTTAATACTTCAATAATTGTGCTTTTATGTTGATTGTCTTCCCTAATAATTCTACATTTTCATTTTATTCTTTTAAAAGCATTATTCTGAGAAGTAGCCCATCAGCTCTGCCAGACTGCCAAAGAGATTTTTGGCACAAAAAAAGGCTAAGAATGCCTGATCTAAACTATAATAGCAAGCTAATTTGCCCATTATCTTTCATTTTCAATCTACATCCTATACATCAAACTCCATTGGCTCCCTTTTACTTCTAGGATAAAATATAAATTCCTGTTTGGTTTTTAAGGCCATCACAATCTGGTTCCAATCTACTTTTCCATTAAAATTGTCCATTGTTTTCCTTTATCTGCTCCTCTTTCTAGTCAAACTGACTTGCTTGCTGTTCCTAGACAACATTCCATCCCCTATCTTTGGGCCCCATGCATAGAGAGCACTGATCCTCCCCCTCAGCCTCTCAAAATTTCTAGCTGCCTTCAAAGAATAGTTCAAATACAACCTGGTTTAACCTGGTTTCACTAGTTGCTAGTGCCTTTCTCCCAGAAATTAGGTGATATTTTATTTTCTATGTCAAGTTCTTCCCTGCAATTAAAATGAAAGCTTCTAGGGCAGAGACAAATGTGTTAATGTCTTGGTATTCCTAGCATGAAGGGTGTACCAAGGCATTAACACTAGTAGTAGGTACTTCATTAATGCTTAGTAAAACTGAAGTTGAATAAGAATGCTCATTCAGACTCTGTGTGAAACCCTCTTATGACTGAAGTCATTCTTTCCTTAGGTGGTCTGTGTTTTTTTAGAAAATTCTAATTTTAGAGCATTTTCTCCCCTTTATATCAAGCTTAAACCTTTGTAACTTCCAATATACCAAGACAGAATTATAGACATGCCATAGATTGGCGCTTGCTTTCTCTCTAGGGAAGTAATTAGCCACATACCAGTAGAACTAGACATATGGAACTACTTTCTTGTTAGACATCTATAGACTAAGATAATGAGGCATTAATTAGGCCAATTCAATAGGATTCATATTACTGAAACTAAAGACTATTCTCAGTGACAGTTCTAAAAATAAGGTTTTTTTTTATTCAAATATTTCAAAAGAATACATTAAATAATCACAAGAGGGTCCAAAAGACAAGAGAATGTTGCTAAATGTTAACTGGAATGACATTAATCCTTGGCATAAATATACATTAAACAATGTAAAAAATGTTATATTTTGGACAACCTATGATTTCATATTGGCAGTAGTTAATGTTAACATTTGGGGCTTCTGAGAAAAATTTGGCAAAGAGGCTTGCCTTCAGGCCACTGACCACAAAAACTACTTTGTTATTTTATACTCAGTATTCTTTTCTCTGGGGGAGCCCTCCAGATCTGTATGGGCTGTTTTGGGGTGCATTTAGGCTCATGAATATTCATACATTCTCTGTGGCTAGAAAGTCATTTCATTTTTTTTAAAGGATGGAGAGGATTGGAAGATAAAGAATTGATTTTTTTTAAGTTACCATTAATACGGCATTATCCACTTGGGTTTTGTCGCTCTGGATACAGACTAGGAACAACACACAGAACATAGAGAGCATATTGGGAACAAAGTGTTGGGCTGGTTCTAGTTCATTCTTCTTTGCATTGCACTTCCCTATAATTGTATTGGGTGGCTTTCTGGGGCTGGTTGAACCACACACTATTTTTTTGTTTAAGCTAGTCTGGAATAACAGTTCACATATTTGTTATTCTGTTCATGAAAAAGTGTTTCCTGACATCTGTTCTCAATTCAGGGGTATCTTATTTCCACTAAAGCCCCTTTGTCCTATCTGTGCAAAGTTGAACCAGAGCAAAGCAATGTATACATCTTTACTTAAACCTTTTTATAGCCCGATGTTTATAAAAATCCACATCCTACTTGGGATTGGTATTCACACAGCTAATATACCGAGAACTTGATGGGATAGGGAAGAATGTGGTGACCTCAGATGTTAGCCATTTAAAATTTTAAATTTGTGACTCAAGCAATATGGTCATAATATTTTATCATGCAACATACAACTAAGTCTTCTTTGGATGAATTAAACTGTTACTGAATTCAATGTTCAAATGCTAATACAAAATATCACTACTGATTTCTGTCTTTGGTTGCTACAGAATATTTTTTTCTAGTTGTCCCTTCATGGAGAAAATATCTGTCTTCTTTGTTGTTATTATTGATTCACGTTTATATAATCCTTTAGAGATCACTAAAGACTTGTCTCATATCCAATCTCTTTGACAGGTAGGTTTTTTGGAGGGAAATGAGGATGGATACAGTTTTGGATGTGTGATTTCATACAAAAGTAACAAAATGCCAATGTAAAAACTCCTGTAAATTGGCTGCAATTAACAATCTAAGAGGTACCCCGAGAGAAACATTTCTGAAAATGTAGTCTGAAAATCTTGGGATCCCCAAAACCATTTCAGGGGGTACAAGAGGTAAAAACGATTATATAATAATACCAAAATGTTGTTTGCCTATTAAGATTTTCCTCCCTTTACCAACTACATACCCATGAGGCTTTATTTTCTTCATATACTTCAACCAAAACAATATACCATAATATATTGTATGGAGAAGTAGATATGAGAATCCAATATCAGTCTTTTTATTCAGCCAAGGACTGTGATATAATATATTTTCACAGAAATCTATCATTATGTATTTACAATGTTTATTTTAATGAATTAATAAATGAATATTTTGTAAGTGTATTAACTTTTAATTTTCTTGTTGTTATTATTGATTCACGTTTATATAATCCTTTAGAGATCACTAAAGACTTGTCTCATATCCAGTCTCTTTGACAGGTAGGTTTTTTGGAGGGAAATGAGGATGGATACAGTCAATAGATGATCTGACCTGGAGTCAAGGAAATTCATCTTCCTGAACTCAAAATCTGTCCTCAGACACATAGCTGCATGTCCTTGGGCAAGTTACTTAATCCTCTTTACCTTAGTTTCCTTATCTATGAAAGGAGCTGGAAAAGGAAATGGCAAGCCACTCCAGTATTTTTTCCAAGGAAACCCCAAAAGGGGTCACAAATGAGTCAGATATAACTAAAAAAACTATTGAAAGAGAAATATATTATTATTAGTATGTTAGAGAGTAAATCTCCTTTAATGCCAATAGTCCAAGAAGCAATTATAGTCACAAGAACACTATGTCACCTAGAGTCTTTTCATGTAAATGCCACTTTCCTCATATTGCCCAGCAAGTCATATTCCACTCCACTACTGCTTCCATTTGGGAGATCCTTAGCCTAGGGGAGACCCCTCCACAACACAGGAGCCCTGCTTCTGCTGCTGCCCAGCCACTAGGGCTTTCCTCCATTACTTTATTCACATAGGAGCCCCATTCTGCAGGTTGCATGGTGACACTCAATGCTCTCCTTTCAGTGTGGGAGTCCAAGCCTATGTACTGCCTGCTCAGCTATTTACTCCTCTGCATATTCTACCTGCCCTTCCTCCTGTGCTACTTGCCCATGCAGGTCCCCCTCAGCACTTGCTGCCTGCACACTTGGGTGATGCATCCTGCATGCTGTCTGCCCCCGTGGGTGTTCCCCCAAATGTGTCTGCTCAAGGGAGAATATTCTGAACTACTTCTGTCCAATAATCTCTTCCAGAGAGCTTCAATGAGGGATACCAGGCTTCTGAGCCACCTGATTCTATGGGTTCCTCCTCTTCATGTGCTGCCTGGAAAGGCATCTTTTCAATCCACAAATGCCCTGCTCCATGTGTTGCCTACCTGCCTGCCTACCATGAGTGATGCCCACACGGAAGTTCTTCCATGTGTGCTGCCTTCACATGAGCATTGGAGCTTCTCCATGCATGTGCTTTGGTCATGTCTTTTCTTAATTATGGAACCCTCCATGTTGGCCATGTGTGTCCTATTTTTATAGGTCCCCCGATAGATTTTCTCAGACACACTCACTTTTCATTGAGAATGTGTATTTCCAAAGTGTGTGCCCTAGGTTTATAGAAAGTAGGGTGATGTTCAAATATTACTTCTCTTACGGTTATTTTATTGCATTAAATGGGATAAATGAAAAAATAAAAATAATAAAAGAACTACATCTTGAGCCAGAATCCTTAGTAAGACATTTAGACAAGTCACTTCACAACTCTTGGCTTTAGTTTCCTCCTCTACAAAAATAAGGAGGTTGGACTAGATGCCATCCAAGTTCCCCTTTCAACTCTAGAGCTATGATCTATTACTAGGACTCTAAAGCCCCTTCCTATCCTAAGTCCTGTGATTCCTTAACTGTTGAAGAGGAATGCAGAAAGTTACAAGATCAAATGAAATCAGATAAGGGAGAAATGACTTCCAGCTGGGGGAATTAGAGAAGATTTCATGGAGGAGATGCCTTTAAAATCAACTTTGAAAACTGTGTGGGACATCAACAGGCCTCCACCTGAAGGGGAGCAAAGGGTTCTCAAAGACACAGAAATAAAGCTTATTTTCTCCCAGTTAACTATTCCTATGGGCTTCTATGACCCTAGATTTCAAAACACCTGCACAAATACTCCACGTGACTCTTAGGAAGAAAGTTCTATAAAACCTAAGTTTTACATATGCTATAAAAATTATTTGTGTTGTTATTGGAAGATGGCATGATTTTAAGTCCTCCTGCTATCCTAGCTGCCTTCCTTTGTATACACTACAGTCTTTCAAGTCTGTCAATGTTCTTCCTGAAATGGATCATCCATAACTAAACATGATATTCTAGATGTCGTATGACTACATCAGAGTACAATCATCTTCTTTGTTCTAGCCATGCTCCTTTTAATTTTTATTGCAATCTAAGTTCATATCAGCTTCTTTTGGTTACCTCACAGTATTGAGGCATTCTGAGTTTATGGCCCACTAGAAAGAGGCAGTGAAACACAAAATTTGCAAAGTTTGCCCACTAGGACTTAGTCCAAAAAACAGTGACTATACATGGAAGAGCCATTTGACAAACATCAGCTCAATTCAATTCAAACAAAAATCTAATGTGATTATGGAATGATCCACAAGGGATCCCATCACTCACAATCTGATTTATTAATATGTCTTGTGTTCTGTGCATTAAGTAATGTGGTCATTTCTTTAGCAAAATGTATATACCGTCCATGAAAGAACAAGAGAATAGAAACTTGTCAGCTGTAAAGAGATATTTTTAATGTGTTGGCAAAGAGCACACTAGTAAGACGAAGAAGCATTAAAGTGATATCTTTGCTTCGATTCATCAGAGGAGGATTTCAGCCATCTGTATCTGTTGGTAGGAGTGACCAATTCAGGAAATGGCTGCAGCTGTTTAAATGTCATTGGGTGAAATCTGTTTAATGACTTTTGTTACTCTGACTAACAAATACTAAATATAGAAAAATCACAAGAAAAATAAAGCAAAGGAACAACGGTACATAGTGACTAGGTCTTGATTTGTAAGAGAGATGGAGAGCAGAAGAATCAAACAATTAGAACTGGTAGCGTGCCGCCCCCCCCTCCCCGCCCATTTTGCAGATTCAATTCAAACCAGTAAATGCTTATACAGTGCTTTGTGTATACAGAGGCCTATGCTGGATGAGAGGGCCACAAAGATAAAAAATGAGTCTCTTTACTGAAGGAACTTACAATTGAGTAGAGGGAAAAGGCATATCCTCAGTATTACAAACATAAATTTAAAGAAATAAACGTGACAGGTGGAAAAATGTAAATGAGGTAAAAGTTATCTAGGTAAAGTGCTCTAGGAATCCGAAGAGGGAGAAGTGGTTAGCAGGTAGAAAAATCAAGCAAGTCTTCTTGTAGGAAGGAAGGAGTCCCTGACCTGCTTTTGAATCAGTTCAAGAACAGAGAGGTAGATGAAGTTCATCCTAGGCAAAGATGGTCTGTGTGAATATCTGGAAGTAGTAGATAGTCAGAAACTAGGCAATAATTAGGAGTCTAATTTACACAGTAATACAAAATAAGGCTAGACAAGAAGATTGGACGTGAACCATGGGGAGTCTTACAGGATAAATAATAAGGAATAACAATAAAATGCTGAAAATAATTACTGGTCAGTAGAAACCAAAGGAAACAAAACCATTGCCAGACAATAGGAAAGGAGTTTCCCAATGCAGATGAGGAAACTATGGCACATTTAGGATCGGTAATTTGCCCAAGGTCACGGAACAAGTGAAAAAGCCATCTGGTATGAAATACCAGCCAAATTGTTCATGCAAAATAATGGGATACTCCTTTAACAGTTTTCTTCTTTCTTTATTTTTAATTCACTATTTAAAAACTGCAGTGGAGTGATAAAAAAGAAAACAAAACAAGGTCTCCTTTGCTTACCATTCCATGTGTAAAAAAAACAGTGAAATAAATGGATAGTTGCAGACCTCACTGAAGTGTAATAGGGGATTGAAAACTGACTGGAATTCTGGGATTTGTCATTCAGAGGATCAAAAATTTTCCCTTGGCATTGAGAGTGATTGGGACTATGGCTATTTTTGAGATCCTAAAAGACACAATGAATTACACCCAGAAACTCAGGGGGTAGTATAAAAGGGCATATGCAGTTTTCTGAAAAGACAAATTAACAAGGATCAAAGAGGCAGGATGCTTAGCTTCTCCATAGGGAGAGCTATGAAAGAAAAAGGAAAGATCCGAGTGAGCCACTGAGTCTCTGGAGGCAAAGGACTTGGGCTTAGCTTCTCATTTTTGTTTCTTCAAAGACTGAAAGGAGTTTGTTTTTTTTTAACTGCTCTTTTTTTAAACTTGACCCCAAAGCTGTCAACTGTCCATTAATAGACATTATATTATAATCTTGCTTTTTTGTTTAAATCTTTCTGGTATCCCTATCTTGCCCCAAATACAGAAAAACTTGAGGTAAACTTCAAAAAACTTAAATCAGGGTAAAGAGCCAAACTGTTAGCTCTTTTCCTACATGGAGGCTCTGAGCTATTTTGATGATAGCAATAAATTTTTCCTGATATTAACTCCATTAAAGAATAAAAGAGGGGACAATTATCAAGTTGCACCGGAGTATGGTCAATTAGCCTTCTCGCTCTCTCTTTCTTGGAATGGGGATAAAATAGAATTACTCAAGTCCTAAGTGGGCTCCAGAATGGGAGAAAGAGTAGAAAGGATTAAATAATAGGGTGCTGTCCAGGACACCCACCAGTATTACAAAGGGAAAGAATAAGACTCCAGGAAAGACAAAAGCCCTGTATCAAAAGGAATAAATTAACCTATAATTAAAATAGTTCTTATGATAAAGATTTGAATCTTATATTTTAAAAAAATACTTGTACATGCACCTAGTTCCAAAGGCAAATAAGAAAATATTTCTTTGTCTTACAACTGAGGTGAGGAATCACAAGTACTGGATATACTTTAAACCAACTGGAGACAAGTTTCTTAAGTACCCTGACCACAATTACTTTCTCCACCAGTACTTCATACTCCCCATTAGTTTTTAAAATATACTCAAATGATAAAATAAATACAATTGTATGTATATCTAAAATAGATTTCTCTTTTCTCATGTTCATAATGAGAAAACCTAATGCTGCTTTAAGGGAATTGGGCTAACAATAATCTTAATTGTTTATTATTAATTTATCAAATATTTAAAAGAGTTTGTTTGTGCCTGTAACTATGCTAAGTACTTTGATCATACAACAACCATAGGAGGTAGGTCCTATCATTATCACCATTTTTCAGATTAGGAAAGTGAGGCTGAAAAAGTTTAGGTAGTTTGCTCAGCACCAAATGACAAGAAAATGTCTTTTGACCACATACCTTCCTGACTCTAGGCTGAGTGCTCTATCCTCTCTTCCACCTAGCTGGCCCTATGTTACTTTCCTATGGGATTGGATTTCCTAATCCTATGATCCTTCATAGATGTTTCCTTGTCTCAGTGTGCTCTTCACAATGCCCAAAAGACCGGCCTTAGAATACCAGGTTTAAGAGAGTGATGGGCTAAGTGGGTGAAAGAGGTTTTTCTCCTACTACCTAAGAGCTCTTCGTTTGAAAATTAGAGATAAAAATACAATTCATTCAAAGGATGAGGGACAGCTTCTGGGAATAGCTAAAAATCTTCTTTGGCTAGAATTAATATTTGAAGAGGAATGACATGAAATAAAAGTTTAAAAAAAGTTAGATAGAACCAAATGGTAAAGGGCCTAAATAGGAGGTTAGGCAATTTATATCTTAATAGCCTACAAATTATTTTAAGTGGCAGAGGTAGGGGAAGGAAAAAAGACTTGACACCATAATTTCTAGGGATTAGGAAGGAATTTAGGCAGTCATATGTATTCCTGGCATAAAGGTACTAGGTAGTCATCCCGTGGGTTAAGGTTATATATGTTTTATTCTACTTACTCTATATGAAGTGATTTTGATTTCTAATTTCTCATTGACTACCCAAAACTTTTATAATGCCAAACCACTTGACTAAATACCTTTTACAATGTGATTAGCCCCAGTCAGGGGTGCAAGCGGTATAAAGTACATGTCAGATAGTAAACAAAAAGGTTTTTCTTTGTTTATATGATTTGTTCATGCTATTATTTCCCCAAAATGTGGTAGGAAACCAAAGTGTTCTAAAGGAGACTAGAGATACAAACTGTTCCTCTCACATCTGGCATTTAAGAGCAACCAATAGAACTAGACTTCCCTTTCGTCTACTCATCATAATCTGCCCTGATATGGGATGTTTGTGGATATTTTTATTATTCTTCGTTCCGTTTTTCCTTTTTCCTCTTTGCTGATGAGTGACCTTGAGGGATTTTCAAGGGCAAAAGAAATCTGAGTCATTACATTGAAGAAGTAAAGGGCATAAATAAAGTCAGGTGTTATGAAGCTAGTTTTTATCCTGATTCTCCTAGCAATTTCCTGCCCAATGCAGGATGTTATTTAATTTCCTATGACTGACTAGAAATTTGAGATTAAAAATGCTGACACTTCTTGAGGCCACTGGAATATATTAACCAGTAATGAATTTAGAAAGGTGCCTTCCTGGTACATATGAAGATCAATAAAGATATCTGGAAAGAAGAAGTGAATGGATTAACAAATAAATGCTGAATCTATTAACATTTATAACTTCTGTGCTCTTGACATTGCATTCTGAGCAGCAATGATCTTGTCTAGGTCTCACAGAACTGGCTAGCCCAGATACAGCAACAGGAGAGAGATCTCCAAGGAGAGAGTGTAAGAACAGCTGCTTGTAGTTCTTAAAAGGAATAGCCTTTCAGGGTAGGTGGATTAGCTAGGCACAAATTTCTAATGCCAAAGTTTTTTTCTTTCTTAATGAATATTTCCTCCCCTCCCTAGTATCTAAATTATTTCTCTCTCTCTCTCCCAGCCTGAATAAAATCCAGAAATACAGATTCTGCCACCTACCATATAGGCTTTAAAACAACAAAGGATAATAACCACTTGGATTTGTCTGTATAGTGAGCCCTGAATGAAGGATTCATTTTTCTGAAGACTTACAGAATAACAAAGAAAGAAACACTGGTCTGGATAGTGAGTGGACCTTGACTTAAATCCAACAATGGCTAGCAAATTGACCTCAGAGCTCTCTAAACCCTCCTCTTTTATCCATCTGGTTGAGTGGAGACTATGAAACTATCCCTTTCCCTCCACAGCTCCATATTTCGTAAGACCTACCAGATCTTCAAATTTGACAATAAATATAATGCATTTTAGATTTTATAATTATATCTTATAATATAAACAATGATTCAGAGTTTAAAAGAATCTCAAAAGTCATCTATCTAGTATAATCCCCTTATTTTAAAAAATGAAAAAGGTGAGGCCTCACAAAGTAAGGCCAATAATAAACATCAGAATTAGGATTTGAATTCAGGGCCTCTGACAGCATAGCCAATGTTTCTAGTATACCAAATTCTTGTTTTTATAAAAATAAAGATAAAAAAGTTAATCATGATTATTTTTTAAAATCTCAAGTGATTTCATCAATGTAAAGAACTCTTGGTGAGAAACTCCTACCAAAATAGATAAGCAATTTCTTCATATCTTAAATTCTCAGAAAGTTGCCTGAGGCACTTAGAAGTTAAATGACTTACCCAAGGTCACAAAGCCAGGATGCAGTAGAGATAAAAATTGAACACATTTTTCTGGATTTTAAGGTTAACTCTACCTACTATACCATGGTTGTTGCCTCTATCATCATTTTTATAATAATATCAATATTAATATTATTATTAACTAAAATTAAAATGTAAATCCTTACTTATTCTACTTAAGGACAAGCAGATGAATTCCAGTATAGGAACAGACTATTTCTACTGCTTGTCTCAAGAGCGTCTGATAGAAATATATGACTCTGAGATGGTCAATAGCTACTTTATTGTAGTCTGTAAATAAGTGGATTTTCTGATCATTCTCAGAAAAATTCTATCCAGATGAAGAGAAACCTCCCATTCAAGATAAAATAATCAAGGGATACTTTTTTCCTAAGCAATCTGATTTAGGCAAAAGGTTTTGTTTTTATCTTTTTTTACTTTTCTGAATAAAAAGAAAAACTGTTACAAAGCAAGTGATGAACCACATTGATCACAGGAGTTTCTTCATGGCAGTTCTCTACATCAATGAAATCATAGGTCTAGTCTCAGAAAATTAATATGCTTTGAAATTTTAAGTATTATATGACTGTTGGTTATTACTACCTGTTCTTTTAATTAGCCTTTGTCCCACTCAATTCCTCATCTATAAAAAAATGATGAGCCACAAACAAATGAAAGAAAAACATGCTTAAGACAATCCATGGAAATTCTGGGCACTCAATAAGGCACATGAGGTGCCCCAGATGACCACTTGGCAATTTAATCTCCTTAGTTAACTTGAAACTCAAGATTAAACAATTTCTTTAAAGATTTACATAGTCAGCTAGATTTTGCTACATAAGAACCCCAGGGAGGCCAGAGGAAAACTGGCAGTCTCATGGCCTTGGCATTTACTATTACCAAATGGCTTTCCAATGTCTTCATTCTATTTCTTGGGTTCCATAGTTGCCTTTTTTTTAGTCACAAAATAAGAGCTTTAATATAACATTATATAAAACAAAAAACCATAGCCAAATTAACAAAAAACATTCCTCAAATGAGACAATTTTAGCATTAATAAAATGGTTTATCAACCTCCCATAAAATTCTTTTATCATTTACCTCTCTTTGTAAAGCATCCTTGCTCCTTTTTATCATTTCCTCTCTCTACCCAGTTTTTAATCTCTCCATATCCACTGACTTCTTCTTTTATTACTTACAAACACATCCATATGGCCTTCAATCGTACTAAAACAAACAAACAAAAAAAAACCTAACACCTTTATTTGATCTTCAATCCCCTTGAACTAAAATCATCTCTCTCCATTGCACTACTAGTCTTTCTTTCACAATAAAATTCAGAAAAAGTATCTACATTCATCACACACATCTCAACCCATGGAAAACTGGCTTTCAACTTCAATTAGAACTGCTTTCTCCACAATTTCCAGTGACCTCTTAATTGCCAAATCCAGCAATCTTATTCCTACCTGATCTTGAATGCATCTGATATATTGGTGACTCCACCCCCATTCAAGACCATTCCTTCCCTCCCTGGATTTCTCTGAATTTGTTCTCTTTTGGTTCTCCAACTTCCTCTCCTGTCACTCAATCTTTTCCTGGCTCCTGAAATCTAAACCGTAAAACCACTGTTAATTGGATAACTTCAATTGGATGCCTTGTATAACACTCAAAATTACCCCTATCCAAAACAAAGTTATCTTCTCTCTCTGTCTGTCTCTGTCTGTCTGTCTCTGTCTCTGTCTCTGTCTCTGTCTCTGTCTCTGTCTCTCTCTCTCTCTCTCTCTCTCTCTCTCTCTCTCTCTCTCTCTCTCTCATCCCCCCTCCTGTGTCCAGTGACTCAGCTTTTCCACTTGAAAGTCATTCTCACCTCCTCTCTTTTCTTCAACCCTCATAGGTAATCAGCTGCCAAGTATTTTTCCACAATAGTTTTTATATCTATCTCTTCTATTCTCATGGATCTCATGATACTTCAAGGCTTTATTACTTCTTGCTTTGATTATTAGAGCAATCAACTAATTGATCTCAAGGACTTCAATTTCTCCTAGAATCAATTCATTCTCCACACGGCCACCAACTGATATTCATTAAGCAAAGGTCTTACTATCACACTCTTACCCAAAACACTACAGTGGCCCCCTATTGCCACTAGGATGAAATACAAATTCCTCTGGCTGACTATTATTATACATCATAATCTTGATCCAAATAGTATACCTTACTCTCTTTCATTAACTCTACATTCTAACCAAACTATACTATTTGTTATTTCCTATTCATAACCATTCTACCCCTGGTCTCTATGCTCTCCCTTACACTAGGAGTCCTCCATGTTTAGAATATACTTCATCTCTACTTGTGTCTTGAAGAATCCCTAACTAACTTCAGAGCTCAGCTTGTGTGCCACCTCTAATCGAAGGCCTAAATTGATGTTCCCCAGTTGTTTCTGCCTTCCTCTCTCCATAAGTTACTTGGTATTTACTCTGTATATGTTCTAGGTATATGTATTGTCCATCATCACAAAGCTCCACTCTAATAGAAAATAAGTTATCTTAGGGCAGGTACTATTTATGTTTATCTTTGTATCTCCAGTGCTTAGGATAGTGCCTGGCACATCACAAACAATTAATAAATGTTTATTGAATGAATCAAGAAAAATTATTTTCTAATAATGGTTCATTCAGTGAGTGATGCAAATGCCAGAACTTTATTCGTCTTTTTAATGAAAGTCACCTGGCTCTCCTCAATAAGACACTTTATATTTTCTCATCCTTTTCCTTAACAGAAAATGGGTTTCAAATGCATATGAGAAACCATTAGTATTTTCCAAGTACTAAAAATGATTTGTAAACTGACAACAGAGGCCAAACAAAGAACTGTTATGAGAAGCCAAGCAGCACTCAAGTCAGAGAAGAATTTCTGAGTACAGAGCTAATCATTTCAGATAATTCTGTAAAGCACCATATAAAACTTAAGGTGATATATAAATGTAATTAATTACTACTATTTCTACTGACACTATCACCACCCCCATTAGCCAAAAAGCCTTGTCCCAAGCCAGAATTTAAAATGTTCACATCCTATGAAAGCTACATAGCTCTGTGGTTTATAATAAGTAAAGAAAACATCATATCTATTGACATAAACACAATATAATGCAAAGTAAAGTAAGAACAAGAAGAACACATTATGCAACAAACAACAGCACTATTAAGACAAATACCTTTGAAAGCTTTTAAAACTTTGCTCACTGGGATGATTGATCATGATTTCAGAAAACTGATTGCAGAAAATGCTACCCACCTCATGGTAAAGAAGTGATGAACTCAAGATTCAGAAGACCACCCATGTTTTTGGATAGGATCAAAATAATGAAATTGGTTTTGCTGGACTATGTATATTTTGTTAAATGTTTTTTTTTCTTTTTTTGGAGTAGGAAAGGTAAGAGGGAGAGAAATTTAATGCTTAAGTTAAGATATAACTTGCAGAATGCATGCATATACATACACATATATCCTAAAAGTATTTTCCAAATAAGCATTCCTTTAAAATAATTTTAGCTCTATATATTTTATCCAACAAAACCTAACAGCCATAATACCAATGAAAAAGAAAAATGTAGTGCTTACCTTTGCTTCACATTTCTTGTGGCAGGAATACTTGCACACTAGGGAGAAAACAAATACAGTTACTGAGTTGCTTGGCTAGCAATGCCTATTTTATCCAACAAGTTCTCTCAATCCTTGAAAAAGTTCCTATTACAGGACAGTTAGGCACTTCAGAGGGCAGAGCCGGAACTTTCCCTGATAACCAGGGAGATTATTCATTTATGATGTAATCCAAAATTGCAAAAGAAAGTTGGTGGGCAGCACAAATGAGTGCATACCAAGTTAAAATTTGATAGTAGTTAGCAACTGCTGGACAGAAGAAGGTTATGATGACTCAGTTGAAAAGTTTTTCCTAGAGCCAAGCTGAAAAGACAGTGGTTTTCTTAAAACACTCCTTACTTTGGAAGCCAAATCTAAGCATGCAAGGAAAGATTCAATTATTCCAGAGCAGTAATAAGCATTAGGATGTGTTTAGGCATTTCAGGACACTCACCCAAGGAGAAAATAATGTTTCAGAGTGTTAAGAAAAAAGCAGTACAAATCCATACCCTTAGCTCCAATAAAAGTCATGCATTTGTTTTACTTACTTCTTCCATTTCCGGACAACATAAGAATCAACTGTCAAAATAAATACATGTCTAAATTCCTACGGGGAAAACCTTCAACTTGGGCCAATTGTCTAAATTGAGCAGGTCATGTGTTGGCTTGAAGATCCTAACAATGGCGATTTAAAGCTGGAACCAATGAAGATTTCACAGGACTTCTCCCCAGGAGGATGCAGCTGTGCCATAATAAGGAACTAAAAGCATTCTCCCTCAGCCACAATAGGCTGTCCATAATCACTCTCTGACCACTAGTTGCTTTTTTTTTTCTTATAGGAAACAACTGGGCATTCAAAGACTTCAAGACTGAAGGATGACAGAAAAGAATTTCACCATCTCCTACACACACAAGATCAATCAATGTTGTGGCCCAGTCAAGTCCTTCAAGTTTTCCTTGCACCCTAGATTTTAAACTGACTTTTCTATTTTCCTCCATACTCTAGACCTCATTTGAAATAGGATTATTAATGCAATTGGTCATAGAATAATATCAATCGAGGAAAATATTTTCATCTAGTGAATGTACACCCCTGAACTATGTTAAATAATTAGTCAATCAAAAGAACTTTACTATAGAAATGGTAGAGGTCTCTACCCCAAACAGATCACAAATCCATACAGTTTGGTACCGATGTTGAATAAGAACTATACCTAATGTATAGAAGGAAAGTAAAAATCCACAGTGACTTATTTATCCAGTTGGTCAATGATATTCATTGTGTATGAGTGAACTCTGGAATTCTTCCTGTACCCCTAGGGCACTCTGATGCATGTGCTGAAGCATAAAAAGACTAGCCAACCATAAAATTATTTTAGCTTCTATTATTCCTGATCCTGAAATCTGCCAGAGAATTGGAAGAGCTGCCATCAGGCAGGAAAGCAATCTACCCTGGCAATAGTGTGTATAGGTAGTATGTAGCCCTAAAAGAAAAGTTTGTTTAAATGGAATTCCCTAAGAGACAGCCATACACAAGAAATTTTACAAAAATAAGCCATGTGCCAAAAGTCTGAGAACAAAGAGATGGGTCTATCTGTTTTACTTGGTCCAATGAGCCAACATAAGGCTCATAAAACCTAAGGCATGAAATCATACTTAATTCAACAAGGACTTTAGAATAACCCTACAACCTGACCTCAAAGCAACAAATCATTCTGATTATAAGATACAAATGCACCAAAGTTGAATCCCCAAAGGCTCCAGCTCAGAAGAATGCATACAGAATCTAAACATACCAGCACCATTTAGACAAAAGTCTTGATGAGCAAGATGATCTACAAAGCAAAGGTTTTAAGATCGAGTCTAACATCTGATGGAACCTCTCTATCCAATGGTTTCCATATTCCAAATGTCATATGAAAACTCCAGGAATGCAAACTAGGAAAGTTAATTTATTTCTTATCCTGAGTTTACCACCTTCATCGATATTAAAAAAGAACTGCGAGCTATCCATTCCTTCTTCTTATAACCTCACTAAGCAACATGGCCAAACGGATCAAGGTGAAAGATTATTCTTATCCCTAATCATATTTTTGAGTGGGGAAACCAAACCAAAAAAAAAAAGATAGAATATTTTTTCTAAAAAAAAAAGACTGTGTTTTAAAAGGTCTCAGTTTTCTACTAATGGTGAATTCAGCTTAAAACATAGTCCTTAACATTCGTTTGTGTCATGGATTCTTTTGGCAGTCTGGAGAGTAATATTTTAAATGTATAAAATACATGTTGTTACAAAAGAAACCAATTATATTGAAATAGTAATCTAACTGAATTGTAAAAACATTGTAAAAACAAAAAAATTTGAAAAGCAGAAAAATTCTAACCAATGTAATAATCAACTATGATTCCATAGGCCTAAATGGGAAGAATGTTAGGCCCCTCCTTACTAAATAGGCAGAACAAGACCCATTTTGTACATAGCCTATATAGAAATGTTTGTTTGACCGTGAATATTTATTTCAAGAGGTTTCCCCCACCCCCAGGAGGGAAGAATAGAGATGAAAGAGAAAAAAAATAAATGGTTGATAATTGAATTGAAAGAAATTAAAAATACCAATTTTTGTGGGTATTTTGGTGAAAGAAAGTCGGTTATCAAAATATTTTTTAAAGGTTCACAGACCCAAGTTTAAGAAAGTCTGCTTTAATGTTTTAAAATACAAAGAAATTAATTTTTAAAATCAAGCTAGAGTTCCAGCCCCATCCCCCCAAGAAAAATGTCCTCATAAGGATGAGATCAGAGTCTGTGCAGGTAATGGGGTCAAAACAAGGTTCCCATTGTCCTCTAAAATAGAAAGTCTTTTCCGCTTAATTCTCTGATGAAAATCAACATGTATAATATTAACCTAACTAGTACTGGATGCAACACTGACTACATCCTGTAATGCTGCCACTGTTGTCATTTGAATGCATTTCAATATGTTTGTAACTAGAAAAGGATTATTTTGAGGGGAAAACCCAAATTTCCATAGCACATAGCACCAAAGCATTTAGGAAAATGCCTTACTTTTACTTATTTTTGTGGATAAAGAATTCCATGAAGCTTGTACTAAATATTAGAAGAAGATGCTCTGCACTCCTCCCTCTCCCAAGCTTATTAATCCTACATCTATCACCATCATTTCTCCATTAAGTCCCAAGGGTGCACTCATCTGATATATTTTTCCATAGACACTAAATCCTTTCAACACCAAACTTCCAAAAAGTATCAATGCCCACTGTCTCCTCTTCCATCATCACCTGCTTAGTGGGTAGGTTCTTGCAAACTAACTTCTACTCCTACCATTCTCTTGAAATTGTTTCCTCAGAAGGTCAGTGACCTGCTAATCACCAAATCCAAAAGCCTCTTCTCAATTCTCATCCTCCTTCACCTCTAAGCAATATCCACCCCTGTGAGCAACCCCTCTTCACTTCCAGGACATAATACTTTCCTAGTTCTCTTTCTGCTACCATCATAACTCCCACCGACAATTCCTTCTATTCCTTCTGTGGCTTTCATTGTCTGATGATCCTCTTCCTCCTCTCATCCTTTACTATCAGCATTCCCCAAGTGCCATGGACAGCAGTGAGGCAGGTATAAGAGGGATTAGCCTGGTCTTCTGAAGACAAACATATAATCAATATCCAAGGGCCAAACTGGCCTTCTAGCTGTTCCTTATACATGGCATTCAATCTCTTCCCTCCACATCTTCATTCCTCTCAAAACTGCACTACTGACTTCCTAAACTCTCTCTCTTATTCTCCAGAGTAGTTAAGTGTTTCAAAAAACCCCTCCACCCAAACACCATTAATCTTGTTCCTTCCTCAACTGGAATATAAATTATTGAGAGCAGGGATTAATTTTCTTTCACTTTGTATTTGCATTTCCTATACTTAGCCCAGCATATGGTAGGTCCTTAATAAATGCTTCTTGACTTGACTTGACATACCTTGAGCTGCCTGTCTTGCATACCTGTAATGCACTCCCATTTCTCTTCCCTCTCCCAGAATTCCTAGTTTTCTTCAAGATTTTGCTCCAGCATCACTTTCTAAATGAAGCTTTTCTTGATCTTTAAGGTGTCAGTGCATTCCCTTCAGAAAGTTCTTTATATCTACTTGCAGTACATACTCTCTCTCTCTCTCTCTGTCTCTCTCTGTCTCTCTGTCTCTCTCTGTCTCTCTCTCTGTCTCTCTGTCTCTGTCTCTCTCTCTGTCTCTGTCTCTCTCTCTGTCTCTGTCTCTCTCTGTCTCTGTCTCTCTCTCTGTCTCTCTCTCTCTGTCTCTCTCTCTCTCTCTCTCTCTCTCTCTCTCTCTCTCTCTCTCTTTCTCTCTCTCTCTCTCTGTATCTAT
>NC_058130.1:81111714-81161714 GCF_016433145.1 Gracilinanus agilis | reverse complement strand
GACCTGCCCAGAATCACACAGCTAGTAAGTTTCTGAGGCTGGATTTGAACTGAGGTCTTCCAGGCCAACACTCTATCCACTACACCAACTAAATGCCTGTTTTGTATTATAGATGTAATATTTTAATCCAGCAGAGGATAAAAATATTTTACTAAACATAATATATGGACCCTATAAAGAAAAAACACCCTCTTTCCAACCCCATAAATATGTAAAACTAAAACCTAATAATGAATTAGATATTACAAAAGGAAATTTGAGAGACTTAATGATGAACAATTAATGCCCTCGTTTAGCAATGCCGTGTAAAGAGCCTGGGTATTTTACTAACAGAGCACACACAGCTGCTTATTAACTAATTCCTTCTCAGGCCACAGAGTCCATTTTTTGCCTGTGGTTTTTCAATGACAGTTGTTATGAGTTTTCTGGTCTGACCCTGTTTGACATAGTCCAGCTGATTTAATCAATGTCACGCTCATCCAGCCTGCTTGCAGTGCTCCCTCCTGCAGCTGAGAGTTTAAACACCACACATCAGTTCCTTCAGCAAGTTAGAAAAAGTTAGGGTATTTCCAAAAGCCTGCTGAAGAACCTTGTACCCACCCTATGAGAGACTCTCCCTCACTGTGAGGTTATAAAGCATAGCGAATCACCCTGGGTCATTTTTAGATCACTACCTTGCCAAATATCTTCCTCAGGGCTCAGAGTTTAGGCAATGGATTTGCAATATTTTTTAGATCAATGTACACAATACCCTACAAGTGTTCCAGATCTTTTCTCCTTCAACAAGTGTCTAAGA
Organism: Gracilinanus agilis; assembly: GCF_016433145.1. Lineage (NCBI taxonomy): Eukaryota > Metazoa > Chordata > Mammalia > Didelphimorphia > Didelphidae > Gracilinanus > Gracilinanus agilis. The sequence goes on along the minus strand of NC_058130.1, from coordinate 81,160,918 downwards.
ATAAAATCCCAAATTCATTAGTTTCCAAAAAGATTTGTAAAAAAGGGTGACTAGATACCCTGCTTTAAAGCAGGAGATTACCAGATTTTCACCTCTCTTCTTCCTAATGGGCCTCTTTCCTCTTCCCCTTCCAAAAATCTTAGTTGACATATTAACCCACAAAGAACTTATTCTTCCTTATAATTTTTATTTTCCTCAACACTCTGCCCCACCTCTTTAAGTTCCCTTTAGTCCTCAGCTTTTTTACAAGAAGTATATGAATTTAAGTGAGAAAACATTGCATTTTTCATTTCATTAACCTCTAACAAACTTAGTCTTTCCTTTACTTATGATATAAAAAAAATATATTCTACTGAGAAGAGGTCCATAGGCTTCATCAAAGTGCCAAAAGAATCCATGACACAAAAGAGGTTTCAAAACTCCACTGTAGCATATCTGCTTCTCCCTTCTCTTAGAAAGAATTATAATTACTTCTTGGGAGTTTCATATTTCGTATATATGTATTTTTCAAGAGATATAGAAGTTGATAGCATCTACCTTCCCCAAATGATTCTCTTCACTTAAATAATTCCATTTCTTTCCTGGCTTCATGCTCTTTTACCAGGCACTAAAGGAAGGACATGAGAAAAAAGTAACCATGTCAACCCATTGTCCTGGGAACAATATGTACTAAGTAAGCTACCACGTTTTGTACCACCCTCTACAGAATCTAATAATTTTTCTTTGCCTGTAAAAGTCATCTATTAATTAAAACAGCATATTAAACTTTCTTTATAATTCTGTAACATTGTGGGGCAGCTCATTGAGAGCAAGTCCTAGACACAGGAGATTGTTGGTTCAAATTTGGCCTCAGACACTACTTAGCTGTGTGACCCTAGACAAGTCACTTCACCCTCATTGCTAAGCCCTTATTGCTCTTCTGCCTTAGAATCAATATTGACTCTAAGACAAAAGGTAAGGGTTTAAAAAAATTCCCTAACATGCAATGAGGGAATGACTTCTTTGATAGATGAAATGATCCCTAAGCCTAATTGCTGCCAATATCAATGAATAAATAAATAAGTCTTTATGAAGAGCCTATGATAATATGGAACCATTTTGTTAGTCATTAGACATGACACCAAAAATTAAAGGACCTAAATATACATGGAGTACAGTATGCCAGTAGCCTTGAGAGTGTCTATTTAAACCAGATTTACTTATCAAATCACATGGAACAAATTACCAAGAAGCCTAAGGTCACAAATAGCAGAGTGCGTAGCCAACAGGACTACAGTGGGAGCAGTCACTGTGGACAAACTGAAAACTATGTTCCAAGTAGGGAGGCATTCCTATGGACCTAGGAGGTGGGAAAGGACATGATAATTGCTGATTTCTGGCCCTTGACACACACACAAAAAAACAATCATTAAGAAACATTTTGCTATGGGGCAGTTAAGCAAGTTGGAAAGAGAGCAAGGTCTGGAATTGTAAGGACTCAGTTTCAAATTTGGTATGTGACACTTCCTAGCTTTATGATCCTGGGAAAGTCACTTAACCCCAACTGCCTTGCCCTTATCACTCTTCTGCCTTATAATTGACATTTAATATCAATTCCATGAGAGAAGGTAAAGATTTAAAAAAAAAAGAAAAAGGAAAGAATTGCTCCAAATCCAATTAAAGGGAGTAGTAATGTCCATTTCAGAATTCCTAAAAAACCTAAACTTTGAATAATCTTATCAATCATATTTTGTACCCAATTCTAATTTAGCCATATTTAGTAGGCATTCTAGTCTAAATATATATGCTATGGCATTGAAAGATGTACTTCATGTATAATAGCCCACAGTCAACTAACACATTTTTACTTATATTCCTGGCAAAGGCACAAATTCCAGAGGTCACCACTATATATTTGATCCTCTGTTTAATGAATTTCAAATTTCAATTTTTAATTTCCTTGGTCTGGCTGTTTCCAAACAAAAATGAAAAACGGAGTATTTGTGATGAACCCACCATTTTTTAATATGGTCTACTTTGGAGCAACTTTACATAGCAAAGTATTATGAGGAAGCTGGTCATCGATTCCCTTTCCAAAGTGATTACCACTGAAAATAGTTTCAATGAAAGTAAATAAAAATTATTAGCATGGATATTACCAAAGAAAAATTCCTATGTGTGGAAAAGATTTCCAAAGAAATAGAAGAGATTGAATTTCCTTAGACCACAAAATATGGGCATATTTAATGACAGTGCCTTTCACCAGTTTACATGAGCTAGAAGAGCTCTTAGGAAATATAGTTGTTCTAGGAAAAGACAGATTATTTAGCTAGATATCATCAGGAACTAGATTCTTTTGACAATATACATTTGCATTATGTACTATGGATTGATACTAGTATGGTGTAACAGATAGAATGTCAGCTGGGAAGATGTGGGTGTAAGTCCTTTCCTCTAACATATATACTATCCGGATAATGCTGGGAAAGTAATTTAATTTCTTCTCATTTGAAGCAACTCTCTAAGCCTATAAAGTACAGAGGAATTATAGGTTTACACCTACATAAGCCAAGCATTTGATTTCTATCATTAGGCGGCAAAAGAAAATGCAACTACGGATTATTTTAAGGCAGTCCTTGTCTCTTGTATCCAAATGGAACAAAATTAGGAATAGGAACCATATGACATGCCAGGACTTTAAAAAATAATAAAAGATAAGATGGAAAAAAGTAAATTCCAACTTACAATTTGCTGTTAAAGTCTATAAACAGACCTTTGGAATAAAAAAGAGCACAATAAAATATTTAAATGAAATGGAATGGCAAAGAGTAATAAAGCAGTTCTGTTAAATAAATAAAAAAGCTTGGGTTAAGTCGGAGAAGGAAATTTGGGCATGCTATCCGGTGATATCTTGACATTCCCTATTAATGTGAAGAAGTGGCCATTCATGATAGAATGATTGATAAATCATTTGTTAACTGCTTAGTATGGACTAATCACTGTGCTAATGGCACTTAAGAAGACAAAGTCTGAAAGAAAGGCTCCATCAAATCAAATGGTGAGTGGGAAAGTTGAAAGTAGGGATACCACTAACTAGTTTATCACCATGATTCAAGTAAAATCTAATGTGGGTTCAGATTTGGGTATTAAGCAATCATGTGAGTAAAGAGGAGGATATAGAGATAAAAACAATGTAGGAATAAAATCTGCAGATGTGGCAAATGACTGGATAGATTTGGAGGATAAAAGAGAGGAAAGAGTCAAGGATGACTCTGAGGTAATGAAGCCAAGTGACTAGGAAGATGATGATGGTTATAATAGAGATAAAGAAGTTAGGTCATCTCCTCATTAAGCCTTCCCTGAGCCTGAAATTATTCTATCCTACTTCAAATATTCCTAGAGCTCTTGATTTTATCTTTCCTGTGCCTTCTTTATTCTCTACTAAAGTTATACTTCTCTCTGTTCACATCACATTTTACAAGAGAATTCCATTATTCCTTCAAGGTATGGACTACTCCCCCAGCACCTAGAACCACATTTACTATCTATAAACTGGGGTGAATGGATTCACTGAGGACTGATGTCAAGTGACCTTTGTGGAGGAGCCTAGATGTTTGCCAGAACTATTTGCCAACAACCTGGAAGAGATGCAGACATGGGGGTACTACCTAAAGGAACTGATCTGCTACCATTGGTAAACTAAAAATTAATATTGATATTATGGACTCGATATATACCTTTAAAATGAATTGGGCATGGGGCAGCTTGATGGCTCAGTGGATAGAAAGCCTGACCTGGAAAGGGGAGGTCTTGGGTTCAAATCTGGCATTAGACACCTCCTAATTTTGTGACCTGGGGTGAGTTACTTAACTCCAACTGCCTACTCTTTATTGCTCTTCTGTTTTGTAATTGATATTTTAATTGGGCTTTTTAATATGTATTCACATAATAAAAGTTGTATGGCTGTAATAATAGCAAACATATGAATAATCTTTTTTGCCTTTGTATACCCAGCACAATACATTGTCTGATAATGTAGCATGTACTTAAAAGCTTGTTAAATTGAATCAACTTCAACTGTAAAGACTTATGGGCTCCAGGGACATAAACAAAGAGAAAAGTATACCCAAAATGGTCAGTTATACCTTCATCCCCCTACTCTCAAACATGATCAAATACAAATCAAAATAAGAAGGGAAAGAAGCTAAATTTCACATTTCCTTTAGTCATGTTTTTGCCAAGAAAAACAAGTCAAAGAAGTTGCCTTTGAAAATGAGACAAGTTTATCTAGCTCATATATATAATATATAGCTTAAAAAGCTGCTATCTTCTTGTATTATCTTACATTTACATAGTTTTTTATCCTAAATGAAGTCTTTTTTTACCAACCCTATACTTAGATCATAAGCCTGGCTAATATTCCTACCTTACTCCAAAGTTATCTTGTAGCAACAAGAATGCAGTACGCTGTTTCATTTCTGAAATCTCTGACAAGCCCCCCCTCAAATTACTCAGACTCAGCTTACCAAGGATACAAGCCAGAATTCACAGGCAGCAATTTTGTGGCTAACACACTCAAGCTACAGGTTGCCACTTCTATATGTGAACATGAATGCTTTAAGGAGAATAAACATGTTCTCGACAATGTTCTAAAGCTTTCTGACTAACAAATCTGTCCTGAAAAATTGTCCCAATCCAAAAGGACAACTAAGCTAGCTTCTGAGAAGCTAGGGAATGCTGCTAATGATTAAAAGCATACCTAAGAAAAGAATGAGCCCTATCTGTTAAAAGGACTCCATAAGGCTGGGAAATCATCACACCTTTGAAACTACCTACCAACAAGCTAGGATTTGTACAAAATAATTTAATACTTCACTGTGGGGAGAGGGACTCTTTGGGTCAAGCAACACTCTAGACAAGCCTGAACTCAGAGAATCAACCTTCCTTCTTTCATTCATCTCACTGTAGCAGAACAAATGCTCCAAAGGATCCTCCCACCAAGCTAGAAATGCTTCAGGTCTAAGCTCACTGACTGAATGAACGTCAATTATTTGAGGACCAACACAGGAAAGCTCTAGGAGACTCATCACCACCTGGCTTTCAAGGTTATGATACTTTCAGCTAAAATGCATCTCATAGAATTCTACTAAAGGAATTGGGGTCCATGGCGATGAATGGAATACTTCTACCGATGAAATCACAAGCTAAGGAATTATCAGAGAAATAAATATTTGTGATAAAGTCCATATGCAATAACTTGCCAGCACATCTGAAAATGCGTTAGTAGAACCTAACATGTAGAAAGAATATTTCATTTTCAGACTTTACTGACATTGAAATTAACTGAGAAAGGAGGGAAATAAAATTTCATTGAGGTCAGAGTGAAAACGGAACTGAGTTTGGAGACAGATGCCCTGGCTATGGTATTTATTGCTTGAGTCACCTTGAATAAGTTACTTCATCTCTCCTGGTCTCAGTTTCCTCAACTGTAAAGTGGAGAAGTTAGAACAGATGATCCCTAATTCTATTTCTAATATAATTAGAAATTCTATGAGATATGATTTGTTAAAAAGTTGTTTTGCATATTGAGTATATTGAGTAATTCAGTATAAATACTCAATTTTTAAGTACTCATTAAACTGTTCCATTGACGTGTTTTTGGTCAGGTAAGTGGCTAAGTGGATAGAGTACAAGATTTGGAATCAGGAAGCCCTTAGTTCAAATTCTGCCTCAATTTTACCAGCTGTGAGACCCTGGGCTAATCACTAATGCTCTCCTTATATCAATTTTCTTATCTGGAAAATGATGATAATAATAGCACCTACTTCACTGGGTTGTTTTAAAGATCCAAAGAATTAACAAGGATGAAGTGCTTTGCAAGCCCCAAAGCATAAGAAGAATGCTAGCTATTATTTTAAATTCAATGCACATAGGAAATGGTGTGTGGTAGAAAAATCTCTAGACTTTGAGTCATGGGACCTGGGATTGAATTGAATGGGAATGGAATACTAGCTCTGCTTTTTATTCCTTATATAACTTAGACACACCAATCTTCTATATCTGTTTCCTTAATTACAAAGTAAGAGATTTTGCACAAATAATTATAAACTTTTCTTCCAGCTATAAATCCTGACAACCTATAAAAAGTATACTTCTCAAAATGAACTCACTGTTTAACTCGGGATCCATTAATTTAATAGAGGGGTGTATAACGTGTGTGTGTAAATAAGTTAGTGTGGAGTTTAGGACAAATGTCAACAAAAATGGGGGTAGAGAGGGATTTGTAGAATAAAAGTCTGAGAAGGCAGTGATCTAAATTAATCATGCAGATTATTTGATTCAAAATATTTCTATAATCAGTAATGATGATTCCATATTCACGCTATCTTGAAACAACATCAGAAAGAAGGGGAAAAAGGTCACTGATATATTGTTTTATTTTTAATATATTTTTTTAATTTTTTGTCTTCCTTTGTGGGAACAGTACAAATATGCAGAGAATATTTTATTTATTTTAGGCCTCTGACCTCAACAGTGCCTACATAAAAAAAAAGTGGCAAAAATTAAAACCATCAAAGAACATTCAGTTAAAGATTTGATTGGAGATTTTCACCGAGGCTCAGTGTGTTCCTGCTTTATCAAAGCTACTTTACCAGTCTTATCAGTCCCCTAAAATGTTGGTGGCATGAGATAGCAATTCAGTTCCCCAATAATATAGTTCCAAGACAATACTGAAACGGTTATCATCAAACAGGGTTATTATCTGTCAGTTCTTTCTCTTTTTTCCAAGTATCATTATATAATTTCTCAAGAATTAAAAACCACTAGTTTTTTAAATTTAAATAAATTTCTTATTTATGTCTAGTATAAAATATTCCAAGAAATTGATTTCAATTTTTGTCTCTCCATATATACTTAGATACTCTATCACTCATTTATTTCTGTACCTTTGGGTAAATACTCCCTCCCTCATCAAAAACAACCTGAAAGAATAAATCATGACAGTCATGTATTTTGTCATCCTGAAGAAATGTCCATGGAAATGAACTACGATTCTTCATCATCTTTTTAATGGTGGGGGAAACAACTCTAGATAGAACAAGTTAGAAAATTGCTTCAAGAGAACTTTTATATTATCCAAAAATTTATGTTAATTTTATATTATTGGGGTTATACCTCAACTTTCTTCATCTCCTGCATCACCAAAGGTCCCTAGATCTAGTTCAACATTTATTTAGCTACCATCTTTGACAGAATTTCTCTGATTAATGCCATCTGATTGCAAGCTTTTCCACACAATATTCTTTCATCCTTTATTTATATACCATGGACCTGAATTCATTTTTATGGTACTTTATAATTGTTCTCCACCTGAATTCCCTTTTTCTGTCGTGATCTCTCAAGTGCTCCTCTAGAGTGGCAATCCAAGCCAGACTCTGTCCTCTCTCTAAGTCCTATGTCTTCTCTCTGAGTTGTGCCAAGGATATACAGGTATATACAAGGATATATGGTATCTTCCTTCCCCAGAAAAACTTACACCAGTATTCTAAATAGTTAGTAATAGAGCTCATAGATATAAGTAAGTGGTGGAGGAAGGCAAAGTTGGGAATAGACCATTTTCAAATGGAATTTGCATGGGTAGTTATCTTAAAGGAACTAAGTCCTGAGCTAGATTTGGGGAAGGAAAAATAATATTTCCATTGGGTGTAGTAAGTGGTATAGATTTAGGCTGGAGTTATAAGCAATAAGGGATGTAAACATTAGGAGACTTCACAAAAAAAGGAAATGAGGCACTAATCAAGAAGAGTACAAGGGAAGCCCCAACCTCCCTAACCCAAAGGCCAAGATGCCCAGGATCTGATATAGAATTGATAGCCTAGGGTTTTGGAGATGTAAAATGTGTCATGTAAAAATTCCACCTAGCTGAACTTCACCATGGTCTCCAGAAACCTTTTTTCCTACAAAATGATGTCAACTATGAAACTCACACCTCCTCATACGCCAGTAATACCATCCCTAGGGTCCTCCCTCTTTCTGGTTGGAGAATGAAAGATGGACCTGAGAGAGCTCTCCCAGATCTTCCATTTCAGGAGAGGTCCCAGGGCAGATATTTCATTTCCCAGCTGGCTAATGGATTTCATCATGTTCCTGAGTCAGGTATCCTCCCTCTCCTCCTTTTTATATGTTGTCTCTCCTTATTTAGATTGTGAGTTCCTAGAGGGCAGGGTCTTTTGCCTTTCTTTTTCTCTCCAGGGTTTGGCTCAAAGTAGGTACTTTAAAAAGTATTTATTGACAAACTGAATAATAAGCCTTAGGAGTTTGTTCTGTACAGAGCAAGGTAGTGCCCACTAGTTATTTGGAGTCCAAAAACCTGAGTTTGAATCCCAACACTGCTACTTATTCTCTATGTAACCTTGGGAAAATAATTTATGCCTCACTTTTCCCCATTTGTAAAATGAGAGAGTTGAATTAAATGATTTCTAAGGTGCTCACCAGTCCTAAATCCTCTTATTCTACGATAAAAACTGGGAGCTTTGAGTCTAGCTTTGAACAACTATTCAATTTCTCCTCTTGGAGTAAAGTCAATAATTATTTCTGCACTATAACCGCAGAGTATGGCTTTTTTAAGGCAATGTTTTCATCTTAAACTTAGCTGTTGAAAAAATAACATATCAACTTGGTGTGTGGAGCATAATCTCAGAATTCAATAATCTTTTTTTCCCCCTTGGCTAAGTTAATAGCCATACTACAGAGCTCCAACTAGATGACTATCTAGCATATTGGAGCCTAAAATGCTAATGGCCCATACAGCTCAGAACTCCCAGGAGAAGATCCAGAAATTTTTTGAAGGCCCAAAGTGGAGAGTAGAGAAGATTGTAAACCAAGTCAAAAAATGCCAAAAGTATGTGTGGCAGCCAGAAAATTCAGCATTGGTATGCTGGAGCAATAAATAGCTTTAAAAAGAAAGCCTGACAGCAAACAAAAGAAATGGGAAAAGAGAATACTACCTGGCAGAAACCTGGAATAAGAAACACAGTAGACAAAAACCTGGAATTGAACTTCTTTTCATTGGCTAATTGTCAATAGAATCAGACATTGTTCACCAAAAATTACATTGGCCAGTTTTAATTAGACTCTCATCCACGCTTTTCAATAGCTTCACAAAAAACAGCATCAAGTTGCTCAGCCATGGTGTTGGCTACATTTTCAATGTGTGTGGCCAATACTGCTACTCTTTATAGCATAAATCACATAATTAAGAAGGGCAGCTTGGTGGCACAGTGGTGAGAATACTGGATCTGAAGTCAGGAAAACCTGAGTTCAAATCCATCCTCAGTCATTACTAGCTGTGTGATCCTAAGCAAGTCACTTAAGTCTCTGCCTCAGTTTCCTCACTTGTAAAATTAGTTGGAGAAGGAAATTACAAATCATTCTGTTTTCTTTTCCAAGAAAACTCCAAATGGGGACACGAATAGACAGACATGACCGAAAGGAATGAAAACAACAATTCTGTGTATATCCTGTATGTAAGTGGTTTTTTATAGATTTTCTTTCATGTAAGCTCTTTAAGAAGAGTGACCATTTTTGCCTTTCTTTAATCACTAAGGTTTGGCAGAGTATATATAGTAAGTGCTTAATAAACGTTTGTTGACTGACTAACCAAATATCTCCAAGCAAAAATGATTTATCAGGAGGATTGTAAAGACTATTCAGATGCAAACTGGACTAGATGAATTCTTTCAAATTCTCTCCTCATTCAGACTCCCTAATCATGTCTGGAATTCCTGTCATGTCAAGAGAAATGTATCCAGTGAAATTAGAATTTGTCAAATAAGAGGACAAACTATCATGCTACAAATAATTTATGAGACTCATCACCTTTGACTGGCATAGATAGTGCCACAGAGTACTGAGTAATCCATTGACAAACCCAAAACAAAATAGCTAGATGGTTAGGAAGATTTCTCACTTGCCACTGATTTTTTATCTACTAAAGCATAAAGCAATATAACATTTCAGATTACTTATAATTATGCTGGGTAACCATCAAAACAAAAAAAAATACATCATAATGGATAGAGAGATAATCTTAAAGCCAGGAAGACTTTGGTTTAACTTCCAACCATGACACAGACTAGCCAAGTCATCCTAGATAAGACACTTAATTTCTCAATGTTCTAGGCAACTCTCTAAGACCATAAGTTGAAGAGATGATGCCAAGCAACATTGACAAAGGGATTTTCCTCACCTGGGAATTCCCTATTCCAAGGAAGTCATTGGTCCAGTTCCTATCCCTTTCCTAATTAGAAAATTAATCATAAAAATGAAATCATTTTCCAATTTTTTCAATAAAGCCATTTAGTGAGATGTATTTCAGACCTTATTTAGATTTAATTTTTAAGGCTCATAAAAGATAGGCCATAAACCTGAGAATGTCTTGTTCGTGTCCCTGATTCCCAAGATATGAAAAACCTTTTCCTCTATGGCCTCCCCCGGTTCACTTCACTAGGGCTTCAGGGGCAAAGCAGCTCACAGTAGCCTCCTTCATTCTTTTCAGAAATATCAAAGCTCTATACTGCTAGAGTCTATTTCTTGCATTTGATCCATTCTCTCAATCCTAATTGCCTTAAAGTAATTCCTCTAGCATCTTTTAATGATTAGTTCTGCCCTTACAGCTGAAATTGACGTCTTGACTTATGGCCCTGGACTGCCAGATGGCAGTCCTCTCTGGACACCAGGCGGTCTCTAATACCACACACTATATAGCTCTCTGCTTTCTCCTGCTTTGAGTCTCCTCCAGAATGAAAAAGGAAGAAGTTTGAGAAAGGCAAAAAAAAAAATGGAAAAAGAGAAAAATAAGAAGACTGACTATCATGAAAGTTCAGACTATGGCTTTATGTAGAAAGAATGATTTAAAAACTCATGGACAAAGAAAATGCATTTCAAAGAACAATTAATTTCCATTTTCATAGACTGTAGATGATTCTTACAGAATTCTAATTTGATTTTTAAAATTCCAATTGGATACATCTAAATAAAGCCTCTCCAATTAAATTTTAAGTTTCAACTTTGGATTTCAAGAGATTTCAGAATAAACTCAAGTTGCATGTTCATCCATAGCCCTAGAGAAATAACCAGCCAGGGTAGACTGTGTGATAATAGCTGATTTAACCTTCTCCACTGCTCCCATTGCTGAGGTCTCCTAATCTATAGGTCCATTCTAGCAAGATGGCATCAGCATCATTCTCAACTCCTTACCTCCCTCATCATACATATACAATTCACAGCTCCAGGATCTGATTGATCCCTTGCTAGCACTCCTAGAGAGCTACAACCTTAGTTCCAGCCCTTATGATCTCACACTCAAATTACTCCAAGAACCCATCTAAGTGGTCTCCATATGTCAAGTCTCTCCCCACTCTAGCTTATCTTGCCAAATGCAAATCTATCTGCCCACATCCCTCCCCTACTCATTAGATTCCAGTGGCTCCTCATGCCTCTAGGATAAACCATGAATGCCTCTCTTTAGTTACTAAAGTCTTTCATAACTTTGCCCCAACCAATCATTCCAGGCTCATTGTCCATTATCTCTTCTCCCTACACTCAGTGATACAGCCTCATGGGCCTTCTCTTTGTTCCTCACACATCTCTCCATCCCCTTTTGTCTCTGTGTCTTTTCACTGGCCATTTTCCATGACTGAAATATATTTCCTCCTCTATCCTCTTTATGGAATCCCATTTCTCCTTAAAGATGCAGCTCAAGCACCATTCTCTTCATGGAGTCTTTTGGAAGACTCCAAGTGCTAGAGAACCTAAAAATACCCAATTTTTAATTATTCCAAATTCATTTTCATGATCATTCTGTACATACTAATATTAGTACTTATCTCCTCCATTAGAATGTGAGATTTTTGTGATTAAGAACTATTTCACTCTTGTGTTTGTACCTCTAGTTCAAACATAGTGCCTAACACCTAGTAGACACTTAAAAATCACTTGTTGATTGATACTTTTTGATTGTTTGAGTTTGTCAGTTACTAAATGACTTTGGGTAAGTCACTCAATTTGTATCCCTCAAATCGCTAATCTATAAAACATTAATAACATACAATTGTACTATCTGCCTCATAAAGGCATTTTATATTTCAAATGAAATCACAAGCATTAAAAGTCTTTCAAATACCATGAAGATACCAGACCACAAGGGTCTAGACAAAAGAAGCTGAGAAAAGATAACTCAAATATGTTCCTACCTCAAAGGTTAATAGAAGATAAAAGCTTTTTTTTAAGCATGAAAAAGATTTTAAAGGATTCTCTATAATCTACCTGCCTATCAGATAATTCCAGAAAAGGGATCTCTAGAAAAACCTTTGGAATTCCTTAGACTATACAAGACTACACATGATTATCAAAATGAGCCAGTTTGGTATGGAAAGAAAGAGCACAGAAAGGGTAATCAAAAGATTTGAGTTCAAGTCTCAGCTCTAACACTTTCTTAATTATACCACCTTGGATCTGTTAATTCAATCGTGCATAGCAGGGATGGTAACAATACCTACCTCTAAGATGTTAATGAAAAAAAATAGTATGAAAGAGAAAGCATTGATTTTGGAATTAGAGTGCCTGGCTTCGAAGCTTGACTCTGTTTCCTAATAACTTACTGTGAACAAAGCTGACTTATTTAGTCTTTCCATGATCCTATAAACAAGTCAAAACAAAAAAATAAAATTGATCCCTACCAGGAAAACAATACCTCACTCCCCAAAGAATCTTCTGCTCAGGCCAGGAGGATCTATTTAGTGACTCTCAATGTTTTCCCAACCTAGATTGGGAAACAATGAAACCTTTAGTTCAAAGGGAACTAAAGTAAGTAGTACCTATTTTTTAAATGATAATTTTTATGTATTTGAAGGCACAGAAGGTAAATTGATAATCAGTCTTGGAATCAAGAAGACCCAGATTCCAGTCCTGTCTTTGACAAATTCTTACATGATCTTAACAAGTCACTTAAATCTCTCAATACCATCAAGCAACGCTCAAAGGCAGGAATTCTTAGCTTAGGGTCCAGGAATTTTTTTTGATAACTGTATTCTAATAAAGAATTTCCCTTGTAATTCTTGGTATTTTATTTGCTTTTAAAAACATGATTCTGAGAAGAGGTCCATAGGCTTCACCAGATTTCCAAAAGGGTCCATCACACCAAAAAAGGTAAGAAGCCCTTCTCTAAGACATCAAGTTAGCATCCACAGAGGGAATCTGAACAATGGGGATTCACGTCACAAATGAAGGCACAAATCTTGACTAAAATGTGTGCAGAAATATTAAAGTCAATTCCAGGATTCTTTTTATTAAAAAATTAAATAATATGCTTATCATTGCAGTTTTATTAGGATCCTACACACCTACACCCACTCACATCCCACCTGCTCTCATATAATTGCCTACAAATATCTTTAAACATTTTGTGCTAGTAAATAACCACTCTAGCTCACAAGGTTTATTCCTATGAACTTACTTTCCCTTTCTCTCATTTAGCATTTATGGTGTATTGTTAGCTCCCTTTTCAAGAGCATGTATTTTTTCACCTAACTATATTTAAAAGGCCTTACGAACAAGGATGGAGTCATACTATTTTTGGTATACTCCAAAGAGAATACTTGGCACACCATCCTTGCAAATAGACTCTGTTCATCTTAATTAATTAATTGAAATGATGAAAGATCCTCAGAACTTGCTTTTTTTAAGTAAGTAGTAGAGAAAATAGTAGAAAATTATTTGATGGAAAAATAGCAGCAGGCAACCTCCATAATGCAGGTCTTTGGGAGGACCACCCAAGTTAGGTCCATCTACTAACAAGGGCATATTGCATCTTCTAGGGAACAGGCAATAGCTGAATTCACAGTTAACCCTAGTTGACTTTCAGCATTGCAAAATCTAATCATCTTCAAACTCACTAGTTCTTTGTTCCTAAGAAGAGCTAAAGTGATTCCATCTCCCTGAAAAATGGGAAAACTATGGCTCAGAACAAAGTGTTCTTTCACCGACACTTCCTTTTGAAATATAGTACAGTACTTTTTAGGTGAAACAATTTTTCAGATAATGAAGTTGACAAGAACTTAGCTGTGTGCAACAGTCCTCCCAACACAGAATTTCAGGTTTCTTTGATGTGGACCATTTAAGATGGACCAATCCTAATTAACTCATATGATAGCATCAATGTTAAAACAGCTCTCCTGAAACTGAGTGGTCTCCCTTCAACAGTGTAAAGTGGCTTGAGATCAAGTGGAATTTGGGCAAGGTTTCACTTGTGTTCATTTAAAGGTTGAACAGGGAGTGTGAAATTTCAATTCATCTGATGACAGGAAATTCTGAAGTTCACAATATATATATATATATATATATGTACATATATGTATATATTTATTCCTCAATATGAACTTCAGAAATTCAGGAATTTTTTTCAGAAACTTTCAGAAATATATATGTATATATATGTGTGTGTGTCTATATGTACATATAAAATTTATTTACAAATATGCATTTGTATATAATTTTAGAATTATCTGTTTATAAGTTTTAAATATGCATATTCATTTGTGCATACTTTATTTTATTGGCTTACTTATTCATTTCTATTTTTTTAGTGGTTTTTTTTGAGGCTAAGTCTCCTTGTCTCACCCAGGCTCCAAGCAGAGCAGCCAGTCCCTGGCCCAATTCCATCAATGACCAACATGGAAGCTCTAACCTGCTCTGTTTCCAACCTAGCACATTTCTCGCCTCCATAGAATGACTGTCTGGTGACCCTCATTCTTGAGGGATAGATAATAGGAAAATGCCAGCAAAGAACTTTACTATAGCTCAGAATCCCAAAATTCAAGCTCTCTACCAGTCTCAGCCTCCCAAGCAGCAAGGATGACAGAAGTAGAGCACCATTCTGTGAACAGAGCGTCACCCGTATATTAGCATTGTGGCAGCCTAACATGTGAGGATCTTTTAGCTGTGTCCATTCATTTGACAGGCATATTATGGACAAAGCAAAATGTGAGCAAACTGAACTCTGGGACAACATTAGCCGAAGGAATATTATAGGTGAAGGGGAAAAACTGGAGAGAAAGGAGTGATCAGCCAGTGCTAGGCAGAGGGGAAAAAAAGGTCATTAACTTTGCTGCTGGCAGCTGCCTCTCATTGGAAAATTCCAACTGCTGCTTATTCAGGAAGTTACAATCTAATGATAAAGCACCCCATATACTTGCCCGAAGACTAGCCTTTCTTGGTTAAACAAGCAGAATGAAAAAAGCAAGCGATTTCATGAAACTCTCAAGGAGGTTTACTAACCTCCCTCTCGGGCTTTATTTCACAATCTCACTACATGTTCCAGCCAAATAGAACTATTCAAGTTCCCTCAAATGTGACCTTCACTTTTCCTGTTTCGTACCTTTGCTGATCCTTGTTCCTCTGCCTGGAATGCCCTCCCCCCTGACATCTCAACTTATTGACATCCTAACCATTCTTCAAACTCTGGTCGATGACAATGACGATGCCTCCATAAACTTTCCTTTGATCTCCGGGGCCAAAAGGAATCTCTTCCTACTATGAATTCACATTTAACTTGTGAATGTATAGGCTTCCAGCCATATTTGTGATGGAGATTTGTGCACCTACCTTACTTACCCCATTAGATGAGTAAATTTTTGAAATCTCCCCCTCCAACTCTTTTGTGGAGGTTGAAGGGTTATGAATGTGAAATATTGATTGTACATAATGGGAGATTCTTTTCCTGTGCTGATCACTTGTATTAATTTTTTTCTACTTTTTCCTCTTTGTTTTTTAATTATTTTGTTTTATAAAATGACTAGAGAGAGGTGAAATTCAAGGCTAAACAAGGCAATATAAAAAAAGTATCAATAAAAATTGATCTTTAAAAGGAATGATGAGCTCTTTGAAGACAGGCATCACATTTCTCATTTATCTTTGTGTCACCCAGTAACAAGCACACTGTAGTCAATTAATATGTGGTTGATGAATGAATAAGAGTAAGCATGTGCTTCTAAAGTAGAAAAAACAGTGCCTAGAAACGCAAATATCATTGGTGGTACTAATGTGTCAGGATAACTTTATGTGAGTAGAGGAGTTTCCAATAATAAGATTTAAATCACTCAAAACAATTAAATGAATGTTATTGTTATTCAGCCATTATAGATATGTTTGTCTCTTAATGTTGGGGGTTTGGGGAGGGAGCAAAGATACCGGAGATGTTTATTATTTCCTTCTCTAACTCATTTTATAGATGAGGAAAATGAAGCAAACAGGCTAAAGTAATTTGCTCAGGGTCATATAGCTAGTAAGTGTCTGAGGCTAGATTTGAACCCAAGAATATGAGTTTCCTGACTCCAGGCCCAGCAGGCTATCCACTGTGTTACCTAGCTGCCCTAATTGGATGAACACAAGTGCATAAAAGAAAAAGAGACTATCCCTGAGAATGGATCTGCCTCACAGCAAATAAAACATTATCTGTAGCACAGAACATCTAATTATAAGTCTTTTTTCTAAAGAATGACCACATGATATATGGACAGATAAGCAGAGTGAATATCCTGCCAATCTGGAGCATTTCCCATTCTTTCATTTCTCTTCCAAAGAAGAAAAATCATTCTCCCTTTCCAGATAAGATAATATTAAACCAGAGAGCAGTTAAAATGTGCAAAGGACCATTAGCATTCTATATAATGAGAAAGAATCTCTTTGGTCACTCACTCTTTTAGTATACAAAGAGACAACACTTTTTACGCCCCCTTCAACCCATTCCAAAAGCTGCATAACCTAGAAATTTAAACTTCAATGAACTTTCTGAAACAGCAGCCAAGAAATACTCAGTTTCTTCATCTGTAAAATGAGAGTCATACTAAAATCCAAGGTCCCTTCTGCTTCTAACATTGTACAATCCTGTGACACAGTACAACAACACAGTTGAAGGATAAAAACTTTCTTTGGGCCATGGAAACTGACTCAAAGTTATTGGACAAGTGCCAAAAGATAATTAACCTTTCCAAAGAAGAAAAGAAAATCCTCTTCTTTTAAAGGATCCCCAAATAATAGTTTAAACTCTGTGAAACTTTTCCAAAGTTTGCTAGGGAGTTTACTGGCTATTAATAATAATAATAATAATAGCTAATATATATATAGTGTTTATTATGTGCCAGGCACTGTACTAAGTAAATATCTCATTTGATCCTTACAACCATCATAGGAGGTAGAGACTATCATTATCCCCATTATACAAACAAGGAAACTGAGGCAAAGACAGTACTTTGTCTAAGGTCACCGAGCTAGTATTTGAGGACAAATTTGAACTCAGGTCTTTCTTCCTGACTTTAAGTCCAGTGTTCTATACACTATACACTATACAGTGCCCCTGTCACTCTTACCTCAGATAATCATAAATGCCTCTTTTTGTTTGTTTTTTAACGAAAAGATTGGTTTTAGTTTGAGAATCATCTTTCAAAAATGCAGAAAGATGATTCTCAAACTAAAACCAATCTTTTCTTTAAAAAACAAACAGGGACCTTAGAAATCATTGAGTCCAACCCCCAACATTTACAGATGAGGAAAATGAGGCCAGAAAAATTATTTTTCCAGGGTTCATAGGACTAGTACATTTCTGAGGAAGAATTTGAACTCATATCTTCCTGCCTCTTAAGTTCTTCACATTATCCACAAAATTAAGCTGCCCCTAATTAGGACTGTAGTATCTAAAAAGTGGATAGAAGAAAAAAAAAGCAGAGTTCTTGCCATATAATCATGGAGAAAAACCAGAAATTTTCTTTTCAAGATAGAAAATTAACACTAAACTTGAATAGAAATATATAAGAATAATACTAACCAATATAGAAATCAAAGGTAATTGAAGAGGTAGTTTCATGTTAGGCTGCTAAGCTTTTCATTTTGTTTAAAGAGACTATATTTAAAAACTTCACAGTGCCACAGTGATTTCTTCATTTCGGAGGAGGAAATTCAAGAAACCACAAGGCAACTTTTCCATCATTTAATAGACGAGCTTCTAGAACTCTGATAGCTGAAAAACTCCTCATTAGTCAGCTAATCTGGTAGTAACCCTCTCCAAACTTAACTAAGCTAGCTACATAATATGTACCCCCACCCCGGCTTGTATTTGAAACTACACTACAATGTGCCCCCCACCCAACCCCTGAACTTGCTGAAATAGTATATGATTCACTTTAACAGCAACAAACTCATTACATTTTCTTCTTCTGTCATCTTATTTTGATTATCCGCTGTGTAAATGAGCCAGTATACCGAGTTATTAAAATTATGTGCCTAAAGCTTACATATCTTTAACTTCTGATCTTGGTTCATGTAAGACATTGGCAGGATAAATCTGTGTCCAGTCATCATAGAATACAATCCTCAATGAAACTACTTCTTCAATTTACCTTTGATTTCTATAGTGGTTAGTATTATTCTTATATATTTCTATTCAAGTTTAGTGTTAATTTTCTCTCTTGAAAAGAAAATTTCTGGTATTCCTCCATGATTATATGGCAAGAACTCTGCTTTTCTTCTCCTATCCACTTTTTAGAAGCTACAGTCCTAATACCATTCCTCAATAGGAAATGAGTTTGAGATTAGGACTCACTGAATCAAAAAGCTTCTATAACCCCTCTGGAATGGATATTCATCATCATCATTATGTAAAAAATCATGACCCATGTACACTCTCAGACCCAAATGCTCCAAACAGTAAGATGACGCAGTTCAGCCTAACTTACATATACTATCTAAGGGCGATGGATTGGGATGAAAAAATAGGGTTTCACTTCCTACGGGAAACATTTCTCAGTTCCTCTGATTATGGTATTCTCTCTGTCCTCAAATAACATCTATATTTACAAGTTCACATGTTGCAGCCTCACAACAGATTATCAGAAGATCCTTGACAGCAGAGGCTATTTTTATTTTTGCTTATCAATCCACAATATATGAATGTCTTGCATTCAGTAGGTCTTTAATAGATGCTTA
This sequence comes from Gracilinanus agilis, assembly GCF_016433145.1. Classification (NCBI taxonomy): domain Eukaryota; kingdom Metazoa; phylum Chordata; class Mammalia; order Didelphimorphia; family Didelphidae; genus Gracilinanus; species Gracilinanus agilis. Next base: position 81,141,901 of record NC_058130.1, on the reverse strand, counting down.
ATCATGAAGTCCTTCCAGTTATGCTAGGCTTGCCTGTGTTCTTTTAATAAAGGAAGGGGTGCAGTGACCCCTTCTGGCCACTGGAGGTCAAACTGCAAATAAGCAGCTATTTCCCAAAAAAAAAAAGAATTCCCAAATTCCCACTAAATATATATTTTTTTCTCTTTTTAAAAAATCGATTAAGAAAAATATTCCATGGAGACATGATTCATGTTCTTTCCTTCCTCTCCTCCCACCCCCTTCCCATGGCTGATGCACAATTCCACTGGGTTTTACATGTGTCATTGATCAAGACCTCTTTTCATATTATTGATAACTAAATATATTTTTAAAATAAATTGTCCTTAAAAAATTAAAAAGTAAACCTCTACTAAAGCTTTGAGTATGCATTCTCCTCATTTTAAAGTTAAATCCTCCCCTTTTCAGGTATTTCCCAAGGAGAATCATTAGCCACTCTTTCCAATTCAAGGCTCTCTTTACTCATCCTGACTCCCCATTTCACAATAGTAGGGAAATAAACACTTTCTCTGTTAATGATGTCACATAATTAATCACTGATAGGTGATCGTGCTCACACAGAACATTTTTTCGCCAGTCCATTAGACTAGTTAATAAGCCTAGATTTAAAGCATCAGACGATACTCAGCCTAGTCAGAGAGAGTTAACATTTCTAACTAAACTTCGAACTAAACTTTTCAAGGCTCTTTCCAGGACTCCCACTGCTGTGCCTAAAGAATGTAGGAGTCTTTGCTCTAGGGATAAAGTAATGAGGTTTCTGTCACTGGAAATGTTCCAAAAGAGGCTTGATGTGCCCAAGCTAAGGACATTGTAGAAGAGATTTGTTTTGTAAACTGGAATGACCTCCAGGAATTGATGCAGAGTGAAAGGAGCAGAACCAGGAGAATTTTGTGCACAGAGACAGATACACTGTGGTAAAATCAAATGTAATGGACTTCTGTACTAGCAGCAATGCAATGATCCGGGACAATTCTGATGGATTTATGGAAAAGAATGCTACCCACATTCAGAGGAAGAACTGTGGGAGCAGAAACACAGAAGAAGAAAAACTACTTGAACACATGGGTCAATGGGGAAATAATTGGGGATATAGACTCTATCTAAGTGATCACCCCAGTGCAACCATCAACAATATGGAAATAGGACCTGATCAAGGACACATGTAAAACCTAGTGGAATTGCTTGTTGGCTACAGGAAGTGGGTGGGAAGAGGGGAGGGAAAGACCATGAATCTTGAAACCATGGAAAAATATTCTAAAGTAATTAATTAAATAACATTTTTCAAATAAAAAAAGAAAAGATTTGTTTATTGGGTGTCACACTCAACTAGACAATCTCCAAGTTTCCTTGAAAGCCTTTCTGTTAAGCATCAGAAAATAATTTAGAATAAAAAAAAAATCATTGCTTCTTTAAAAAGCAAATTTAAGGGAAGCTTAGATCAACAACAAACGTGACACTATCAGGGCTCATCAGAGAATGGGGGGGGGAAGTAATTAAACAAGGAACAAGACAGGGAAACTTGGAATTCAGTACAACATATATAAAGTGCCTACTAAATATATGGCCCTCTTAGTGCCCAGTGACTATAAAGATGAAGACGGCATGGTCCCTAACTTTAGTAAGCCAGGAATCTGGTTTATAATTTGAGAAGCAATCATGTATTCATTAAACTGTTGGAAGTAGTATCAATCTACCAATGGCAGGTAAGATCATTCATATATAAGCATGAGAATATATTTTTCAAGAATTCCACTCCTCTCCTGCTTTCCTCTGCAGTGGTGGAGAACTAGAGATGTAAAACATTACATATACTTTCAGACTCAAACTGATGTGTTGGCAAATCCTGCTGAATTTTTTTTCCTTTCTTTTTTCCTTTTTTTTTTAATTGTAAAGGATGGCTCTCTGAGCAAGGAAGGAGGAAGGACATATTTAGAAATCTAGGCTATATAAAATAAGAGATAAAAAGGAAATTATGTGTATTTTTAAACAAATATTCTTTAAAATTAATCATTCCTAATACATGTATAACCCAGATCAAATTGCCTGACAGCTCTGGGAGGATGGAAGGAAGGAATCAGTTTGGATCATATACCCAGAAAATTTATGTGGAATTTTGTTATTACATGTAATTGGTGAAATAAAATATTTTTATAATAAAAAATTAATAAATAAATAAAATCAATCATTCCTTATGCCATTGCTTCTCCTCCACCACAAATTTCTAGAGGTTCATGTAAACCCAAACATCCTTTCCTGTCAGAGTCCAGGAGATAACAGCATAATTCCCCACCACCACCAAATGCTGCACATAACATTCTGTTTTTCACCTTTCTCACAGGCATCTCAGATTTCAGTTAACTTAGCTGAGTGGCAGAGAAAACTGGCCTTGGAAACAGGAAGACTTGGTTTCAAGACCTTCCTGTGGCATCTAGAGGCTTGTTTTATGGTGAATTGTGGTGATCTGCGTCTTTCCTCTCTACGTGACTATGAGCTGTTTGCATGCAAAAAAGAATGCTAGAGATGAATTTTAGCCTCCTCAAGAGACTAGTCCAGACTCTGCAAATAGAGGGTATGGATGTCTCCCTGGTGTGGTCCGTACCCCAAGATCTCGCTGAAAGAATCAGGGTGGGCAAAAGTCAAGATTCTGAGATGCCCATCATGCTAGTGCCTAACCCTGCCTCCAACAGGTTTTGGATTCATTTTTCTATCTAGTCTGGATCCACTTTAATATATGCATGTTATTTCCTGATCCAAACAGAGAGTTTTAGCCTTAGAATGGAGTGCAATGCCTGGCACACAAGAGACACATCCAAAAATGTTTGCAGAAGCAAACGTTCTACAAAGGACAGATCTCATAACTCTCCTTCTAGAGTGGTCCAGGACACGAGATCTTGGTCTGAGTCCCCGAGTCCCATCCCTGACACACATTAGCTGAGTAATCACAGCAATCCACATAATGTTTTTTGGAGCCTGTTTCCTAATCAGAAAAATTATGAAAATAATACTTGTCCCACCCTCTCTCTCTAGGAACATATGATTGTAATCTAATAGTATTAGTCCAACACCCCGCCTATGCCTGGCACCCTCTGACACTATGTTTTCAGGTGCTTGAAATGAAAACAATTAAGATATTAATTATCTTCTGTTCAGTTTCTATAAAATTAAATAAGTTAACGGCTTACTTGGCAAAAAGTGGAGAATGTAACTTGACTAAACAGTGGCCATTCATTATTGTAACTCAAAATTTCTCAAACCCTAAATTTCTCAAACTCTAAATTCATAAGGGATACCCTGAATACAAGGATGCCAAAGTAAGTCAAAAGTTTCATACGACAACACTTGTAAAATAAGTCATAAAGTATAACTTGAACAAATTCACATTTGTTCTACTAACATGAATTTAGAGTTTGTCTCTCCTTCTTTTAGAGTAGAGATTCTTAATCTGGGCCCATGAACTTATTTCTTAAAAAATATTTAAATAACTGTATTTCAACATAATTGGTTTCCTCTAAATTTTATGTTTTTTATGCATTTAAAAGCAATGTTCTAAGCAGGGCCCAGAGATTTCACCATCCTGCCAAAGGGATCGATGACATAAAATAGGTGAAGATTCCCTGGGCTAGAGGTTACAATCTCTCCTTTTCTGATCACCTTCTCATATAGCATATATTAATGTAAATCTAATTGCCTGTAAGAATTAGATCTACACATGGAAAGCCTGCTGACATTACAGGGGAATTCCAGGACTGTAAATTTTAGGAAATTCCCCCCAAACAGTTGGGTAACTAGCCAGACAACAGACAGGACAATAAACATGCTCACCTCGGCACAAAACTCCTTGACTGTCAATAGTTTGTTTGCAGACGTTGCAGACTTTGGCCTTCTTAAAGGATTTATTCTTAAAAGTGTGGGCACCTGAAGCAGATTCTTCTGGCTGGGAAAAAAAAGAGAGAGAAAACATTATCTTTCTTTTGTCATGTTCTTGATTTTTATCTACAAAAGATAAAACAAGCAGAGTCTGTAAATGTCCCAAACATGAATAACACCCAAAAGAAAAATAAGGTATAACCTAACCAAAGATATGTCAGCAAGGCCCAGAATACCCATAGGCACATGTCAAGTATTTTAGATTATAAGTTTTTAGATTTTTTTTATTTACATTTGCACATGTGTTTAATTGGATTTGTACACTCTACAGCCCCAGGAACGTTGATCATTGTGGAATAATAATGATGAAGAATTCCCCTGCATACCTCAGATGAGGGTAGTAATCAGCTATGATCACCACATTTTAAAACAGAGTACATGGAGATTTTCCAAGGCTGATTTCTTCCTCCAATCTTTTTGAATTAGGGCATCTCTGATGAACATTATTATTTTGCTAGACAAGAGGCATTCTGGTCTCTCTTTTTTTGGTTGTTCAAAATAATATCTCTGTACTTTCAAATACAACCTTTTTCTGTTCAGTATTGTATGTGAAAATGCTTGAGTTTTATTTGGTGTTTATTATGCTCAGAATAATAAATACACACACACACAAACACACCTACAAACACACACGCACAAACCCATCTCTACAGAGAATGTTTAATAAGAATTTTACCAATAAGCAACTTAAAAATTGTCCCTCTCTTGCCATGGCCACTGGATAAAGCACTGACTAAGAACACATCAATTCTCCTCTCTACTATGCTAAGGCAGTCATCAAGATAACAACCATCAATTCAATTAAAGCTGCTTAAACAGTCTTTGTCTATATATAGTACACGTAGATCTACAATCACATACAAGTACAAATATATCCAGGCTAAAGTAATAAAATGTACAAGTTAACAAGACCTTAAACTACTTACCATCCTTTAGAAGATTTATGGGCCAGTTAAACTGGCTGGTTAGACAGAACATGGTGCCAACAAGAGCATAGTAAAAGATCCAGGTCCTATGTCCACCAAACAGATTTTCATGAAAAAATGTTCCTGTGACCCCAGGCTGCATCTATAAAACCAGGAAACTGTCTTTCAAATACGTCCTAATCGGAACTGACCAACTTGCCATTACTGGAGAAAAAAAATAACAGTTGAGAGCCTGAGTCTCTATCTTTGTCTTTATAAAGAAGAAATGTTCAGTGTTGTAGATATTCAAAAAATGCTAGTTGATGTTACATTATAATATACAGTATTTCCAAATAAAATAAATAAAAATTCTAAAACAGATAGAATCTCATTTAAGAGGGTGATACTTTTATTTGATCCTGACAGGGCTCCAAATATTCCTATATCTGTCCTGAAAAAAAATTCCTGGTGGCAGCTAGGTGACTCAGTAGATTGAGAGACAGCACCAGAGACAGGAGGTCCTAGGTTCAAATCTGACTTCAGACACTTCCTGGCTAGGTGAACCTGGGCAACTCACTTAGCCCCCTCTGCCTTGTCATTACCACTCTTCTGCCCTGGAACTAATTTACAATATTGTTTCTAAGATGGAAGACAAGGATTTAAAAAAAATTCCTAAAGGACTCCATCTATAGACACTGTACCCACACATTCTCATCATGTTTTAATTCTTAGCCTTTACAATCAGGCTTCTTCCCCAATTCTATATTTGCTAAATCAGAACACTTTTCTCAGGCTTCATCCTACTTGATCCCTGTGCTACTTCTTAAAATTGTTGGCCATCCACCCTGTGACCCTGGATTCTCTTTCCTCCTTCAGTTGTCTTAATAATGCTGCCTCCTGATTCTCCTCCTACTATCTGTCTGCTCCTGCTCTGTTTCCTATTACCACCATTACCACCACCATCACTGTCGTCATCCTCACCATCACTGTTGTCATCCTCACCATCACCATCACCATCATCATTGGCATACAAATGCATTATCTTATCATACTAGCCTCTCATACCAGCTCCATGGTAAAAGTAACATCCTTTACTGATGAGGAAACTGAGGTTCCAGAAGGTTTGAGAGAGTCATCAAGTATCTCAAAGTAATTCTCTAGGAAACACAGTTTGAATGCAAAATCTTCTTAAGTCCTAGTTTATTAGCCTATTCAGAATGCAACACTAAGTCATCATCCCTGTACCACCCTCAAAGTAAGGATGCAACACAGGGGCCCTTCCTAATACTTTTCTAGCTATACAGTTCCTATTGGAGATCTCTAAAATTCCCATAGGTCCAATTATCTCTATGCAAATGGATATCAAAGGTTCATCTTACTGCCTCTTTAGCTCTCCAGTTACTAAACTACATGCTAAATATCTCCCCCTAGACATATCCTGGGCACCTCAACTCTTTATCATCTCTCCTAAATCTATCCATCTTCCAAGTCTCTCAAGTTCATAAGAATCATTTTTGATTGTTCCTCTTCCTCTAGACTAGAATACATTTGAGGAAAGAACAGGAGATAAGGATGGAAACCAGATTTGATTCAATGGAGAAAAAAACTTAACAACAAATTCCAATTAGTCGCAAAATCTCATCAGTTCTACCACCCTAACATAACTTATTCATACTCCTTTTTTCCCCTACTTACAAAGCCACAGATTGACATGAAGATTAAATTAGATATTTGTAAAGTTCATAGCACAGTGCCTGGTATATAGTAGTCACTTAATAAATGCTTGTTTCTCGATCACTCTAGTGCAAATATCAACAATATGGAAATAGGTCTTGATCAATAATATATGTGAAACCCAGTGGAATTGTGCACTGGCTATGGGAGGGGGGAGGAAGGAGGAGAGGGAAAGAATATGAATCATGTAACCATGCAAAATTTTTCATAATTAATCAATAAAACAAAAACAAAATAAATAAATAAATATTTGTTTCTTTCCTTTCCTATAGTTCGCTTAGCTGGTCCACAACTATCTATTGATTTTATTCATGCATGCATTCATTCAATACCTGTCACTAGACAGCCTCCTCGCTAGACTCTCTGTCTCTAGTCTCTACACTCTCTAATCTATCCCTCACATAGATGTCAAAATAATCTTCCTAAGGCAAAGAATGACCAAGTTACTCTCTTGCTCAAAAAGGTCCAGTGAGGGCAGCTGGGTTGTTCAGTGGACAGAGAGTCAAAGCTGGCGACAGGAGGTCCTGGGTTCAATCTGACCTCAGACCCTTCCTAGCTATATCACCTTGGACAAGTCACTTAATCCCAATTGTCTAGCCCTTACTGCTCTTTTCCCTTAGAACTCATACTTAGTATGGATTCTGAGGCAGAAGGTAATGGTTAAAAAAAAAAAAAACGAACAAACAAACAAAAAAAACCCAACAGTATCTCATTGCCAATAGAACAAGACAAATTCCTCAATACCTTCTACCATCTGGCTCCCAATGTCCTTTCTAGCCTTATTTCATATTTCTAGACATTGTAAACTTAAATACTACATAACCCATAAACTAGCCTACTAGCTATTTTCCTGATACTGTCTCTTCAGCCTCTATGCATTCTGCCTTGTCAAAAATTCATTACTCTCTCAATTTTGTCTCAGAATCCCTACCTTCCTTTAAGGCTCATTTCAGTCACCACTATAAGAAGTCTACCTGGTCCTCCAAGCTGTTAACATTTGCCCTCTCATTTTTCCAAATAGATGTGGATTGTTGTACACATGGCACCAAACACCCCTATAGGGAGAATGTAAGCTTTTTGATGAAAGGGACTCTTTGGACTCTTCCGTTGTCATTTTTTTCCCTAGAGCCTATGTTTTGCACATAGTATGAACTTTAAAATCAAAGTTTAATTGAATTATTGAATTAAGATATAAATCTGCTTATTGCTTAAGCAAAATTGTGAACCACATCTATCTACTGTTTGCTTGTGCTTTATGATTAAATAATGCCAGGAAACTGTCTATCTTGCCTTGCAAAAAAAAGCTAAATAAGGTGAATGTGCTAGAAATGAAAATTGCAGAGATATATTTCAATATATCAAGGGATGAAATGCATGAGTATTTCAGCAAAAATTACACTTGAAATAAACCTGGTAGGCTATTTTGAAGGTTCATTATCAACACCAGATCAAGACAATACATAATTTAGCAGATTCAGACAAACCCCCACTAAAGCAGAGCTCCATCAACCTGAAAAATTTTCATCATGAAAACATGTATCTTCAGACTTTCAGCACCTAGATTACATACATGCACCAATAAAACTATTAATAAAATTAAAAACATTTATTAAAGGAACTGGCAAAATATGCTTCTATTAATGGGAACATTAAAATGGCCCTAAACTACCATCCTAACCATTTTTTCTGACAACATGCCACCACAAACAGGCCCGGCTCAATTAGTCTCCTCCCTTCCTTGGTAGCCCCCAAATCACCACCATCCTGTGTATTCCAACCCTAGAAGCCTTCACACTTGCCTCTGAATCTGCCAATCAACATGCCAGCTATCATTCATGGTCAAAATCTCCACCCTACTCCAGTTCCCCGTTACCTCTCTCTTTCCCAGGAACTCCTAGAGTACTCCTTTATTTTCAATACCATCCATTTGCCATTTGGTTACAAACCAAACTGACTTTTCATACTCCTGGAGCATCTGGTCCAAAGGATTATTGTGAGGAGCAGATGAGGCAATGGGTGTAAAATACCCTGTTAACCTTCTGGTGTAATGTATAGAAAGCTAATCTTGGAGTCCAAGTCTCATGCTAGACTCATCCAACCTACATGACCACTCAATGCCCCCAAGGGAATTCCAAGACTATAAAAGGCAGAGGACTTTCTAATCTAGATTGCTAGAGAAAGTTTCTTCACTGGCAATTCCCTACACTAGTAAAATCACAGGTCTGGTCCAAAACAAAAAATAAAATAAAATAAAAACTACTCAGTAATTATTATTCAAATAACTATTTATTCCAATCCTGAGAATAACTTGTTAATTGGCCAGTTGCCCCAATGCATAGAGTGCTGGACCCAGACTCAAATGCAGCCTCAGACACTAGCTGTGTGACCTTGGGCAAGTCATTCCACTTGTTTGCCTCAGTTTCTTCAACTGTAAAATGCGGCTAACAACAGCACCTGCCTCCCAAGGTTGAAATGAGGATGAAATGAGATATTTCTAAAGTGCATTGCACAATGTCTGGCATGTATAGGAGGCATTTAATAAATACTCGTTTCTTTCCTATTGTTTGATTGCCTGACTCACAACTATCTATCAGTTCTATTCATACATGCATTCACTTAATCAAATTTTTGAACACTATCTAGGCATAGAGAACTTTTCTAGGCACTGAGAAAAGACCCTGATTTTGAAGGTAACAGCATTTCCATGAATAGAACTCTGAGGAATCCATTTGAAATAGTTTATTAACATCTGCTCAAGCTTCATCTGCACATAACATCTCTATTATGAAAGGAGAAGGGGGCAGGATCAGGAGCCTTTTGTTTTCACCTGGTACAGCTCTTTCATTTCTCTAGCAGAGGTGGGGCCAATGTGCACACAGAAAGAGGTGATAGTAATACTGAAGCATTTAGAGGGCTCAGTTCAGGAATCTAAATTGCATTTAATTGTTAGGAGCAAAAGTTGGAAGAGTAGAGTAGAGTGCAGAGTGGCTGGTTAAGGAAGGATCGCCTGAGGGATATCCAGTAATTAGGGCTGGTCCAGATTGCCCACATAGTGAGATCTCTTTTCTGAGAGAAAAATCTCTCATAAAGGAAGACACTGAAATACTCAGTGTGGACCCTAAAGAGCGTATCTTCCATGCTACAGAATTACACAGACATCTCTCTTCTGGAACTCAAATTCATTCAGGTTCACAACTCCGTCAGTACCAACAGCAAGAGATCAGGCTAATGTGCCTTTTTCAAATGCTTCAGGTACATCATTTTGACTCAGTCCAAAAAACATCTATTAATAACCAGAGTTGATTTAGAATGCTACTTTCCTTTTTAAAAAAAATTGTAAGGTCTGTATCAAATTATTTATATCCTCACCTAAAATTTCTCCTTTTTCAAATGGTAGCATTCAGTTCCCTCAGCTGAGATTCTAAACTCTTTAAATCTGTTTGTTTTAACCAAGGCTCTGCTTTTCCTGGTTTAGGAAATTCCCTCCTAGTAAGAAAGCTCCCTCAATCACAGAATAGCTACAATTGTCTTGTAACTTAGTCTTGGAGAATTGGAGTAGTAAAATTATAAGTCAATCAATACCCAAAATATTTATTAAGCCTCTGCTATGTGCCAAGCACTGTGTTAAGTTGGTAAGAACAAAGAAGGGCAAAAAATCTTAGCCATAAAATAAGTGTGCCTGAATATGGTGCCTAATAATTACAGTAACTCCTATTGTTTCTTCCTCACTCTAGTATTTTAACCAGTTAACAAATAAGAAAAGGATGCTCTGTGTTTTGGTTTTTTTTTTGGTAAAAAACACAAAGATATCGATATTCAATCACTAGTTCACTTTTTTTAGGTTTCAATCACAGATTTCTCATTTGTCATCTATAAGAAAGTAATTTGAAAAGTCCAATTCAGGCTTTAAAAAAGAGAAAATTTAAAAGACTTCATCAGAAACATTGATCATAAAGACCGAAATTCCAGAGAAGCAATGACAAAGCATGCTTCCAATCTCCAGACAGCCAGACAGAAAACTAAACGTGCAGAAACTCATTTTGAGACTTGGATGAAGTAGAAGTTGTGTAAGAAATAAAATGGATATAAAAGGATAGATTTTAAAATATTAGGGTTTTAAAGGATTTATTGGGATCTTGCTTGACTATGCATATTTATTTAAAAAAGGGTTTTGTTTTCTTTTCATTCCTCCCCCACTTTGAGTGGGAGGTGGGAAAGAGAGAGAAAATAAATATTTGTTCATTGAAAAGTAAAAGTTAATTTTAAAAGGAAGCAATTAGATAAGAAACAGGATTGAACTGACTGGTCCAGATGTGGCCCTAAGGAGGTCCCCTTTAACTTCTCACAGCCTCACAAAATTCACCAAAAGCACACTTAGCAGCTTAACTTAAACACTCCCATTACAAAGCCAACACGATTGGGTTACCTCCATTTCCATTCGTTGCAAATTTTTTAATGTGCCCCAAATCGCGGGCCTCTTTTTCCTCCCAGGCTTGCTCTCCCTCAAGAGTCAAACTCACCCAGAGGTGCAGCGGCTCTTGGTGCTGCTGCCGCTGCCGCTGCTGCTGCTTCCTGGGATTCTGCCTGAGCATTCTTCTGCCCTCCACAGTTAAAGTAAACAGCTTCATAGCTCCGGTCCCTAGGACTGCCGGCTTTTAAAGATGGCTTGTTTTTAAAAGCAAAGAGACCCAAGCCAGCAGCTTTTCAAGCTGCTGCTCTTTCAAAGACAGCTGACACACAGTGGGGCAGCCCCAGCAGAGGCTGCCCCTCAGGTGGGAGAGGCAAAAGACCTTTGATAATTATGGCTCCAAAAGCACAGACGCCCTTTCAAGATTTTTTTTTATGGGCAAAGGAAATGCCCTACTTTGACCCCTTCATATAGGAAGCCCCAAAGAAAAGTTCAATTAAGTGATGACTGAAAGGGCTCTTTATGGTGAAACGGGGCCCCCAGTTGCAGAACCATTACTGAGCCAACATACATATATATCCATTTCTCCAGGAGCTCGTCAAAATAAGTCAAATGTATGTAATAAAATCCAGGCAAGGCAGTAATATCACCGAATGTCAATGCTCCATCTGATAGAAATTACCCTGATTTTTTTCCCTAGTCCATGTACAACCCCTGAAGAAGGGTGGGGTGGGGGGCTTCTTTGGGCCACCTAACTGCAGGATGCCACAGTCACAGAGCATGTGAAATAAAAAAATGCCTTCAAGTAGGGAGGGGGGAGGCAAATTTTCCATCTGACTGAAATTACCAATTGGGTTGGCACACAATGCTGTATTACTAGGATTTCAATCCACTTCAGGAATGCTGACCATGGGGAAATCAATTTTTTTTAAAATCAGAACACTGGTTTCTTCAGGTTTCAGTTATCAAAAAAAAAACTTTAATTTTGCCCAGCAAACACTGCCCAAGTAATGGGTCATTATCAAGTAGTAATCTAAACAGCTTTCATACTTGCTATTTGATAACAGTGCTTTGAAAAGCACTAAGAAAAAAAAGATTATGCAGGAACGCTTATTCATATTTTTCTTTCCTTACCTAACTCAAACAAGTCAATCAGGCATATTTTGAAATCATAGCACAAACAGGTGATTATTTCCAATGGAGAGCAATGTTACCTAGATGCTAGGGAAAGTGTCCCAAACAAGGCAAGTAATTAATGGTCTCCCTGTATCCTAAGCTGGTCAGACCACATCTAAGTATCATGTTCGGTTCTGGGAACCACATTGACCAACTGGAGCACATCCAGGACTGCAGCCAGGCTGGTGAAAAACAGAAAGGTCTAGAAGGTCTAGAAATTGTTATCCTCTTTGCTCGACACCTAGGTTTGCCCATTTTGACCTTGGACCATGCCCCAGCTCCAATTAACTGAGTCACTGCAATCTAGAATGCCTTCCTTGGGAGAAAAAAGGATTTGTGCTAGGAGGCAAGAGCCAGGAAATATTAGTATAGTGAAGATTGGGGGGGGGGGGTGGGAAGTGATATTTTGAAACTTACATAATAAACTCAAATTAATAATCCTGTGAATTCTAGACCTCCCTTGGTACATCTGCTTAGTCTCCTTTTTCATGCTAAAGTTCATTAAAATAACTTTGAAAAATTATAGAGTATCTTTTTGGAAAAAAATAGGTGCCACTATAGTTCAATATTGCAAACAGCCATACATTGAACTTAAAGAACATTTTAATAGTACTTCTATAAAATGTAATGGAGAACTATAGTTTTTTTTTCATCTTGGTTTTTTAAAACCCTTACCTTCCACCTTAGAATCACTACTATGTATTGGTTCCAAGGCAGAAGAGCGGTAAGGGCTAGGCAATGAGGATTAAGTGACTTGTCTAGGATCATATAGCTAGAAAGTATCTGAGGTCAAATTTGAACCTAGGATCTCCCATCTCTAGGCCTGGCTCTCAATCTACTGAGCAACCCAGCTACCCCCAACTGTAGGTTTTTTTTGACAATGCTCTTCTTCTGTTTGGGGTTGATTTTTCTTTGGGTTTATATATACAAATGTTCTCATCTGGTGATGTTTTGCCAAGTTCAGAATAACAAAACTCAAAAATTTAAATTTATAGCATTTACTTCAGTACTAACTTTGCTCAAAATTAATTGTCTAAGTAATCATGGAGCAAACCACCAAAACAATGGCTATCTCATTGAAAAAAGGGGGGAAAGGGAGTAGAGAATAATGATATTACTCCTTACTGTCACCTATCCAACAATGAATACAAATATTCTACAGAGCAAAAAATAATGTAGCAATTTCTTATGAAACTTCATTCAAGGTTCAGATCGCCACAGTCCAAAGCAATAGCCACAGGGTAGTGATGGAACAAGAAGTTACAAAAGGCAATCTGACAGACTACTTGTCCAAAGAGCTGGTTGAGAGGTCCAATTCTGTCATCTGCCCTAGTTTTGTGACCTTGTGATAGTCACTTAAAATCTCTGAAGTCCCCCACATTGGTAAAATACAGAAAATAATATCTGACTCTTTCTTGTAAGGATCAAATGAAATAATAGACAAGAAAGTGCTTTGTAGGCTTGGGCACACTGAACACGTGTGAGCCATTATTAGGATTACCTCCCAGTCCATATTGAATTAACCTTTCTAAAAGCTCCACTAATTCTCAGGGCAAAAGCTCATTTGTTTGCAGATTCTGGTGCTATACTGCCTATTGGATTCAGTTTGTGGAGCTCAGGATCATATCTTGTTATCTGTAGTCATAAATTATCTGCGGTCAGTAAAGTCCCACAGATTAGGAGGAGGAGAATGTCTTTCAGCCAGCTAGACCGATCCATTATAAAATGAGGAGGTTATATTAGTTTTCTCAACTTGCATCTAGTTCTACAAACTTGAGCATCCGTAATTGTGAAAAGTTGCATTCATACAATTAGCATGACAAAATTCCACCAAGGAAAAGGGGAATTTCTTGCAGATCACAAGCTAAATGGTTTGGCTTGATTAAAATATACAATGATTAATTCAATTTAATACCCACCATTTCTGTTGATGTATGGGGGTCTACTACATTGTGTCTTGGGATGCCCTCAACAGGGGACTGGTCTAACATACTGTCCAAGAAATATTATTTTCCTGTTAAAACTCCAGCAAGTATTTTTCATATTCATTCGGATATCTTGAAAGCACCTATTCTATGCAAAGAATTGTGCTAAATGTTATGAAACAAAGATGATTCTCTTCAAAGAGCTTGCATTTTAGAAGTATATTCAAGAGAAATATTCGACTGAACTTGGAGTCAGGAAAGACCTAAGATCAGAATCCTGTCCTTCAAGTTTAACTTGGACAAATCACTGAACCTTTATGAGCCTCAATTTCCTCATCAGAAACAACATAGCAATAATAAGAACTATAAGAGCTATTTCCCAGGTTTGTTGGGATCAAATGGCAGATCATGCAAAGTTTACCATCCTCAAGACACATCTCAATTATTAACAACATAAGTATAAAGGAAAGGATTGAACAAAGGTCTGCAAAAGCTATGAAGAGGAATCGGGTTTAGGAAAGTCTTCATGAAGGATGTAGAACCTAAGGTAGATAGACTCTCATAGATTGAAAAGATTCTGTCACAAAAAAATGGTCAATATATAAGAAAACATCATATTACTCTCCTTGTTTAGGGTTCTCACATATACTTAAATCATTATAGCTTTCAAGAAAAATTCCAGTTTCATGTTAAAGAAAGCCACTTCCTAGTATGTAGTTACAATGATTTTGCTTTATCAATCCAATGTAGACTGTTTAATCTAATTTAGCATCACAGACTTCTTAAACGAATAGTTTCCATGTGATATAGAGATTCCACAAACTTTCAAAATATTCTCCACAAAGTAATTGACTCTCAGACATTTTCTAAAGTTCAAAGCATTATGGAACTGGAGGACTGTTTAGCAAGAGATAGGAAGGGGGCAGGGAGGCAAAGATAAATGGATATTTCAGGAATGAAAAACAGTAGCATACTCTAGAGTTCATTCTTGGGACCAGTTCCATTTTTTGTAATTTTCCATAAATGATTTGAAATTCAAATACAAACTAGTCTCTGATTTCACTCTTGGCACCAAGATCTTCTAAGTAGTGAAATATCAACTTAACAAGAATAAACTAAAATACAAAATACTGTTAAATGAACATCGGTATGGGTAAATAATAGGAAAAGAACATCTAAACTATGCTTAAAGGATTATGGGGGTGAGCAAAAAGTATTAACTTAGGAAATAACTCTCTAAGTCATTATAGAATATATGCACATGAATCAAGTTATTAATTTCTACAGACAATATACAAGAATTTAAGGTAGTTAAGTGGCTCAGTGAATAAAGTGCAGCACCTAAAGACTTTAAGTCAAATCTAGCTTCAAACACTTACTAGCTGTGTGACCCTGGGCAAGTCACTTAACCCTATTTGCCTCAGTTTCCTCATCTGTAAAATGTGATAGAGAGGGAAATACTAAACAGCTGCAGTATTTCTGCAAGAAAACTCTAAATGGGATAGTGAAAAATTGGTCACTGAAATGACTCAACATCAACAACTACTAAAAAGGCCAAAAGATCACACTATTCATAGCTCTGTATCTAGTCCTGAGGTTCAAAAATGAAGTAATGTCTTAAAGATGCCTGAAAAAATGAAGAAATGATTTAGGAAAACAAACTAACAAAAATTATAAAGAAAAGAGATAATTTACCTTTGGGAAGAGAATGACAATGACTCAAGCATCTAATGTAATACATTATACCATAATCATGAAGATTCTCAAATAGATATTGGGATAATTCTATCAAGGACAGGAAACGCCTTTGTATTGGAATATTCTGTTAAGTTATGAAACATATTACTCATAATCATAGCTGAGCTTGATCAAAAATACCATTTCTAGTGCCAAGTTTATTAATTTAACAAGTAATGATTGAGCACCCATGGAATGTTGGTACACAAAAAAATGTCCTTAGAAAAATAAACATGTATAATAATAATGAGTCTTTGCCATGCAGGAGTTTATGTCTACTTTAAGGCAAATAAAACTGTAATGTCAGTGAAACTGTTTTCTGTTGGTTTACTTCATACATACATTATTGTTCAGTTCTTTTCAAAATCACCTCCTTCGCCCCTCAAAAAATAGTGAAGAATCTATTATGTCAAATTTGCATTATCTGTACCTCTTATAGTGAAATTTATGTCTAAGAAGCATATGTATCCTGGATACATACTCACTTTCTAAGGAGGCACTGCTAAAGAGGGAATAATTTATTGACAGCAAAGATGGCTAAACATTAAAACAGGTCACTAAGAAAGGCTGAGGAAATCTCCTCACATGTTCTCTTAGAACAGAATGGATTTCCTATTTCCCTGTGATGTTTGAAATGTAATCCTTCCAAAATATGAAAAGATAAACTTTCCCTGGGTACTTTCCAATCTCACGATTCTTATTCTTTTTTAGAGAAGTCTCACAAGGCTCCTACAAATGACCACATTCTCTGAATTCTACCTGTAACTCTACCTAGCACAAAGCAAATCACAGACATAAGTTGCACTAAAATGTTTTAGTCTCCTGAGGCTTGCTAACTAAAGGATTTGATATAAACCAAAAAGGAAAGTGGTCATCTGCCAAACATACATATTTCAAAATATTATTATCCTGTGTATTCTATGTTAAATATTTGACATTAGAAGTTTAATTGGAAATCTTGGAGAACCAAAAACAACACGAATCTATAAATATGAAAATACATTATGGGGCCAAAGAGAACCAGCTGCAACCTGGTTTCTTTAAACTCACAAAATCACTGAATCATAAGGTCTAGAAAAGATCCCAAGAGGCACAATAACCCATACTTTGTCATAAAACATCTATACAATCATAACTATAACTAGGAGTCCTTGGATCTCAAGCAAACTCATTTGTGGATATTGCACTGGGTCTGGATTTAGGAAGTCTTTAATTCATGTCCAGCCTCAGATACTTTGCTAGCAATATGATCCTTCATAAGTCACTTAATCTCACACTGTTTGTTTCTTCATGTATAAAAAACCTACCTTTCCAGCTAAATTGTAAAGATAAAATGAGATCAAATTGTAAAATGCTATTTAAATACTGCTGCTGCTGCTATGACGTTGATGATGATCATGAAATGCAAACTGAACTGGTACAGGAGGTAATTTAGAGACAATTTTGCAGAAAAGGGTCCCTTTGCTAATGCCAGTCAGGACCTTCTCTAAATTTAAGAGACTTGGGAGTTGTAGAGAGGACCTAGAGTTTAAGTGATTTGCTCAGAATGACGTTGTCATTGTCTGCATAAACAAAGGATGAAATTCCCATCAAATACTGTCTTATTTTTAAAAATAGGAAGGCACTAGGGTAAAGGCAGGTTGTAGATTCCATTCTTTTAGAAAAATAAAAATAAGATCTCAAATAAATTTGACCCAGCAATATCACTACTAGGTCTGTATCCCAAAGAGATTAAAGATAGGGTAAAAGGACTTACATGTACAAAAATGTTTACAGCAGCTCTTTTTTTGTGGTGGCAAAGAACTGGAACCTGAAGGGTTGTCTATCAATTGGGGAATGGATGAACCAGTTTTGGTATATGATAGTTATGGAATACTATTATGCTATGAGAAACAACAACAAAATTAAAGACATTTTAAGTAATACAAAATGAAGTGGGCAGAATCATTAGAACATTGTACTCAGTAACAGCAATATTGTACAATGATCAAATGTGAAAGACTTAGTTACTCCCAGCAGTGCAGTGATCTGGGACAATTCTGAGGAACTCATGACAAAGAATGCTCTCCACCTCCAGAGAAAGATCTGCTGGAGGCAGATGGAGATCAAAGCAGACTATCTTATGATTGTATTTTGGAGTTTTTGTTCTATATGAGCATTCTCTTATAACAATGACCAATATGGAAGTATGTTTTGCATGATAACATATGTGTAATCCAGATCAAATTGCTTGCCATCTCTGAAGGGGGAAGAAAGGGAAATAGGGAGACAATTTGGGTCTTATAATTGCAGAAAATGTATGTTGAAAATTGGTATTACATATGCCTGAGAAAATAAGATATCTTTGGATGAATGAATAAATAAAAACAATCTATATCATGTCATCTGTCTTCCTGGGGAGGAAGAAGAGATGGTAGATAGAAAGAACATAGATTGCAAAATATCAGAAAACATTAACTTATTATTTTTATTAGTCCATATTATTAATTTTATTAATATTAAATATTCTATTATTTTAAATAATAAAATTATATTGACACGTAATCTGGAAAACTAAAGTAATAATTTTAAAATAAATAAGAAAATATTTTGCCCAGTTTGTATTATCATAAGTTACATTATCCTAAAAATGGAAAGAATTGATCCAAAAACTTTTTTAACAAGTCTGATCCAAGAAGGGCCTAAAACATCCTAACCCTAATACCTAAAACTTAACAAAGTTTTTCAAGAGAAAAATAAGAAACCTACTTATTCTTTCCCAGATTAAAAAAAGGGTATAAAATAGCATGCTTAAGTCTGGACTAACTACAAGAAGACATTTCTAATTAGAGTGTGACCAATCTCAGAAGAATGATGACTCCCAACTGAAGAGTCAATATAAATTTTTCATCAGAGTCTCTGAGATCAAGAAAGCAAGGAGAAAAATATATTCTGTGTTTCCATTTCTACGTGTGTTTGTGTTTTTTTTTTTTTTGCTTTGCTTACAAAATCAAATGCAACAAAATACATAGTTTCTATGGTGGTCATCATAAATAGCTGAAGGTGATTACCATTCTTTTTTCTAAGAACTATGGTAAAAAGTGATCCTACCATAATACTCTACTTACCTAATTTCATCCATTCACATGGACTATTCTCCACAACAGAATTCCCATCCATCATATCCCTATTTGCTAAACTTAATCTCTTCCTAAATGATCCAAATAAATATGATATCAAGGAAATCTTCTTGGATTTCTTCCCCACTAATTATCCCCTGGTTAAACGTGACCTTCCCATATTCAATTTTCCTACAACATTTTGTCTGGTTCTTAATTTCCACTATCATATTCTACCTCATTTCATGTATACTTGAGTACACATCATATATGATTCCCCAACAAAAAGCAAATTGATTAAAAGTAGGAGCTTGTTTTGTTTTTCATCTTTGTATCTCTAGCACCAAGCAGTTCCATGCTCACAAAGAGTATTTGATGAAAAAATAATTAAAGTAATATAAAGAAGAATCTCTTTTTATAGTGAATGGCAATGTACTTAATACCTATGAATAACTTTCTAAATAGAGGGCATCAGATCTTATATACACTATGAATAAAAAGTGATGTTAATATACCAGAACTTACAGCTACAAAAAAGTGTTACCCCATTTCACATATCCCTCTTTGGAGGATATATCATTTTCCCAAAGGTATGTCTTTGCTCAAAACAGTTTCAGAAATTATCTTTAGTACCTACAACACATTTCTTCTAATTATATTCAAAGTAAACAAACCTTCATCCTTAGAAAATGACTTTGATTTTTTTTTTAAGAAGCCACATTCATGGAATAAAGTAAGTGATGAGGCTAAGCCAGACAAATTTTTAATCAAACTAATTTATGACACAAGGGTTTTGAAATGTGTCTCACAACTCGGGCTAAAGCATCAGTATATTTTGTTGAAATTTGAAGAAGACTGAATATTTATTTAATTCTATTGCAATGCCATTGTTTTAAGATTAATTCCAATCAGTTTCCAAAGATCTTTCAAGTGAAAGCAAAAGCATCAGAGTAAATGTAATGAAGGCTTTTCCAGGGGATCATTTAAAGGAGAGAATGTCAATACTTAAGGGATCTTTGATGAAATGAAAACAGGATGTGTAAATTTTCACATATTTGTTTAAAAGAAACACAGATTTTATAGTTACCAAGTCTAACATCCTTGAAAACAAGGAAGGATTTCTTGTTGTTAATCTAGAGTTTCATAAACAATTGCACACTTCTCTTCCTAGTCTTTTCCTCCCACTTTCTTATCACTGAATTATTCATTCTGAACTCTAAAAGGAAAATGAAGGAAAATATCCCCCTACCAAAGAAAGATATTTCTTCTTTTTTACTTCAAACCAACAAATATGTAAGGAAAGCACTGTGTACTTGCCAGGGAAAATTATCCAAATAAAAAGTGGTCAGTAGCTGCTTTCTCCTAGCTGGGATGGTGGCGAGAGGCAAAATACTTCCTTTCCTCTATACCTGCTAACTGGCTACACTTTATTCCCTTACTGTAACCATTATATCCTACTTTCTTCCACCCTTCCATCTCTTTAAGCAGGGGGACTATTAAACCAACATTCTGAGAGAGGGCCAGAGTAATAAATGCGAATTTAACCTGCACTAAGACTTTTGGGACTCCCTATACTGAAAATAGAACAACATTGTGAAATCAGACTTTCTTCAAAAGCAGCTTACAAACTCCTCTCCATTGAGGGAGAGGGAAGGAAAGTGCCTAAGCTTGTGCCAGGATCCTCAATTCTTTTTTTTTTTAATTTGACAAATAGTTATTAAGCATCAACTGTGTGCAAAGCCTATATATAGATGCTGGGGGAAGATAAAAAGTTTAGATAAGTTATGGTCTAGGTATGGCCCTATACTAGATTCCTATACACTAACCTGGCTTCTCTGTTTTCTACTTGGAATACTCTCACTCTCTATCAGAGTGAGGTCTCACTCTATCAGTTAGGTCCAGCAAAAAAATGAATCACATGTATTTGAATTTACGCTATTCAAAGTTATAATTATGTAAAATAGGGTAAATTGTTCCAACCCAATGGAAATATGTAGTGGAAATCTGGAAGTGACCAGAAAGGATTCATAATTTATCCTAATCAGAATCTAGTCATATTTTAATATAATTGGCTTCCTTCACAATACACTATATTTCATTTTATGCATTTAAAACCTTATTTTGAAAAGGGGTTTGATAGGTCTCTCCAGCCTGCCCAAGCTGTGGGGTCCACGATACCGTAAAGGTTAAGAATCATCAGAGTACATGTTCTCTAAAGCTCCTTCCATCTCTAGCAGGTATTCACTCCTTTGAGGCTCAACCAGTCATAATTCAGTCAAATGGTTTATGAGTTTTCAGAGGCTGGAAGAACAGGCTGAAAAACCAGTACTTCCTTTGTTTATATATTCTCTATAAAAAAGGCAGTCCATTTGCTTAAGGAAACCTTACCAAAGATTAGAGTTTTCTACTATCATCTCTCCTAAGAACTCATTGTCAATAGCAAATGTCAGCTTTCTATAAATAGAAATGAACAGGACTAGGAGAAAAAAATCTTAATATTTGTGACTTTCTGCAGCCCTTGGCTGTTCTGGACATCAGAAATCACAGTGAAAAAAGTAGTTCTTTCTTTGAGAGGGAGCAAAGGAAATTTTACAAATAATATATAAGGCACAAAAAAAATCAATCTCACAACTCCCACATCCAACCCTAACATATACTCTTGTTTTTCTCTTGTTTTTTTGTTTTTTTTTTTTAATTTCTCCTACTACCATTCAACTTAGCTACCTTCTTGAAACCCCAGACTGGGTTTCAAATGACTTTTTTGGGGGACAAAAATCATAAAACCCTTGCCTCTCCCTCTTTTTCCTCTCCTAAAAGAGCAGAGTTAACACCATGGAGAGCATTTCAAACAAAGAACTGTAAGATTTGACAGAAGCAGTACAGCACAATGAATAGAGAAAATCTATCACAAACAAGATTTATGATCATTTCTAAGCCAATATCTCTCAATCTTAATTTCTTCATGTGCAAAATGCAAATAATACTACTTGACCATCTTAAAAGATTATTATGACAATAGTGCTTTAACTACATTAAAGCCCTACAGAAATGGGAAGTGTAATTAGGTTAAAGCTGGCATTATTAAAAGGTTTCCCAGTATGTTTTAAGCAGAGGTAATAAATGTATGGTCTCCTAAGGGGCCACCTTGGACTGGAAAACAAGATCTGAAGGCATTAAAAATATATATGTCGTGTTGGGTTTTTCTAGTTATTTTTTAAAACATAACCTTTTAATAAGACCTGATGTCTAGAGTTTGCCTTACCTGATCTTTTAAAGTTCATTCCTTTTTTAACATTTAAAAAGCATTTTATAGACATGATCTCAATTTTAAATCTCTAATACGAGGCTTTCTATCCTAAAGAAGCAGACTCAAAACAAAAGCTAAGACATGGTTGGAAAAATGCAGCAGGCTCTTTCCTTGACCAAAATGTGAGTGGATTAATCACTCATCCATCTGACACTTGACAAATCATCCCTTGGAGGGACCTTACCCTTTCATTGCTTCCTGATTTTTTTCCAAGATGAAAAAAATATTCTCTCTTCCCGCTCTAAACTATGAATTGAAATTGTTGAATTGCTCCTGGATTATCAGGTCAAGGACCTTTCTGAGAAGTACCATAGTATCACATCCAGGAGTTAGGTAGCTAAAGAAAGCACAAAGTTTTCCAATTTGATGGGCCCCATCTTCCCCTATTCCTTACCTCAAAAATCCTACTATTAGATTCACTAATATATGAAACAACAAAGACACTGACCTTGGAAGGCCCCAGTTAATATGCACATTACCTGGGAAAAGCCTCCTACTCTATTTCATTAGCACCCTGGAGAGAGTGTTTTATTAGAGAGGCTGGTTGTCAACTTGGGCCCTGAGGGAATAACAGGAAGGACAGGTAACATTTAAGAGTAGGGAAGGAGGAACTAGGCAATAGATGAATAGGAATAAATGAGAGCACAAGAAGGAGAGCTGAAGGTGTTGTGGTTCCTAGAGGGTACGAGGAAACCTACCCAAAGGAAGTGTTCGAAAAAGGAAGGGACCAAGGAAGATAAATTCCCCTTCCTTTGTAATTGTGCCAAAGGTTAGCTGCTTTCACACCAAATGTTTTCAAATGCCAGTTTTTTTCTTGTTAAATATGAAGGACTTATCTCTTTCTTTCCATTTATGTTGCATTATAAAGAAGAGCTGTGGTTAAAGGGAGATAAGACTTAGAGTGTGCTCTGAGGTATGTTTTGGGAAGTAATCAGTCAATAAGCATTTATTAAGCACTTGCTATGTGCCAGACACACTAAAAGGGCTAGAAATTTTTTTAATGCAAAAGATAGTCCCTTTCCTCAAGATCTTACAACCTAGTGGGGGAAACAACATGCAAGCAAATACATACAAACAAGATATCCACTGGATAAATAAAAATAATAATTATAATAACTAAGAAGAAAGCATTAAAATTAAAGAGAATTTAGGAAAAACTTCCTGTAAAATGTAGGATTTTTTGTTGAGTCTTAATGGAAACCAGGAAAGACATTAAATGAATTTGGAGAATAGGAGTTATCCAGGTAAGTGGGATAGGCAGAGATAGTGCCCAGAGCAAAGTGTAGGATGAATGAAAGAATTTTTAATGGGAAATGCAAGCTGGATGAGTACTGAAAGATTCATCACTAGAAGTCTGGTCACTAATTTTGGGGGGGGAAGGGGGAAGGGAGGGGGCACAAATCATGAAGACATGTCATGTCTGTGGAGAAAACTACCAACATCAATAAAGTAATGGATCTTTGGAAATCTTAAAGTAATGAATTCCTTTTTATCATCATGTCTAACTCATGAGGGAAGGAGGGGTCCCAAAGTGAACAAGGAGCTTAACACATACGCATAATAAATTCCATTAAACGTACAAGAAGCATCATGGAATGAGAGAAAAACTGTTGGATTCCAAGTCCAGAAAGAGATAAAGAAGGCTTCCCATTGCTGAAGAGCTATATGAAACTGGGGCAGTTCATTTATCCTTTTTGAGCCTCCTTTATTTAAATGGAGACCCAATATCAGTATAATCCACACTATAGGATTGGTGCAAGGAGAACCTTAAAGTTGGAGATGTCTGAGTAAGGCACATAAGACATCTCCAATGTGATGTCAACAAGAGTAAAAGCCTATCATAATGAAAAGAGAGAATTCACTAGGTCACAGGGACCTCCTGTTCCTGCTTCATGACTATTAATCTTCTCGTTGATAAAAGAAGTCAGATTCAAATAACTAAAGTTTTGGTGTCCCTCTTTTTTTTTTTTTGTAAACCCTTCCCTACTGTCTTAAAATTTAATTATCAATTCTACGAATAGAAGAGCAGTAAGGGCTAGGCGAATAGGGTTAAGTGACCTGGTTGGGGTTACACAGCTAGAAAGCATCTGAGGCCAAAATTGAACCCAGGTCCTCCTAACTCCTGGCACTCTAGCCACTGTGATACCTAGCTGCCTCTACCATTGGTTCATAAAGGTCAGTGTAATTGCTTTCACTAATGAGAACTAATTTTCACTAATGAGAACAAACCCCAAGGTGTGCTGTCTCAATGACTAGCTTTTTGAGGTAGGCTTGGACATCTATTTTCTCTAATGCCAATATGTCTAACAGTCAACACTGTGGATCATACTTGTTTACATAAGTATGTTGGTGCAGGAGAATGTTTTCTTATTGTCAGTTTGCAGCATCAGCAGCTCAAACCCTGCTCCTTAGCCCCCAAAGCCTTGATACATAATCTTCCCCATCATTGACTCCTCATTAGATTGCTCATCTCACTCTTACCCCAGTTCCTTGTCCCCTAACTGGGAGATGTGAGAATGATAATAACTCGGTGGTTTGGAAGAGAACTTGTGGTAAGTATGCTTTCAATGAACATTACTCTACTATGAAACCTTGTCTATTGCATTAAATTCAGGATTTTTTTTTGCAAAAATCACATTCCAGAACCTTTCCTCAAACCATTACTCCCCCCTAAAAAATCAAATTTTGGATAATATTTTTTAAACAATTTAAACTTTCCATTTTTCAACTTAGAGAAATGCAGAGGGGGAAAAAAGGTTTAATCTACCACAGGAAATGCTTTTTTAAAAAACACTAGATTTTAATTCCTTTTTACAGCAAACCAATAAAGGAAGTAGGGGCTGGAGATGGAGAAGGCAATAAAAAAGAGAAGGAAAGGAGAAAGTCTGAACCTTTGCTCACAGAATTGATCTTCCTGCAATGTCCTGTCCCCTTCTTTGAATGTTTATCTTTCAGAACCCAGATGATAACCTTTCTCTAGGAAACCTACTCAGGCCACACTTGCCCGAGCTCTTCTGAATTCATACTATTTTTTTTGTCTATACAACCACTTATTATCTAATTATAAACAATATTTTGGCATCTCTTGCATAAGGTATCTCAAAAGTCTTATTGTAACTTTAAACTTTAATAACTGTATCATTTCTTAATTTTTCACATTCAGGACTTGTCACACAACAGCCTGACTCAAAAGAAACGCTACCAACCTAGGAGGTAGGAGACCTGGGTTCTGGAAATTAATAGCTACTATGATATTGGCCAAGACTGCCCCACTATGAACTACAATTTCCTCCTCTCTAAAATAAGGAATTTGGCTAAGTCATTCTATGAAGCATCGGGAGATATGAAGGAAAGTGAAAAGGACAGGGGTAAGAATAGCTCCTGGCCCAACAATCTATCCTGGAGGTGAGATTGGCAATTCCAATTCAACAGGTTGAGAACTTTTGTCCCTGACATGGAAGAAGAGACTTGTAGAGTGTTCCAAAATGTCTAGAAGCAAAGACTGAAATGGGCAATAAGAATGAAAACAAAAGGACAGCTTAGGATTTAAGATGGCTTGAAAAAAAAAAGTGTTTTCTTTCTTTTGTTTCCATCAGCCCCTCTCTGCTTGGTCACAAAAACATTTCTAGTTCAGAGACCTTAAAAGGGAATACAATTTTCTGAGCAGTCCATCTAGATCCAGTAACTCTGCATGAAATGATGCTGGAGCAACAAGGAAATATTCGCTGCTCCTTTGAGAGTTGTAGGCAGTATTATTAATCTAACCTAACTGTGACACTGAAAAATTACTTTTTTTTTTCAACTGTTTATGGAGTTCCACTACCATAAGAGGGAGGGGCCTACCACCATGCCACAACAAATATCAAGTTAAGCTTCTTGTTTTGATCTCTACATTCCTCCTCTTTCTCAAATTAGTGGGTCTAGCATCCTTGCCACACAAGCAGGGGCAGAGAATAATTCAAGCTGTTTGAGGACTGGCTAGCAACTCTGTCCCAGGGAGCCACAACCGCTGCTGGGAAAACGACAGACAAACATGAGAAGATTTCAATGGCAATCAGAGACAAATTGCAGCTCTCTAAATGCGGTTTCCCTTGGGGAGTTCTGTACAGCCACTGCAGTTCTAGGAACTATTTTCTTCTTTCCTTGTGGTTCCAAGATATTTGATAATCTGAGTATTGCATGAGTCCAGGAGACTGACTTATGCTAGAACTGTTGTTGCAACTCTGCCTAGCACTGAAGAGATCATCCAGTGTATTTTTTCCCAAACCCAAATTGTGCTATAGATAGCAAAATATCAAAATCTTCTGCTTGAGGATGACTCGCAAGTTAAACAGAGAGAAAGAGGAGGAGAAAGGATTTGGTCAGTCTGTTCTTTTTTGATCTGCTTTTTTTTGAGCTTATAGATGTTAATACATTCAGAATTTTGATGTTCTAAAAATTTTAGATCAAGTTAAATTGGCCACAAACTAGTTTATCAAGAGACTGGGATGCTAACAAATTGAAAGGGAAAGAAACACAATGAGAGTGGTTTTCGGTGGGGAGTGGAATTCCCTTTCTACCTCTCGTGAATGAGGAATGGTTGTGACTGGAAAAGAAGATTGAATATAATTCTGCAGAAAACCCTTAGGGATGTGCAAAAGGCATAAGCAGAACCCTGGTATAAGGTGGCACAGGGTCGCTCGAAGCGTGCAAAGCTTAAAAAAAGTCAGTAGTTATGGTACGTATGTGTATGGGGCATGCATTTAAGTGTGACAACACTATGCTAGTGCAAAAGGATGCAGATAGGAGGTTTTATGGTCATTGCTAATGTAAATGAATGAAGGTATGGCTTTTGACCTGGTTGCTAACACCTCCTATCTAGCTAGCAAGACTTACTGAGCCAACAGTGGTTTTTGTTCAATGGCAGTAGTTGTTAAATTCCAATAGAAACCAGGCTACTATATCATATACACATGTTGACTTAGAAAACCACATTTTAACACTATCTATATTCTATTGCATTTTTACTTATTTTTGTTAGTCATTTCTGTATTAATTAGAAATTTTATACCTTAGGCTCCATCTCCCAGAATTCTTTCCCTATCCCAAAATTCATTTTTCCCTTTCCATTTATGTGCATCTTTATGTTACTGTTTATATAGTTCTGTAAGCTCCTCCCTCACTCTGTCTTCCACATGAGTGGCTTGGGTGAGTTCTCTCTTGACTCTATCCTTTTAGTTTCCCTTTTAGCTTCAAGTTAAATTTAATAAATCTTATTAAATATAATACTTAGAGTATTTGGGGGGTATTAATTTTTAATCTACATTTCCCAACAATATTTTAAGTTTACTTATTTAATTAATTTAGAATATTTTTCCATGGTTACATGATTCATGTTCTTTCCCTCCCCTCTTCCCACCCTCCCTCCCATAGCCAAACAGCAATTCCACTGGGTTTTACATGTGTCATTGATCAAGACCTATTTCCATATTATTAATATTTACATTAGGGTGACCACTTAGAGTCCACATTCCCAATCATGTCCCCATTGACCCATGTGATTAATCATATGTTTTTCTTCTGCGTTTCTGCTGCCACAGTTCTTTCTCTGGATGTGGATAGTGTTCTTTCTCATAATTCCCTCAGAATCCAATAATCTGGTTAAGGCTGTATTCAGGACTATATGGGCCACAAGGGTCATGTGTCTGGCCATCATACACCCTATCAGAACCATGAGGCAGGAGGCCTGCTACCTGGGTTCCATTTTCAAAAGAAAAGAAGAAGTGGGTACACAAGGAGAAGACTATAGCAGGCAACCTAAACACAGTGTTGGTCAACAAATAGGGAGTAAGAAACACTGACCTAATCCAACTGTTTCCTTTTACAGTTAAGGAAATTAAAGTTTAGATATTAAGTAATTTTTCCCAGTAACCCAGCTGGTAAACAAACTCATTGCCTCTAATGAGAAACTAAGAGAGAAAAATGTATGTTTTCAAGTCTATTCTAGCATGTGCAATTAACCAAGTTCCTTTCTTGATATTCATTCACTCTAAACAGATTTTATTCCAGGAGATAAAAGAAAAAAAGTTAAATTTATATTGCATTCTAAGGCTATCCACATAGCACCAAATACTCAAAAGAAGTGAAAAAATTTGGTCACAACCTATTCAGATAATGTTAAAAATAGTTTTCAAAACAGGAAACTATGAAACAAAGGAAAACGTGGATTTTTAGCAAAACTAGGTTTTTAAAATCAGATTACCATCAGCTTTTCTGTGCAAATATTTTTAAAATTAATTTTAAGGCAAAAATCACTTTTAATTTTCCACAATGTCTATAGGGAGAATGAAGTGTTATATATAAAGATAAAAATGATTTTTCCCAAATGTCACCACTCTAGAAAACCTAACTGGCAGACTAGAAGAGATACTCCTTCATGTCTAATAAAGATTCTAAAAAGCACAAGTAAGTAATGTGGACAAAAAGGAATATTTTCAAAAATGAAAAATGGAATGTACTTTTGAGGTTGTCTTGCCAGCCTCCTTGTTTTACAGTTGGGGAAATAGAGGTTTAAAACAATCTAAATTACTTGCCCATGGTCACACACAGGCAGTACAAATGGGGAATTGATATTTGAATTATGGTTTTCTGAATACAAATCCTGCATTACACCACAGTGCATCTTAATAAGGTATAAGTAAAGGAAAGTATTAAAGAGTTCATAATAAAAAGTTCTTCATTTAGGGCTTTAAGGTCTTCAAGGTATTTTATATATATATATATATATACATATATATATATATATATATATATATATATTCTGATTTGAACCTCTGAACTACTCTGTGAGATATTACTATATCCATTTTATAGCTTAAGAAATTAAGTCTGAGAGAGAATCAATGACTCACTAGCAAGTGCCTCAAGCAGAATTCAAACTCAGTTGCTCTTGATACCAAATCAAACACACTACTCACCAGACTAAAAAGAGAATAACTATTCCCAAAGTATTTTGTTTACATATTTTTATTGAAAAATTCCAATATCTATCCAAAAGTCTTATCCTAATAGAGATCTCTTGTTACTGGAACAAATTCTCCCAAGTCCTTCCAAATGTGAAAGGTTATTAGGAAGTACCTAGGGTGGGATTATCCCTGGCAGTAGAAAACAAGCTTATCTAAACTCAAGAAGGCTCATTACCAGGTTGGTCACCAGTCCATTAGACTGAGCACTCCTTGAAGGTATGACCTATTTTTTTTTGCCTCTTTTTGGTATCCTAAATTCTTAGCACAGTGCTTATTAAGTGCTAGTTGACTGATTAAGATGATGAAATGTTTTCTCCAAAGAGAGTGTCAAACCCAGTACAAAAGTTGAATGCTGCCTACAACACTCTGGAGTGCTATCCAGTCAGATTAAAATGTAATTGGGGGTATTAAGTGGCTCAGAGGATAGAGAGTCAAGCCTGGAAACGGAAGGTCCTGGATTCAAATCTGAATATACGATCCTGGACAAGTCACCTAATCCCAATTGCCTAGCCCTTACCATTCTTCTCTCTTACAAAAGATAAATTGTTGGGGGTTTTTTGTTTATATGATTTTTTAAGAATGTAAATGGGAAATATTTAACAAATATAAATTAAAACAAAATAAAATCTAGATAATATTACATTGTAAAGCTGTTAATATGCAGCACACAGGCTTTTCTTACTAACAGTTTAGATGCTCTCATTTTTATTTGAATTTGACCCTATAGGACTAAGTTCCAGAGGTGGAAGAAAAGAATAGATCCAATTCAGTGAAATCACAGAATTCCTGAAGTTAATGAAGTTAAAAGTTTTAGCTGCACAGTCTTGTGTTCTGTGGAGCATACAAAAGAGAGAGAGAGAGAGAGAGAGACAGAGAGAGAGAGAGAGAGAGAGAGAGAGAGAGAGAGAGAGAGAGAGAGAGAGAGAGAGAGAGAGATATGAAATGAAG
>NC_058130.1:81017872-81110228 GCF_016433145.1 Gracilinanus agilis | reverse complement strand
TTCCTTCCTTCCTTCCTTCCTTCCTTCCTTCCTTCCTTCCTTCCTGTCAGCTAATAATTTCCACTCAGTTGGAGTAAGGTACAGTGATCCTTGGTAGCTTGAATTGGAGACTCTTCTGGGGGACTGAAGACTGGATAGAACTTCAGCTATATTTTTCATGGAGTCAGTTTATAATACCTCAAAGTGGTACTGGAAGTGCAGCAGGGAAGCTCAGTTAAAGGGACAAAAAGTTATGCAACTCCAAGAGGCAGTGGAGGAGAGAGAAGAGTAAATAATATTTTCTCAATCCTGTTTCCCCAGGCAAGTTTCCTTGAGAGCTACTTCCTCTCTGTAGATGAATGGTTTCTTCAACTATCATCTATAAATGAATGACTCTCTATCTCCTGCTGTCATCTTTTTTTTTCACATGAGTTTCAGTCTTATATTTCTAACTGCATCCAATTAGGCATCCTATCCTGCCAATCACCTCAAAGTTAGCATGTTTCCAGGACAACAGTATTTCTCCACAAATTCTTCCCAGTTGCCCCTTATGTCCAGTTGCTTTATTTCTCTTTCTGTTAGACATATAACCAATTTTTCTAGTCTTCCAGGCTAAGAAACTTTTATGATATAACTCTCAAAATCAGCTTTACTTTAGTTCTTTCAAATTTAAGAACAAATGTCCAAGACAAATAAACTCAATCAAAAAACTGTTGGTAAACCCTGGTAGATGAAACCAGTAACAACTGGTGAAACAAATACTCAATTTCTTTCCTACTATTCCTTTCTAGGCTATGTGTCAGTCTGGGACATGTCTTAATCTTATATTTCCTTAGATATACAGGGAGAATAAAATTATGCTCACATCTATCTCACAGACTCATTAAGCAAACTAAATGAGTCTCTGAAGGTAAAGTAGTAATGAATAACCTCAAGCTGTTCCAATCTTAAAAGATATGCACAAAAATAAATAAATAAGAAAAATATAAAGCAGAATTTGCTAAATGTAAAGGAGAGACCCAGGACCAGGAGGAGTTTGGGAAGAGAAAGATCATTATTAATGTCAGGGAAGGCTTGATCTAGAAAGTAGCAAAAAGATAAGGACTTCAACAGATGAAGAACACTCAAGAAGTCCATTTCAGAAACCATAGAGGGTGTTTATTGATATACAAAGGTTGAAGAGAGCAGGAAAAGAAGAGAATCTAGCACCACAGTATGTGTAGAAAGCAGAATGCAGGGGTGGGAGTGAAGGGAACTGAGAATTTAGGATAAGAAGCATATTATATAAATGGGCAGTTTTCAAAGGAAAAAATCTAAGCCATTTTCAAAAAATGCTCTAAATCAATAAAAATTAGAAAAATGAGAATTTAACTGCAGTTCTACCTTATCTATCTGATATGCAAAGTTTATTTTTTTAAAAAAGCAAAATGACAAATATTGGAGGACCTACAGGAAAATAGATACCATAATACACTAGTGGTAGAACTATACATTTCTCCAACCATTCTGATAAGGAATTTGGAACTATGACCAAAAATCTCTTAAACTGTGAATATGCTTTAACCTGATGATACCACTATAGGTCTATATACCAAAGAAATGAATGAAGGAAGAAAAGGACCAACATATCCAAAAACAAAGGAGTTCTGGATATAGTGGTAAAGAAGCAGAAATCATTAGAGCAATGACTGAATAAACTCTGATAAAGAAATATGATGGGACACTATTGTGTTATACAATGAAGGGGGTAGTTTCAGAGAATTGTGGGGAAACTTAAATGAACATTCAGCAGGGTGAAGTAAACAGAACTAGGCAAATAATTGAAGCAATAATAACAACATGGTAAAGACAATCAAGTCTGAAAGACTTAGAAACTCATGTCAGCACAATGACCAACCACAATTCTAGAGAACTCATGATGCTATCCACATTCTGATAGTAAGATGATAGACTAAGAGTACAGATTGAGATATATTTTTTTTGGAGATGGCCAATGGAGAATTTATTTTGCTCAACAATATATGTTTACAGCAGTTGTTCTTTTTTTCTTGCATTTTCAAGCAGGATGGCAAAAAGAGATGGAAGAAAAAGAAAGTGGATATTCGTTTGAAAAAAATACTTTTAAACATATATTCTATGGAAAATGGGAAACAACTGGAGGCTTTTTTGAACAAGCAATGCATTAGAAAGATTACTTTGGCAGTGTTGTAAAGAATAGATTAGAGAGAATGAAGCTAGAAACTTAATTAAGAAGATATAATAGTCCAGGCAAGAAGAAATATGAGATTAATCTAGGGGGGTTGTGGTAGTATGAGTAGAAAGAAGGGGACAGAAGGGGAAGATATAAAAAAGTAGAAACAAACAGGACAGTAAAAACTACAGGGTTATGACTCTGACCTAGTAGGAGGATGGTGGTGTTATGAAAATCAATAGAGAAACTGGGAAGAAAAGCAGATTCTTTTTTTTTAATCACAAGGGGATTTTTTTTTTACAATGCCAATTAGAGGACTCAATGTTCCACAGACAAGAAAATAGGTACTCAAAGAATATGCATGAACAAACTTTTCAAGGCCCAAGTTGTACTGTAAAAGTAGATTTTTTTAAACCTCACAGTATTTTGGGTTAGATAATTTGAATTCCATAAATAGGGGTTTTATGTGAATAGCAAGGAGAGTTGCTGCACACGGCTAATAGTGCTTATTTGATTAAAAGACCTCCACAATTTGATTCCCAACTACTGATAGCAGGTTACAGTGGGTGAAGCACTAAGTCTAGAAAAAAAAAACCTTGGGTTTACATCTCACTAATGATGCTTATTACTTGGGCAATCTAGACCAAATGCCTTAATATCTCTTTAGGTCTCAGTTGTCCAATTGTTTCAATTGTGTCCAACTCTTCATGATCCCTTTTTGGAGTTTTCTTGGCAAAATTACTAGCGTGGTTTGCTATTTCCTTCTCCAGCTCATTTTACAGATGAGGAAACTAAGGCAAACAGGGTTAAGTAATATGCACAGGGTTATAGAGCTAGTAAGTATCTGAAGTCAGATTTGAACTCATGAAGACACATCTTCCCAACCCCAGTCCTATCCACTGTATCATATAGCTGCTCTAGATTTTGGTTATCTCATCTGTAAAATAAAAAGGTTAAGTTCTGAAGTCCCTTCCAACTCAGTCTAATAATCCTACCTGATCCCATCTACAATATGTCCTAATCTTTGCTTCGATTGAGGAACAAACCATTCCCTTCAGAGGCAGACCATTCCTCTTTTGGATGTAAGTAACTTTTCCCTCCCTGCTCCCATGCCTAAACTTGCCTTTCTACTGTTTCCAACAGTTGATCCCAGTTCTACCCTCTGGGGCCAAGTATAAGAAGTCTGCTGCTTCTCTCAAATGACAGTTCTTCAAATATATTAAGACAGTTATCATGCTGTCTTCACATCACGCTTCAAGAACATGCCATAAGGATTTGTGGAAGAGTTGGAGATGATTAGCCTGAAGAATAAAAGACAGGGATAAACTGACAGCTGTCTTTAAGTATTTAAAAGCCAGTCAGAAGGAAAAGGGATATACCTAGGAGGTCAAGTTTGCCTCCTTGAATTAGGATTTCCATTTCTTTTTACTCAGTAACTATATTTTGTGTATCTATACTCAAGACATTAGAAGCTACAGGTTTTACTGTTGAGTTTCATATTGCCTCCTGCTAATTTCTATATCTCTCTATTACTATTTATTCTTTTCTTTTTTAAAAAACCCTTACCTTCTATCTTAGAATCCATAATAAGTATCAGTTTCAAGGCAGAAAAGCAATAAAGGGTAGGTGATTGGGTCATACAAATGGAAGTTAAATATCTGAAGCAAGATTTGAACACAGGACCTCCTGTCTCCAAAAAAAGGTTCTCTATCCACTGAACCACCTCACTGTCCCTACTACTATTTTTGCAATATTTTAGCTAGTTTATATGTTTATCTAATCAATTTTCTACTCCCTCCTTTGTCATTTAAAGCAATTTTTATTATATTTTTAAGAATCGAGACAGATAATACTCTTACTAGTCTTGGTAAGGTATATCACCATCCCTCCCTACATCTTATCTTTAATCAAAAGCCAGCTACTACTATTTTTAATCTGTGGTTCCTTTCTCAAATCTTCATTAATGACTTAAGCAGTTGTTCATTTACTAAAATTCAATCTTACTTTTTTTCTCTCTGCCACCCCCTTGCAACTAGTAGCTATGATGAAAATACTGCCTGTGCTTTTAAGGTCTGCAGTTTAGTCACAGATTTAGAGCAAGAAAGTATATCAGGGTTGGTCCAATCTCCTCTTTTTATAGATGAAGAAACTGAGGTCTGGAGAGTTTTAATGAATTTTAAAGCTCAAGCAAGAAGTATCAGAGGTGAGATTTCATTATAGAGTACTCTGACCATTGTTCCCTCCAACTTCAAAATCCTTAGTCATGTTCTCCAGATTTCTCTTAGTGGTATTATTTGCCATCCTGTGCATCACCAGAAAAGGTTTGTCAAGTCTTGGAAACTTTCTGTCAAGCCCTGGGGAAGTCATTATAGCTCTCTGTTATTAATATCACATCAACAAATAGCTAGGAAAGCTGAAGTGATGCTGTTGGGTAGAAGGTTAGCCTTAGAATCAAAAATATTTGACTTCAAGCCCAGCCTCATATACTTACTTATTATGTGACCATGGGCAAGTCGCTTAACACTGTTTGCCTCAGTTTCTTCATCTATGTAATGAGTTGAAGAAGGGAAGGGCAAACCACTCCAGTTATCTTTGCCAAGAAAGCTTCAAATGGAATCACAAAGAGTCAGACCTGATTGAAACAACTAAACAACAATGACAAGCTGCCTCAGTAACCTTTGGCAGGGAGTCACCAACCATAATTTCTTATCTCTTCTTCCTCTTAAACTCACCAGATGATAGCCTCCCTTTGCACGATGCCTAGAGCTCACATGCCTCCTTAAAGCAAAAGCATAGGCATGTATCTAGAACTGTAATGAGCCTCTCAAGTTAACTACTCCAAGCCCTTCCATCTTATAGATGAAAAAATGGATGGCCTGAGAGACTGACTAGCTAACAGTCACACAGCCAAGCAGCAGAACACAGATTTTAACCTGAGTCCTGGGACTCTACGTTCCTTACTCTATCCACTGGGCCATGATGTTTTCTCCTCAGATAGTTCAGCTCCTGACTCACATACAACACTGACCTCTCAGAATTGAGAGTTCTTTTGAGTTTTCTTATGGGTCCCATTCTTCTTTTACCCTCTAAATTCTTGATACAGGTCAGAAATCCATTCTGGCACTTCATATCTTTTTCCTCCTTTCATTTTTTTTATTTTACTTTGAAAGTCTTCTTCCATTTTTAAGGGAAACCTTTCTTCCCCTCTTTCCCCCCATAATATGGTTGAATGTAGAGAGATCCTTCAATTCCCATTATCTTACACAATTGACTATAGTTAATAAAAAGAAGAAAATTTCAAAAACATTACACACTCTCTACTCAAGTCACTGAAAAAAAATTCTTTGTCCTCCACACTAGCTCCAAAAGACATCCTCAGGTCTTTGTCAATTCTTCCTAAAAGTTATGGTAGATTTCATGGCCAGCTCTTCCTGCCAAAGTAATCTTTCTGTTGTATATTCCCCATTTCTCCCATTATACCATGGGATTTTTTGTTACCACTTGTTTTATATACACATATATAAAATATGTAACATAACAATGTAATATATTTGGTTTGTTATAAGGACATAATAAACCATAATAAATATGCTTATCCAAGAAAAACAAATTCTTACATTCAATATGTCCAAAAAAAAGTCTCATTCCTTTTTTTTTTCTTCCCACCCCTTTTGAAAATTCTCCTGCTTTGTCAGTCAGAAGACCTAGGATAGACATTAGAAATTAACTAGTCAAAGCAGCTAGATGGCTCAGTGGATAGAAAGCCAGAGGTAGAGATGGAAGGTCCTGGATTCAAATCTAGCCCCCAGTACTTCTTTGCTGTGTGACCCTGGGGAGCTGATACTTATTATTGATTCTAAGGCAGAAGATAGGGAAAGAAGGAAGGAAAGAAGGAAGGAAGGAAGGAAGGAAGGAAGGAAGGAAGGAAGGAAGGAAGGAAGGAAGGAAGGAAGGAAGGGCTGGACTTTAATCAGGAAGACTTCACTTCAAATCCAGCCTCAGATACTTACTTATTTTGTGACCATGGGCAAGTCTTTTAACCCTGTTTGCCTCAGTTTCCTCATCTATGAAATAAGTTGAAGAAAGAAATGGCAAACCACTCCAGTTATCTTTGCCAAGAAAAATTCAAATGGGATCACAAAGAGTCAGACATGACAGGAAGGAAGGAAGGAAGGAATTAAATAAGAAGGAATTAACTAATCCAACTCTTCCATTTTACAATGGAAGAAATTGAGGATAAAAGGAGACACGTGACTTATCCCAAATCACACAGATGGTAAAGATTTGTAAAATCAGAGCTCTTCCCATTCTACTTCACTGATTTGCTTTATGGATTCCCCACTATGCCTCTCTACATGAGGGCAGCAGAGGTGATGGTGTACAACTGCTACTCCACTAAATATGTATTTGATGATCCTAACTATCTTTATCCTCATCATCATCATCACCATCTATATGAAGCACTTTAAAGTCTGAAAATTTCTTTACATTTTAACTCACCTGATCCTATACAGTTCTGTGATCTAGGTACTATTACTCTCCTCATTTTTCAGATGTGGCTATTGAAGCAGAAAGGTGTTAAGTGACTTGCCCATAGCTATTAAGTGTATGAGAAGAGATTCAAATTAAGATCATACTGACTGGAACCTAAGAAATGTTGTGAATACATAATTAAAATATATAAGGCTTATGACTGATGGGATTTTTTTTCAGTTATGGGTGGATTCAATGGCCACTGAGTAGCCTTTCAACTTTGAAATTCTGTGATTCTGTACTTATTATTAATGTCTTCAAAGTTAAATAAAAAGTAGGCTAAAAATAATTAATCATTCTTTAATTTTTAAGATGAGTCTATTTAGTGTTTAACTTAAACCACTAAAGCAAATTACTAGTCTATGAAAGAAAAGCATTAGTTGCTTTTAAAAATTAAAATAAAGAAAAATGACTAGCTTGCCCCAACAATTCTAATGATAGAAAAAAAATACTGTACTTAAAATTTCACCATGAATAATACTTTCAAATACTTCAAGCTATTTTTAATATCCATGTCAAATTGCGAAGATCCTCAAATTGGAAGTTTTAACAACCTCAAAGAAGGTATTAAAATATGAAAGAGGAATCATATTAGTGCTATATTTATCTATGTAGTTTGGTTCTATGATATGTCACAGAACCAGATGGATGTCTATAAGATATTTACTTTCTGCAGGCTACGTTGGTTTGGGAGGAAGAGTATTTGGCAAACAGAAAGAAGCATTATTAAAGATGTGTTATTAGTGGGCCACCAGCTCTGGCCAAATCTTCGGGCTCTTTCTGTTTGTATCTGTTGCATGGGATGGAGCAAGAATAGGAAATGGAAGGAAAGAAAAGAGGTAGGAAAGGGCAGGGATTTCTGAATAAAGGTTAGGATTCTTTAGATTCTCAGTGGTTCACTTAAATAAACATCATTCCCCACTGACTACTGATCTCAGCTAGGCTGCTGAAAATTTTTCACGTGTGGGAAGATTCCAACAAGTCTCAAAATACTTTGACCCTGGATGATTTTCTACTCTTACTGATACCATAAGCATGACCTTTTAAAAATAGAATTTTATTACCTTAGGAGCTTCCATTCCATGTTTTGTTTTGTTTTTTAACTATAAAGAATCTTTAGTAAAACATGCAGTTTCCATTGTTTTACATATTTTGTCAAGCTCCTTTCACTCATGGGAATTGTGTCCACAAATGAACCCATAACTAACTTGGGACCTCAGAAAAGTCATGTAATCACATGTTAAATGGAGGAAGGTAAGATGAGTTTCACAGTCCTTTCTAAACTGATATTTCCTGATATATTTAATGAGTAGAATGTTAGACTTGAGAGACAGGAAGACCTAGATTCAATTCCTCTTCTAGCAATTATTAGCTATGAGACTTTGGGCAAGTCACTGAACCCTTCTGAGTGCCATGAAATTTCCAAAGAACTTGAAATTCAATTGGTTGTAAGATCTGTAAGCTGTTTGCAGAAAAGAGTCCCTATACCAGAGACTATTGGTTGC
Organism: Gracilinanus agilis; assembly: GCF_016433145.1. NCBI lineage: Eukaryota > Metazoa > Chordata > Mammalia > Didelphimorphia > Didelphidae > Gracilinanus > Gracilinanus agilis. Next base: position 81,102,020 of record NC_058130.1, on the reverse strand, counting down.
GATTGCATACTTTTTTTTAAACCCTTACCTTCCACCTTGGAGTCAATATTGTGTATTGTCTCCAAGGCAGAAGAGTGGTAAGGGTAGGCAATGGGGGTCAAGTGACTTGCCCAGGGTCACACAGCTGGGAAGTGTCTGAGGTCAGATTTGAACCTAGGACCTTCCGTCTCTAGGCCTGGTTCTCAATCCACTGAACTACCCAGCTGCCCCCTTGATTGCATACTTTTTAAAAAAAACCACACAGCAATTTTTATTTTCTCCTTTACTTACACAAACCAGTTTCCAGGACCTCTTTCTGTTAAGCTACAAGGTACTACAGGCACTAAAGGTAATGTGTACTGAGCCTTGGCAAAATAGTGACTTTAGATTCTCCTGAATCCCCCTCCCACTTCCCTGCCTCTACACTCTCCCTCTTCCTGTTCCCAATACCCTCCTGCCCAGATTCTCTTCCTCCTAATAATAAAAACTACTGAGAGCTATTTCATCCATCATTTACAGTTGTTGATTGATTCACTGACTGATTATACTTTAGAGCATTTCAGAAAAATGTCACCTTAATAAGTATTTGCATTTTTAGCTTTTTATCTGTAATTGAGAAAAGAAAGGCTTTGTTGGTGAGTTAAAAGAATTCCTGAGTCAACAAGAAGAAGGGGATTTTTTTTTTAAGTGGAGGAAGAGTGGTGCTGAAATCACACTTAGCCTGCTACTAGAGTCAAGCCTTGAAGGTATCCATGATCACAGTTACTGAGAAAAAGTAGTGTTTGGGAAGAGAAACCCAGCAGCAATAACTACTGGAGGTCTATTCTATTCCTCAGAAACAACTAAGCAGGCAACATAATAAAGGCACTAGATTTTTCCTGTGTCTGGTATTGGTCCTGCCCTGGCACTGATGGTGGGCAGACCTTCCTCCAACTCCTCTCTTATCACTTATTCCTCTACATCTCCTCTAATCTAAATTTAACCCCTTCCCTGATCTTTAATCAAACTGAGGCAACACACAGATTTTTGTTTTCTAGGACATTTCTAGGACATGCTTATTTTTCCACTGTAATATACCTCCTTATCAGAGGCATTCAGTCCCATTCAAAAATTAAAACTCTAGAGCTTTAGAGCTAAAAAGGATCTTGGACTTCATCTTGTCCAACCTTTTCATTTTGTAGATGAGGAAACTTTGATCCAGAAATCAATGGCCTTGCCCAAGTCTCCATATAAGTATTAGATGACAGAGGCAGGATTTGAAATCTTTTAAAAGTTTTTAGAGTGTTAACTCTCCCTACCCCCATAATACTTTTGTATAGTACTTGTCTGGGAGACTAGTTATCACAGGGGGATAGAGGATTGGTTTTGGAATCAAGAAGTCTAATCCTCAAACACAGCTTTGAGTACTTACTAGCTGCATGGCCCCTCAGCAAGTCACTAAAACTGTTTAGTCTCAGTTTTCTCATTTGCAAAATGATCTGGAGATGGTAATGGGAAACCACTCCAGCATTTCTACCAAGAAAACCCCAAAATGGGATCACAAAGAGTCATATAAGACTGAAATGACCTAACAACAAAAATAATATTTCTTAGTTTTAAAATACGTATATGTTTATGCATATTATGTATATTATATTTACGTATTTTATANTCTATTTAGTGTTTAACTTAAACCACTAAAGCAAATTACTAGTCTATGAAAGAAAAGCATTAGTTGCTTTTAAAAATTAAAATAAAGAAAAATGACTAGCTTGCCCCAACAATTCTAATGATAGAAAAAAAATACTGTACTTAAAATTTCACCATGAATAATACTTTCAAATACTTCAAGCTATTTTTAATATCCATGTCAAATTGCGAAGATCCTCAAATTGGAAGTTTTAACAACCTCAAAGAAGGTATTAAAATATGAAAGAGGAATCATATTAGTGCTATATTTATCTATGTAGTTTGGTTCTATGATATGTCACAGAACCAGATGGATGTCTATAAGATATTTACTTTCTGCAGGCTACGTTGGTTTGGGAGGAAGAGTATTTGGCAAACAGAAAGAAGCATTATTAAAGATGTGTTATTAGTGGGCCACCAGCTCTGGCCAAATCTTCGGGCTCTTTCTGTTTGTATCTGTTGCATGGGATGGAGCAAGAATAGGAAATGGAAGGAAAGAAAAGAGGTAGGAAAGGGCAGGGATTTCTGAATAAAGGTTAGGATTCTTTAGATTCTCAGTGGTTCACTTAAATAAACATCATTCCCCACTGACTACTGATCTCAGCTAGGCTGCTGAAAATTTTTCACGTGTGGGAAGATTCCAACAAGTCTCAAAATACTTTGACCCTGGATGATTTTCTACTCTTACTGATACCATAAGCATGACCTTTTAAAAATAGAATTTTATTACCTTAGGAGCTTCCATTCCATGTTTTGTTTTGTTTTTTAACTATAAAGAATCTTTAGTAAAACATGCAGTTTCCATTGTTTTACATATTTTGTCAAGCTCCTTTCACTCATGGGAATTGTGTCCACAAATGAACCCATAACTAACTTGGGACCTCAGAAAAGTCATGTAATCACATGTTAAATGGAGGAAGGTAAGATGAGTTTCACAGTCCTTTCTAAACTGATATTTCCTGATATATTTAATGAGTAGAATGTTAGACTTGAGAGACAGGAAGACCTAGATTCAATTCCTCTTCTAGCAATTATTAGCTATGAGACTTTGGGCAAGTCACTGAACCCTTCTGAGTGCCATGAAATTTCCAAAGAACTTGAAATTCAATTGGTTGTAAGATCTGTAAGCTGTTTGCAGAAAAGAGTCCCTATACCAGAGACTATTGGTTGTGATTGCATACTTTTTTTTTAAACCCTTACCTTCCACCTTGGAGTCAATATTGTGTATTGTCTCCAAGTCAGAAGAGTGGTAAGGGTAGGCAATGGGGGTCAAGTGACTTGCCCAGGGTCACACAGCTGGGAAGTGTCTGAGGTCAGATTTGAACCTAGGACCTTCCGTCTCTAGGCCTGGTTCTCAATCCACTGAACTACCCAGCTGCCCCCTTGATTGCATACTTTTTAAAAAAACTACACAGCAATTTTTATTTTCTCCTTTACTTACACAAACCAGTTTCCAGGACCTCTTTCTGTTAAGCTACAAGGTACTACAGGCACTAAAGGTAATGTGTACTGAGCCTTGGCAAAATAGTGACTTTAGATTCTCCTGAATCCCCCTCCCACTTCCCTGCCTCTACACTCTCCCTCTTCCTGTTCCCAATACCCTCCTGCCCAGATTCTCTTCCTCCTAATAATAAAAACTACTGAGAGCTATTTCATCCATCATTTACAGTTGTTGATTGATTCACTGACTGATTATACTTTAGAGCATTTCAGAAAAATGTCACCTTAATAAGTATTTGCATTTTTAGCTTTTTATCTGTAATTGAGAAAAGAAAGGCTTTGTTGGTGAGTTAAAAGAATTCCTGAGTCAACAAGAAGAAGGGGATTTTTTTTTTAAGTGGAGGAAGAGTGGTGCTGAAATCACACTTAGCCTGCTACTAGAGTCAAGCCTTGAAGGTATCCATGATCACAGTTACTGAGAAAAAGTAGTGTTTGGGAAGAGAAACCCAGCAGCAATAACTACTGGAGGTCTATTCTATTCCTCAGAAACAACTAAGCAGGCAACATAATAAAGGCACTAGATTTTTCCTGTGTCTGGTATTGGTCCTGCCCTGGCACTGATGGTGGGCAGACCTTCCTCCAACTCCTCTCTTATCACTTATTCCTCTACATCTCCTCTAATCTAAATTTAACCCCTTCCCTGATCTTTAATCAAACTGAGGCAACACACAGATTTTTGTTTTCTAGGACATTTCTAGGACATGCTTATTTTTCCACTGTAATATACCTCCTTATCAGAGGCATTCAGTCCCATTCAAAAATTAAAACTCTAGAGCTTTAGAGCTAAAAAGGATCTTGGACTTCATCTTGTCCAACCTTTTCATTTTGTAGATGAGGAAACTTTGATCCAGAAATCAATGGCCTTGCCCAAGTCTCCATATAAGTATTAGATGACAGAGGCAGGATTTGAAATCTTTTAAAAGTTTTTAGAGTGTTAACTCTCCCTACCCCCATAATACTTTTGTATAGTACTTGTCTGGGAGACTAGTTATCACAGGGGGATAGAGGATTGGTTTTGGAATCAAGAAGTCTAATCCTCAAACACAGCTTTGAGTACTTACTAGCTGCATGGCCCCTCAGCAAGTCACTAAAACTGTTTAGTCTCAGTTTTCTCATTTGCAAAATGATCTGGAGATGGTAATGGGAAACCACTCCAGCATTTCTGCCAAGAAAACCCCAAAATGGGATCACAAAGAGTCATATAAGACTGAAATGACCTAACAACAAAAATAATATTTCTTAGTTTTAAAATACGTATATGTTTATGCATATTATGTATATTATATTTATGTATTTTATATGTTTATGTATATTGTTTTTGTATATTATATATTTATGTGTATTATATATTTGTTATATATATTTATATAAATTATGTATAATTTATATAAATATATATAATTCCATAAACTTGTGGGAGATAGCACAGTAACTATTTTTATCTCCATTTCACAAATGGTAAAACTGAGGCTTTAGAGTCAAGTGACTTCCCCAAGGTTATAGGAACATGGATTTTGAACTTGAATCAAATAATTCAAACCCCTCATCATATATAGCCAGTGGGGAGGAGAAGGAGGAGGAGGAGTTAAAAGAAAATCTATCATATGCCTTGTCCAGCATACATCCCATGATGCACTGCCTATTATGGCCACAGAACTTCATCATAAAAAGTAAACTTATTGGGGGCAGTTCAGTGGCTCAGTGGAGTGAGAGTCAGGCCTATAGACTGGAGGTCCTAGCTTCAAATCTGGCCTCAGACACTTCCTAGCTGGGTGACCCTGGGCAAGTCACTTCACCCCCATTGCCTAGCCCTTACCACTATTCTTCTGCCTTAGAACCAATATACAGTATTGATTCCAAGATGGAAGTTAAATGAGAGAAGAGAAGAGAAGAGAAGAGAAGAGAAGAGAAGAGAAGAGAAGAGAAGCTAAATTCATTACTGAATGAATTGTATGAGGATTTTAGACCGTTTGATGATGGTCATTTCAATTCAATCTTCCCTAAAGAAGTAACCAAGTGCATATTATTAAATGATGAGGCAAGTAGGTGGCAAAACAGAACACTGCATTTGGAGCTGGAAATACTTTGATTGAAATCCTAGAAGGTCACCTAATCTCTCAGTCTCGTTTTCCCTTTCTATAAAACAGGGGTAAAAATAGCACCTACCTCATGGGGCTGTTGTGAAGACAAAATAAGGAAACATATGTAAAGAATGTTGGTATATTTTAAAGTATATAAACGTTAGCTATCATCATCATCATCATCATCATCATGTATTCTTTATACTACTACTTGGAACAAACAAAATTCATAAATCCAAAGTCTTACAACTTTGCTCCAAATGACACTCTATTCCAAGAATGCTATATCATGTCCCATCCTTTCAAGCACAGAAAAAGAATATTCAGAATCTAGTATGACCTCAATTTTCCTCCTTGTCAATGAATTATGGGATCCTGAGGGAATGATCTATAAACAGGAAGAACATCCTGTTTTGTGGGCACAGGATGGGAAGGGAAGGTCGGGCAAGGACCCCAAACTCCCACACTCTCACAACATCAGCCAAGTGAACCATATACCAATCGAAATCTCCAGCCTCAAACCAAATTCTTGGGCAAGAGCAATTTCTCAAGCTCTGGTCCAGTGGTACCTAGTATTCATTTTTCCTTGTAACTCTTCCTGGGCTCTGGCACTCCAGCACATCAGACAGAGAAATGCTTCCTGCAGGCAAGAATGAACAATCTCTCCCAATTACAGAGCCATGTGTGGGCTATGAGCAATTTTCCTAACATAAAAGGAAAAAGGGAATTTGCTATCCTTATATTAACAAGCTAAAACAAGCCAACCTGCAGATGGAAGGGATCAAAGTGTCTATCTGAGTCACCTCAGAATTAATCCCCTCCAGGAATGTTTTTCTCTGCTGCTGTTATTGGGTAGGTTTTCCCCCCTCCCTTCTTTTTTACCCAACAGAAAAAAGCAAAGCTCAAAGTATGTGACCCACTCTTTCATACTAACTTGATATTCCCAAAAAGATACCACACCCTCATCTGTAGATGTTTAATATGTAATATTTTCATTCAATGAACCCTAATCCATCTTCCCATTTCTGTATGTCTAGCTCTCAATGTCTGGCTCTCCTTCTCTCTGTCCCTCTATCTCTCTGCTTATTTCTTATCACAGTCTATATATCTCCCCCTCTGTATGCCTTCTCTTTTTCTCTCTTCCTTTCTCCATACTCATGTATCTTCTTGCCTCTCTTCTTTCTCCTCCTTTCCTCTACTAGCATCTATCTATCTATCTATCTATCTATCTATCTATCTATCTATCCATCTATCTACCTATCTGTCTCTCTCTTCTCTCTCTCTCTCTATCTGTCTGTCTCTCTCTTCTCTCTCTCTCTATCTATCTGTCTGTCTCTCTCTTCTCTCTCTATTTCTATCTCTCTCTCTCTTCTCTCTCTGTCTCTATCTGTCTCTCTCTCCTCTCTGTCTCTGTCTGTCTATCTCTGCCTCTGCCTGTCTCTCTCTCTCTCTCTCTCTCTCTCTCTCTCTCTGTCTGTCTCTCTGTCTGTCTCTCCCTCCCTCCCTCTCTGTCTCTGTCTCTCTGTCTCTGTCTCTGTCTCTGTCTCTGTCTCTCTCTCTCTCTCTCTCTCTCTCTGTCTCTCTCTCTTTCTCTGTCTCTCTCTCTTTCTCTGTCTCTCTCTCTCTCTTTCTCTGTCTCTCTGTCTCTCTGTCTCGCTCTCTGTCCCCCTCAAACACAAACCTATAAAAGTCATTGTTTTTGAAAGACTAAAGTGTGCTAAAGTATGATCACTGTTCACCTGAAGATATTCCATATCGTCTCAATGTTGGAATCAGACCCATGAGAGACGGCTATTTACAGAGTAGCTAGATGGTGAATGAAAGGACCAGCGCCTCCATCAATGCCTGGACCTGATCCTCAGAAGAAGAATGCATACATTACTAATTATAGGATTAAAGGGCCTCAAGGGTGTTGTGGAAAGCCAATTCATTATCTGGTGCCAACAATCTTGGTGAGAGTGAGCAAGAAGATACGCGCATTCTGGATGTATGAACTTAAGGTAGTAATCATAATTTGTATGTGCTTATATCTGTATACTGCTTACAACAAACCTCAGATACAGGCAAGCTTCACTACTTCCATTTTATAGAAGAGTAGACTGAGATTCAGAGAGCCTTTATCATCTAGCAAATCTAGATATCACACAACTTGTGGAGTCAAAATTCAGGACTTCGGCTACCATCTAGTGCTCCTTCCAAAGCCACATAGTATAAACCTCCATAAAACAAGTAGGTTCTCCTTTTAAATGGAGGGGAAGGGGGAAGGAAGAAAGAGATGGAGGGAACAAAAAGTTTCTTAAAATTCCTATTCACATTAAAAAAACTTCCTTTCACTTCTTGCCAATTAAGTCATTTCTCAGTTATTCGAAACAGGAGGGACATTTACCTCCAACACCCAAAATATCTGGCTTGAACAAAGACCTGGTGGCCCCAAAGGAAATACTCAATAAAAGGCCTACCATTGCTTCCAGCTCTTATTACCTCCTCTAAATTGGACCAAGAAGCTCTATAGAGGCCACGGATATTAAACAGGGGCAGAAAGAGTGTTTGAACCCCAAATGAAAATACCCCATACTATTTCTCCCCATAATCATTTTCTTCTTTTAATTCTATCCCCTGGGCTTAAAATATGTTTTCTACCATCATTTGCCCAGATTTGCTTTTAATTCCTATTTATGCCTTGGTTACCTTTTCTCCTTCTGTAGACATAATTACAGTTGTCAGGAAGCTGTCTGTGCCCCAAGGCCCCAAGAACCAGCAGTTGGAGAGGGAGACAAATGGATGTCTTTGGTCAGCTTGACCTTTAACTTCTGATATTACCAATTTATATCCTCCTTGGAAGCTCAGGGGAAAGTTTCTATGGTATAGACTGGTAAAAACTCCATTCTATGTGAAAACAAAAACTAGCTCATTTGCTTTCAAAACAACCTCATTTCATTTATCAGAAGCATTAACTGAGTTTATAAAAATGAGTGTCTGGGGAAAAGATGCTTTCATCATTGTCAGAAGCTCCTCCAGCAAGGCTCCCTCCAATTAATGCTACCTGCCACAGGGCACAGAAGAATGGGGATAATAGGCATAGATATATATGCATCCACATGATCTCATTTGATCCTTACAACAAGCCTGTGAAGTAAATGCTAAAGGTATTATTATCCCCATTTTACAGATGAGGAAACAGGCTCAGTAGAGGTTAGGTGACTTGGATATGGTTTCATAGCTAGTCAGTCTAAGAAGGAAGAATTCAAACTCAGGTTCCACTTCCCCTGAAGCCTAAAACTCCTTCTACTGCATCACACTATGTCTCCTGCACATTAGAACAATTATAAGGACAACGGTAGGTGTGGTTGCATACTTCTTCCTGGGACACTTATTGATATCTGTACTTAGTCCAGCACTTATTGGTGCTCTGGTGGATCCACAGAAGCAGAGCTGCTCAAGGAAAGGCAAACTGGCCCAGCTCAAAACCAAGGAAGGAAGGAAGGAAAGGAGAGAGGGAGGGAGGAAGCAATTATTACTCGCTTTCTCATGAGGTATATGAGGAGAATTTGGAATTCAATTATTTAAAAAAAAGGTTGAAAATAAATAATAAATTTATTTTAAAAGCAAAAAAAATTTTAAAAAAGATTCAGAATCAGGAGTGACATGATCACATGAGGAAAAACAGTTCAGTCACTGTCAGATGGCCTGAGGAGGGGGAAGGTTGAGAAAAGGATTTGGGGAGAAGGGAGGTAGAAGAGGAGGAAAAGTTGGGAAGATAGAAAAGCTATTAGCAATAATGCCCTGCTAATATGTTATCAGCCTGTATATGGAATCTTCCTCCTTCAATTAAAAAAAGATGCTGCTGAAAAATTCTGTGTAATCTATTTGTTTAGCCTGTATCTAGATATGAGATTTTCTAAGGGTCATATAAATAAGCATTGTTATATTCATTTTGTGAATATAAAAGTATAAGCTAAGTATAAACTCAGGACTCCAGTCCAGTATTCATTTCTCTTAATCTGAGTTTATTGCTTCTTCATCTGGGAAAATTGTACAGCCCATCTAACTCTGCCGATCCTATCCCAGAGGTTCCCAAGATGGGCTCTGCCTAATGTGCTAAGGATCTTCTTCAATTTCTCTTGATTCTAAGTGACATTGAAGCAAGTGGGCCATCCAATTATTATTCTTTCTTACCATATAGCTCATTGACCTTTTTAAAAAATAAAAAACTTTACCCTTCTGTCTTAGAACAGATACTAAGTATTGGTTCCAAGGCAGAAGAGTAGTAAGGACTAGGCAATGGAAGTTAAATGACTTGCCCAAGGTCACATAACTAGGAAGTATCTGAGGCCAGATTTGAACCTAGGAGCTCCTGTCTCCAGGCCTGACTCTCTAAGTACTGAGCCTTCTAGCTGCCTCTTGACTCTTTCTAATGGTATATTCCTCGATGGTATCCTTTCCTCTAATTTCTTATCATTCCTTATAATAAGTTATTTGTTGCAGCCTATTGATACCCAATATGGCCAGAAGAATGATGCTCATTTCTAATTCTTCAGTGACTCATAATCTATGGCTCAGAATCACAGAATAAAAGCAATATTGATATTGAAAAGATGAGCCTTCCATTTCAGAGGCAAAGGAACTCTATAATTTCCTATAGGCCATCTAGTCCACCCTCATCACAAAGTATCTGAAGGACAGAAAGAAACCAACTATACGGTGCGTCATTTCATCTTTCTCTGAAGACTCAGAACTCCAGGGTTTTGCACTGCTTCTGAGTCATCATTATAAGTCCCATTTATCAATGAATAGTACTGTACTAAGAGTCTTAGATTGGAGTCAAAAAAAACCTGGTTTCAAATCTTCCCTCAGAGATTAACTAACTATGTGATCTTGGACAAGTCATTTCTCAGTTGCCTCAGAAACAAAATAATAGGCTTAGATCAGATAACTGTGAAGTCACAAAGGGATGCAAAGGGAAGTGAGCAAAACCAGGAAAATGTACATAGTAACAACAATAATGTACAATGATCAATTGTGAATTATTTCACTATTATCAGCAAAGCCAAGACAACTCCAAGGGCCTCATGATGAAAAAGACTATCCATTGCCATAGAAGGAACTGATGGAGTCTGAGTGAAGATTAAAGCATATCATTCTTCACTTTATTTCCTCCATGAATTTTTCTCTAGTGTAAGTAAAATGTCTTTCACATCATGAAAAACATTGAAATATGTATTGTATGGTAACACATGTACAAATGATATCATATTACCTGCTGCCTTGGGGAAAGAGGAGAGGGAAGAAGGAGAACATGGAATAGAGAATAAGGATCAGAAAACATCAGAAAATCATCATTAAAATGATTATTAAAAATTGTTTGATGTAAATTTTTTTCTTTAATTATTAATGATGACTGAAATCCCTGCCAGCTTAAAAAAGTTCTGGGAACTTCTATTTAAGGAAAGCATCCAGATCATCCATCATCCCTCATTCTCCAGAGTTAGTCATGATGCCCCCGCACTGGCATTGCCTGTCCACTTTCCAGGCCCCCCTTTTTCCTGCTGCCTTCCCCAATTAGAAAGTAAGCTCCCTGAGGACTGATTTCTTTCTGCTTGTACAGGTATCCTTTCCACATCACAGGGGTTAGGGGTATGGTGCTGCCAGGAGCTAGAAAATCCACATAAAAATTTTTGGCCCTGCCTGCATACCAGAGAAGAAATCTGGGGTTTTTTTTGTAGTTTTCTTTTATGAGATGTCTATAGTGACTTATTGTAAAATTTGGGTTAGGTATTTGGTCAGAGGCTATCTGGTTTCAAACTTCATCTGTGTTGTCTGCTGGCCTTCACATGTCATCTGTGGCTTCTGCAAAACTCCCCAAAATTCCCATTTAATTTCTTATGCTGACCAGTGATATATCAAAACAGAGAGTGAGAGAGAGAGAGAGAGAGAGAGAGAGAGAGAGAGAGAGAGAGGAAAGTCACAACATAGAAGGGATACCTGTATTTATCTCCCCAGGATTTAGCTCAGTGTCTAGCATACAGTTATATTAAGACATGTGTTGACTGACTGACCCTTTGTAGTTAAGAGATTTTTAAGGGATGGGTCTGAGCTAAAGATGCCCCAGAATTCACTCTGAGGAACAATTTTCCAATATTTCATTATGGATATTTGTCTGTCATGAACCTGTCCCTATCCTTCTGTCTCTGTCTCTTTTCTGTGTTAAGAGTACAAAATGTATGAACCTATGTGAAGGTGATGGGAAAGGAAAAGGAGATAGGAAAAAGAGGAAAAGGAACCCATTAATTCTGATTATTTAAGCTTCACAATTGTTTGGATTCCAGATGAGCCAAGAGTTTACTATATCATAACCTTAAGATTAAAGAATAAAGTAAACATAAGCCATGGAAGAGATAATAACAGCTGGCATTTATCTAGAGCTTTTGATTGCATACAATTTGAGGAGAACTATGGGTTGGTGCCCTGATAAAAAATCAGGAGCTCTGTTGCCTATTCTTCCATTCCAACTCTAATTTTCTAGAATATAATATGATTATAAACTTTTCCCTCTTTAAGTGGAACATAAAGAGGGTAAATAATGAGAAGGAGGAGGAGGAGGAGGAGGGGAATAATCATAGCTGATATTTATAGAGCTCAACAGTTTCTCAAGTGCTATCTTATTTGCTTCTCACAAAATTGTATAGTTGCTAAGACTACTGATATCCCCATTTTGAGATGAGAAAACTGAGGCCAAGAGAGCTCAAATGACTCTTCCAGGTCACACAGATCTACTACATTATCTGAGGCAATATATAAAATCATGTCTTCCTAGCTTTGAGCATGAAAGGGATGCAATCTCACAGAATTGCTGATTTCTAGGTGGAAGGAACGTTATACACTGTCCAGCCAATTTCCCCATTTTACAGATGAGGAAAGTGTGGTACAGTGGTTAAGTTATTTTCCCAGGAGAATATTGTTAGTAGACATATGAACCAAGATTTGAACCAAGTTTTTTCTGATTCCCAAGTCCAGTACTCAGATCACCACAATGCATATTAGGACCAAGAGGTAGGGGGGAACTTCAAAGGAAATGCTACATTTAAAATACAAAACTAATGTCCAGCCAAGCCAAACTGTGAAACTGTAAATGGTTTATTACACCCAAGGAGGAGGGGAGAGAAGCAATGCACCAAGAAAATGAGTATCTGGAAGAGAATAATGGCTATACAGAGTATCATCCAAGAAGGCACAAATGTAATACACTTTGGGTGCAAATGATTAACAGTTTCACTATCTTCTCAGCTCTTGGAAAGCAATATTGCTTGTGCCATGCAACTTCAAGTATTGAGCTCTTTTCCTGAGAGTTTGCTCTTAGCTTATGCACAGGTTTGCATAGGACATGCTCCCCCAAACAATCCCATCAGGCAACATCAGTTTTCAGAAGCAGTGGAAGTAAGAGATGTAGACAGTACTGTCTGCACAGGGAGTCTGGAGATATTTTTAGAACTCACTCAACTACCAAGATGGGACCTTAGGCAAATGATTTCCCTTGGAGCCTTGATTTAATACAACCAAGGAGCTGTTCCAGAAGACCTCCAAACTTCTTTAGAATTCAACTGAATTCAACATAGAACCATTAAGAACATATAACTAAGGGCAACTAGGTGGTTCATTGGATAAAGAGCCAGATCTACTAAAGATAGATGTTCTGGGTTCAAAAGTGACCTCAGACAATTCCTAGCTGTGTGTAACTTAACCCAAATTGCTTAGTTCTTTCTATTCTTCTACCTTGGAACCAATACTTAGTATCAGTTCTAAGATAGAAGGATTTTTAAAAAAGAGCATATAACTATTTCCCTATTCTGGGGCTCAATGATTTGTTACTTAACAATAATAATAAGTTTTTTTGTTTTTTTTCCATAAATATAACACAAGACTAGAAAAAGTATAGTATATACATATACATATGCATATACATATGTATATATATACATATGCATATGCATATGTATATATATATATATATATTTGGAGGCTTGTTATTTTTGCAATTAGGTTTAATGAGGTAATATCTACAAACATTCTCCCAGTACACTTTTAAAAGTGCTCTAGCATCTAATTAATGCTAAATAATACAGACATCATTTCTCTAAGTGCTCAGAATGAAAACTCTCACTGCAAGGTCTTTGGAGTACAATCCAATGAGAACCAATATATACGGAATCACTGGAGATAGGAGATGAGTTTCCGAGGTCAAAGGGATAATGTTAAACTCTCAAAGTTGGAAGTACCAAGGGAAGAGACTTCATGAGCTGAAATGGGGGATCTAATAAGAAGAGGCAATTTGGGGAGGGGTGGGGAAGATGAGTACAGTTTTGACAAACTGATAAACACTTGTAAGTTGTTGATTTTAATAACCAGGATACCAGGACTTTTTGATAGACCAGATGAGCCTCCCTAGAATAATTCTTTCATCATGATCCTCTCTTATTCAGAAGCTTTTAATGGTGCCTCAATGGCTATGGAAGAAAAAAAGATACCCAGACCTTGTCATTCAAAGCTCTTCACAATTTACTCAAATCAAATCCATCTTTATCAGTTTATTTCCTACAACTCTCCTACAACAAATAAACTCAGGCTCTCCTCTTATCTCTATAAATCACACTTACTCTCCACATTTTTTAGAACTTTATCCCTTCCAATCTATTACATTAAAATATTTGTAAATCAAGACAAGGTCCTAAGTGACTGCAGAGTGTCCCAAACAAAGGAGTTCAAGAGAGTGCTCGCCCCAGCCCCCTAATCCAGCTGCATTGATCATGGAGGTTTCATGAAGGAAGCTCATTTGATCTGAATCTTGAAAGGGCAGGTAGGAATTCAAAAAAAGGAAATGGAAATAGAAGGTATATAATTGGCAGAGGAAAAATCCATGTGTTGATTAGCTTAATGAAAAACAAGAAGTAGCTAAGGGTGCAATGGACAGAGTGCTAGGCCTAGAGTCAGGAAGACTCATCTTTCTGAGTTCAAATCTGGACTCAGATACTTATTAGCTCTGTGACCCTGGGCAAGTCACTTAACCCTATTTGCCTCTGTTTCCTCATCTGTAAAATGGGCTGGAGAAGAGAATGGCAAAGCACCACTCCAATATCTTTGCCAATGAAACTACAAAAAAATTAGACATGACCAAAATGATTGAACCACCACAAAATCAGATATGTAGTAAATAAAAGAGCTGAAATTCAAATGCAGATTTTTTTTTAGGGGCAGCTGGATCTGAAGTCAGGAAGACTAATCTTCCTGAATTCAAATCCAGCCTTAGATACTTACTAGCTATGTGACCTTGAACAAGTCACTTACCCTTGTTTGCCTCAGTTTCCTCATCTATGAGGTGGAGAAAATGATCTGGAGAAGGAAATGACAAACTACTTCAGTATCTTTGCCAAGGAAACCTCAAATAGGGTCAAGAAGAAAATAAACTTTTAAAGCATGTACAAAAACCCATTAATACAAACAATTGGCAGGCTTATTACAAAATCTTCACAAAATCATTAAGCAGTCTGATAGACTAATTAGAAATGAGGATACCAACACTATAGCTAGAGAGGCTAAGACCCATTGAAAGAATGAATAAAAAAAGTATTTATTAAGTACTTCCTTGCCATATACCTGGTACTGTACTATGTGCCCAAGATATAAAGGGCAGTCCTACCCTCAAAGACCTTAAATTCTAATGGGGGAAACAAAACACAGGGAAGAGTGAGGAGTTAAATTCTAGCAAAAAATAAAAAAGGGTAGGGTAAGGAAAGTAATAGCCTGTGTGAATATTTCAAGCCATTGCCCTACTTAGGTTTTCCATCTGCCATCTCTCACTCTAATTATATGACTGCATCACTTCCTTTACCAGTTATATTTTCCTTTACTACAATTAATCATTAATTCTCCCATAATGAAAAAGAAGCCTTGTGAGGCAGTGTAAGAGTGCAATTCACCCTACGTGAACTAACCAGATGTTAAGTAGGCAAGATGTTAAGTAGTGATTTGACAAACCTGATTTCTAACCCTTGGTCTAAAGCAGAGAGGCATACTATCTTCCTAGCATAATTACTTATGTAATAATTCATATAACAACTACTTGTTACACAGAATTCAGAATCTCTTTTTTTTAAACCCTTATCTTCCATCTTGGAATCAATACTGTGTATCAGTTCTAAATCAGAAGAGCAGTAAGGACTAGGCAATGGGGGTTAAGTGACTTGCCCAGGGTCACACAGCTAGGATGTATCTGAGGCTAAATATAAACCCAGGACAATCCCATCTCTGGGCTGGACTCTCAATCCACTGAGTCACCGAGCTACTCCCCTCGCTGAATATCTCTCAGAGAACAAATTTGTATAATATCATTTCCATTCCAGTAATACATACATATACACAGAGAGAGAGAGACAGAGACAGAGACAGAGACAGAGACAGAGACAGAGACAGAGAGAGCACTTTGCTTATCTGGTTAAAACCAAATCTCTATGGAAGAAAAAAATTCCTTAAGATTTCTTTGATCTTTGACAATAGCACTCACCTTTTAAAGGATTAAAAAAATTTGTACAAAAGCAGAGCTGAAGAGTTTCTCATAGAGATCTATGGGTGAGCTCTTTATAATTCTTTTGTCCTGCTATAAAATTGGAATCATCCTAACCATAGCCTCTCCTGTTCCTAGTTTGTTCTAACTCAATAAACTGTTCTTATCCAACTACCAATCCCTGAAACCAAAGCAGAAAGAAACAGGCAGGGGCACCTAGGCAATGGGATGAAGAAAACAGAAGAGAGATGATTACTCCCTCAGTCCCTCTCCAGAATTTTTACATTTTCTAATTTCACTCAGAAGGACTTATCATGATTATTCATTTATCTACTCATTTATATTGGAAATATTTATTAGAAGCCCTCTAGAGGTTAATCCCAGACTATGTGGAAGATGCAATAAATATATAAATTAGATAGAGAGATAAAATAGACAGGTAGACAGATAAACTTATAGATAGACAGACAAGAGAGACAGACAGACAGACAGACAGATAGATAGATAGATAGATAGATAGATAGATAGATAGATAGATAGATAGATAGATAGTGATAGATAGAGTGATAGAGTGATAGATAGAGTGATAGAGAGAGTGATAGAGAGAGTGATAGAGAGATAGATAAGACAAAGACAATGCCCTCTGAATCCTATATCTGATACTTGGTAGTTGAGTGAAAAAATCATGCATAAACCCCCAAGTCTGTAAAGTGGAAATAACATCTATAATTCTTCTTTTATGGGATTAGTGTGTTTCAAATACATAAATGTAAATTCCATTGCAAATCTTTAGTCATAATATAAACATAAGCTATTATTAAAGTAACGGCCTCCTGGGTTTTGCCCACTTCTTCTTCCTTTCCAATCTCTATTACTGTTAAAATAATCTCTCTGAAGTATGTCAGTTAACTTCTCTGATAAAAATGTTCAGTGATTTTTCCAGAATCACAAGCCTCCTGCCTACCAAGTAAATTCCAATTACCTCTGGCTCCAATTCAAATCTCTCCACAATCTCTCATCATTCTCCTTTCCCACTATGTTCAGTCAAATTATCCTCTACACCCCAGAAGAATACAATATTCTCTCATATTTGATTATTTTAGTCAAACTGTTTCCCCTCTAAACCTGATATGGGTTTCTTCCATGTTTTCAATTGCTTAATTTCTGTTCATTCTTAAAAAAGCCACTCTAATCCCATCACCTCCATGAAGCCTAGAATTCTGCTCTATCATAATGCTCTCTCCCCCATCATATATTGGTTTATCAACTTTACTACATTTAGATTGGGAAGTTATATATCATAGTTGTCTGTGAAGATATATTTGTCCCCTCATAGACTATAAGTTCCATAAGGACAGGGTTTATTTATCTAAACTTCAAAGCAGTATTCTTTTTTTTTTAAAACCCTTAACTTCTGTGTATTGGCTGGTAGGTGGAAGAGTGGTAAGGGTGGGCAATGGGGGTTAAGTGACTTGCCCAGGGTCACACAGCTGGGAAGTGGCTGAGGCCGGGTTTGAACCTAGGACCTCCCGTCTCTAGGCCTGACTCTCACTCCACTGAGCTACCCAGCTGCCCCTGCAGTATTCTAAACATAGTAGATGATAAATAAATACTTGAAGGAAGGAGAAATTCATTACAAAAAGACAGTCTCATAAAATTTCCAGAGAATGAGAAGTTACATTTTTTAGTATCACAAAATATACTAGGCCAACTGAGGAAGGTGAATTTCACCAGAGAACAGAGTTTTTTAAGGGTAAGAAATTTATTCAGAATTAGCATATTTTCTGATTTTGAATAATTATTTGATAGTTTGACCAGGAGAGAGAAAATGTTGGTCCTCCAAGAATTCTCAAGAACTAGCTGGGTAATATTTCCATCATACATTTGAGTGCATAATGGAGATAACTTAATCCCTGTCCACTTAGCCTTCAAAAGGATATGAAAAACTAGCTAAAAAGAGAATGTTATAAAGCCAAAAGAAATAAAAATTAAAGACAGGGACACCCTAAGGTTGTCCCAAAAGCATGCTAAAAAAAGTCCAGAATAGTGACAGTTCTGAGAGACAAGTTAAGATTAATAACTTCATCTTCTACACAGATCTTTCTTTATGTACATTAAAACACACAGGAAGTAGAGATGATTCATACTCTCTCCTTTAAAAAACAGCAAAGTACTTAGAAAATCTATTACAGGACTAATGGGCTTAAAGGACATATATATATATTTCAGATAGGACAAATTTTTGACCTGGAAAGGACCTCGGTGAACATTTTACTCCTGGACTTTCATTTGATTTTTATTAATTTTTTGTTCTCTTCTTCTTTTTTCTTTCTTTAAAAAAATGTTATATAGAAGAGATCTCTGGAAGGAGAGAGGGTGATGGATATATGGAAAATTTTCAGTGATTTAAAAATAAAAACTATCCACAAAAATCAATTTTTTTAAATAAAGAGACTTGCCCACAACCACACAACTAGTTTCTGAGGCAGCATTTGAAACTAGTTCTACCTAGAGAAGAGACCCATTAGGTTTTCTACTATACAATGATCATGATTTTTTCTCTATCAATTTGATCAGATAAGAATGGTTTGTAATTAGTGCCATAATTATTAGTACTGTGATAGATGCTTTCAAAGTGCTTAAAATTTACCTTTAAAAATGAAGATTATTTCTCTGACACAAACAGAAAAGGAACCCCTCAAGGCAGAGGGCCAAATTTTCATTTTTTTGTTTGTTTCATGCATTCCTATGGCCAAAGCATTTATCATCTAGCTGTTCTGGCAGAAGTACTAGTGATGAGCCCCTCCACCACAGATTGGAGAGGTTGATCCTAGGACAGCAGACAATCGGTTTTTCTTGCCTGCCAAGATCATATTTGAAGCCTTTCCAACTTGAGGGATTCTTCTAGCCCTTTGAGTTGGGTGAAAACTCAGGGTCATTTTAGGGAGGTCAGTTCCTTCTTTTGTGCTTCATGGGCCTCTATGATAGTATAGTCAAGCCCCTTCTCTAAATGATTCTTTTAAATCCATAAAAGAAAATACTTAGGATTACAAAGGAGAACAATTATTTTGAAATATAGTTATTTAAAAATAAACTTTTAAAGAAAACATTGATGGGCTCCTAGTTAAGAACCCAAATACTCAGGAAACTTTTCTTCAACAATCTGTCCTTCCAATTACCACAAATTCAGATTTTCTGGGAGTAAGAGTAAGGAGATCTTTCTGGATTAAAAAGAAAGAGTTATTTCTCTTTCTCTTTGAATAAAATGCCTTCATATCAAAAAGTTATAGTGTATCAAAAATGACCCAATAAAAATTCCCAAATAGACAAGGAAAAATAAGGTTCAATTTGCATTCCCTTGATTAAACACATTGATGGCATTTTTATTAGAACATTTACTCATATAATGTTTATTATGGAGGAATCCAAGCTGAATGACCATCCCCAAATCATCCTCAAATATTTACTCAGCTTCTGGGTCCTAGAGTAGGAATAGTAAGGGTTCCTAACCAAAGTATTTGCTCAGTTCAGAGAAAATGATCTTGCTATAGTAGGGATAGTCGACATTTGTTCCGGTTTCTCCATTAATCCAGAATTGGTTAAAAAAAAAAAAAAACAATTTAAAAAGAAAACCTAGAAAAGGTGATTAAGGGAGAGATGGGCTCAGAGACTAATCTGATGACAGAAGGCCTCCTGCTGGCAATCAGAGATCCTGACAACCTCACTGGGGGGCTATGGTGATGGATGGGCTAACATGGAGCTTCTCAACATAGGATCCATGAAGAATATTTAGGAAATCCAAGAACTTAGATGAGAAAAAGTCTTTATTTTCACTAACCTCTACCTGAAATTTAGTGTTTCTTTCAATTATAAGCAAAGGCAAGAAAACACTCTGAGAAGGGGTTCATAGGCTTCACCAGCCTGCCAAAGGGCCCCATAACACAAAAAAGGTTAAAAAATTTTGGGGATAAAAAATAAAAATGCTTTGAGGGTGCCAAAACGAAAATTAAAGTCTCAAGAGGAAGAAAAGACCTGGGTGATAGAAGCATTTATTCTTTTATCACAGATTGGAGAGTGTGAAAGAGGGGTGAGTTCATTTGTTCAAGTTATATTTATTGAAACTTTACATCTCCTTATCCAAAGCATTTATAGAATAGAAATAAAAAGGAAATATAGTTGAGAAAGATAAGATTATTTTAGCAGGCAAGTAACAATGCAGCTCTATCATGAACTCATCGATCCACTGAAAGGGTATTGGGGAGCCCAGCTGAGAATTACTACAGGTGATCCGATATAATCATCTAATTTTATACATGAAAAGAAATCCAAAAGGCTTTTACCCACAAAATTTCCCTTGTTTCTCTTTTGTATTACTTTGTAAATACTTTTCATGTAAATATGTCTCTCTAGCTAAAATGTAAGTTCCTATAAGGAAGAGACCATTTCAGTTTTGTCTTTGCATTCTTGGCACTTGGCACATAGTAGGTGCCTGATAAATTCTTACTGATTGATTGATCGTGTAGTAGACAATTAATAGAAGCAGCTAGGTGGTGCAGTGGATAGAGAACCAGGTCTGAAGTCAGGAAGACTCCTCTTCTTGATTTCAAATCTGGCCTCAGACACTTATTAGCTGTGTTACTTTAGACAAGTTATTAATTCTATTTGCCTCAGTTTCCTCATCTGTAAAATGAGATAGAGAAGGAAATGGCAAACCACTCCAGTATCTTTGCAAAAAAAAAAAGGCACCAAAGGAGTTATGAAGAGTCAGAGATGACTTAAACTACCTAACAACAAGAACAAAAATAGATGATTAATAAGAGGACAAATAAGGATCAGAACCTAGGCCCTCTTGTTCTATTTCTCTCTATATACCAATATTCTGCCTGTCTAAACCCTAAAAGGCCTCTGCATAAATCCATTCCCTCTGTTTTATCAACATTTAGAGTTGCTTAGAAAATAATGATCCTGAAAAGTGTGTCTGATGTTCCACTAAATGGAGACTTGTCTATCAACAACAGTTGCTTTGATGCATTTTTTCCAATTAAAATAATTTCTTCAGATTGCCAAAGAAAGGGGCATTTTTCCATCCAAACACACATTAAAAAATCCACCATGACTATCTTCTTTCATCACCCTGGCACTCAGAAACAAGTCCTGTGGCTATATGAAAAGGAAGATTGTCCTATCTTTTAAAGAAGTCACTGCTTCATTGATAGTCCCTGGCCCCCTATCCCTATTAGAAGAGAAATCTTGGACCATTTTCTAATTCCTGAATGGTCTGTGCCTTACTCCATCTCATTACTGCAAGAGAACCTGAACCAAAATTATTCAAGAGTAATAATAACAAGAATGATAATAATGGCGATGATAATTATGATAGCTAACATTTATGTGGCTCTTACTATGAGCCAGGCACTGTGCTAAACATCATAGAATTATTATCTCATTTGATACTCATATAACTCTAGGAGGTAGGTGCTATTATTATCCTCATTTTACAGATGAGGAAACTGAGGCAATCCAACGTGAAATGACTTGTCCAGGATCACACAGCTAGTAAGTATATGATCTGATCTCAAGCCTTCTTGACTTCAAGCTTAGCACTCTACCCATTATACCACCAAGCTGCCCAAAGAGATTATAAAAAGTGGACAGAGAAATTCAAGTTGACATTTTAGTCATTAATTTGTTTGATTTTTTTTTAACTGGGCCTATTGAGTGGAAAATGTGTATAAATGCATTCATTTGTCTTATAACTCTTATAATAGCCACCAGAGGCACCTAGAAGTTAAGTAAGTTACCCCATCACAGCGTGGGTCTGAAGTGTGACTTGAACACAGTTTTTCCTAAATCCAAGATCAAGCACTCCATCTTTAAAGGGGAAAAAATCCATCAGATGGAAGGAAATAGAAAGCAAATCATAAAAGTAATGAAAAGGTACAAGAATTAATTGATGGGGGGAAATGATATAATATAAATGTAAATGTAACCCTGACCCACCAAGCAATTCATCCACATTGTAATATATGCCTGCTACAGCCACTTGTATGAGATAGCAATCTGAGGACAACACCAAGACCTCTGAAAGTTTCTTTTGAATTGGTGTCTACAGCACTATCATCCATTACAGCAGCACCTACCGCATGATATTGTAGGTACACTGAATGAAAAGAAATACCTGTACTTAGGCCAGCAGCATGATCAGCTCCTTTGGACTTTTTCAAGAGTGCTAGACAATCAAAAGAAGCAACTGAGCCTTCATTTGTAGTGATTGCTCATTTCTTAGGTATAAATGCTCACAAAGAAAACTGACAATCTACTTGCTTGTAGAGACCTGGTTCTAGCCCATAATTAACACTTATACAAACTAGGAAACAAATTCGGGTTGTTTAAAAAGAATAAATTTCAAGTGATTCTTCTCTCTTTTGGAGAGTTGTTTTTTTTTTTTTATCTTTACTCTCCATGACATGAAAATTCAGGGTGTTAGGTAGTCTATAGTAATGAGTGGTACATGAATCTGCAGTCAAAAAACCAGAGTTCTGCTACTTTTACTAGTTGTATGAGCTTGAACAGGTAGGTCACTTTCTATATCTGGATTTTATCTGTAAAATAAGGCCATTCATTGGTGGGTTCTTAACCTGGGGTCCAAGAACTTGTATTTTGATAACTGTATTTCAACATAATTGGTTTTCTTTATAATCCCTTATATTTTATTTTATGCATTTAAAAACATTATTTGGAGAAGAGGCCCTTATCCTTCAACAGACTCCTCAAGGGTTAATGCTTAACCCTAAAAAAGGCTAAGAACTCCTACTCTAAATGATCTTCCAGCTTCCATATATAACTCCTGATTTTAGTTTTAACAGTTTACAGGAATATACACGGGTATCACATATACTATATCATTTATTAAGTACCTATTATGTACATCACCATAATAGAAAGCATGGCTATACTATCATGTGAAGCTTTTTTCAAAATTCTCCAAAAGTGTGGGAGGAGCCAAGATAGTAGAGCAGAGGCAGCAAGTCAGCCAAACTTTGCCAACATTCCGCTCCAAATATCAGCAAATTGACCATAGAAAGCTATACCATGGTAACTGAAAAGATCAAGAGACAAACTCAGCAAAAGACAAAATATAAAAACAGCTACAAGCAAAGACTCAAAGAAAAATGTAAATTAGACATAAGTTTAACAAAATTTCTGGAAGAGTTAAAAAGATAAATGCCATAAAGGAAAAATTGGAGGAGAAATGTGAATGATACAAGAAAATTATGAAAAGAGTACTACCTCGTGACTATCAGATTTGCTAACTTGATAAAACAGGAAAATGACAAATGCTAGAGGGGGATGATGCAGAAGAATTAAGGCCATAATATACACTATTATGGAGAACAATTTGGAACTATACTTAAAGAGCTATAAAACTGAATATCCTTTGACCCAGCAATACCACCACTAGGTTTGTGTCCCAAAGAGATCAAAGGAAAAGGATCTATATATACAAAAACATTTATAGTAGCTCTTTTAGTGATGGGAAAGAGTTGGAGATTGATAGGATATTCATCAATTGAGGAATGGCTGAATAAGTTGTCATATAATTGTGATGGAATAGTACTGTGCTACAAGCAGGATAGTTTCAGAAAAACCTGGGAAGACTTATATGAACTGATAGTCAATGATGAGAGCAGAACCAGGAGGTCAATGTATACAACAGCAATATTGTAATGACAATCAATTATGCAAGACTTAACTACTCTGACCAGTACAATGATCCAAGAGAATTCCAAGGTAATCATGATAGAAAATGCTATTCACTTCCAGAGAGAGAACTGATGAACTTTGAGTGTAAACTTTAGTATGATTTTTTCACTTCATTTTTCTTGCTTTTTTCCCAACATGGCTAATATGCAAATATGTTTTGCATGATATCACATATATAATTAATATCATAGAGCCTGTTTTTTCAATGGATTTTAAAATGAATATCAAAAATATATAATGATTTTATTTTAAAATCACTCAAAAATACCTAATTTTGAGTCAATTTAGGGGAGTAAAGGCCATTACCTGGTAAACAAAACCATCCTGACTTCAGAATTGTGACAATGAAGTGTTAAGTCCAAAAGGAAAACAATTCATCACCACTTTCTGGTCCTAGAACATTAGGTATCCAGTATTGCTAATTCTCTAGTGTTTTTTCATGTGGATTTTAAATATTTATAGAGCTCTTTTAGAGCTCACACAATCAAAGAATATATACACCTGAGTTCCTCAGGTGTACATATTTTATCCATAGCAACAAGATTGGGTTTTATGAAAACTGTTGAAACTCTTATTCATCAGTCTGTTATGGAAATCCAGGCAGATGAACAGAGCTCAGGGTTCCCTTAACAATGTGACATTGTACCATGTGTTTTACCCGGGGGCCCAAAGCCAAATGCCAACTGTTTTAAAACAATGTCCCTCCAATAGGTCAGTAGCTCCTCTGTGAAAGTGAAAATAGATCAGCTGATATAAAGACAATGTAGACTGAGGAAATTGATGTGTTCTCAGTAGGTACAGTGAACAATGCCTTCCCTATTCCAAGCATGGTTGGCTAACATATCAGCCATTCATCATCTGAACAATTAATTGGCTGATACTTTTCCAGGAACCAAATATATTATACAACAGTTTTAAGTATTTTTCACAATTTGTCTCCGCCTCCAAAAAAATAAAAAAAGAATGTGTCCAATGGTCCAGTTCTCAAATCATGAATTTGAGAGCATGATCTGGAAATGCTCAAAAAGAGTAGACAGATCAAGTAGAAGCGTTGTTTGGTCTTCAAACAAGAATGTGTTCTCTCTTTGACATTTCTACAAAAACAAAAACAGAATGTTTGTCTTACACAAAAGATAATAATTTGCTACGACATTTGCTTAAGACAGGAATCCATTTCCAGAGTCTGACAAAAGGCAGTAATCATAGCCACTTTATTATACTGATTTCAAGGGACAAGTAAGGAAAACACCCTGACACAAAAATACCTATTATTCTAAGCTACAACCAGTAATAACAAGTACTCATGTTTCTTGAGAGCTCTATGATTTAGTACAGGGTTCTCCTGGCAAGGGAAACCATGAGGACCCCCATTCTACAAAGCTCAGGGGGATGAATAGATTAGGTAATCATCAAATCACAGTCTCCTGACTCAATTAATCTATTGAAACTGGTCTCCAAATCCAATGGAATCAGTATTCATCTCTTCTTGAGCTCCTGATAGCTTCTAACATTTTTGTTTACCCCTTCCCATACAAAGCTCTGTTCTCTCTCAGCTTTCTAAAATGAACTATCCTGACTTTACTCCTGTTTCTTCAATCATTCCTTCTTCATCTCCTTTCTTAGCTCATCATCCATTTCTTGTCTTTTCTTCATCCAGTCCTGACCTCTGTTGTGAGTCCCAATCCCACATCTCTGTCTTCAGGGCATCTTGTCCCAGATGGCCCATTGGTAGATCAAAATCAAGACGTCAAAAACCCAAAACTTATCATTTCTCCCTCACTGATAGAACCTCTCTGCCAGGTCTCTGGACTCATTTCTAATAGGCAATAGATTGCAAAGGAAAAGATGTAGATGGCATAGTAGACAGGATGATGAACTTGGAGCTAGGAATATCTGAGTTCAAGTCCTGCTTCAGACCCTTTGCTATGTAAATCTAACCAATAGATTACAAAATCTGTCATTTCAAGTCATTTATCTTAAAACTACACCTTCCTCATTGTTAATGCCCTAGAATAGTCTCTCATGACCACCCACACGGACTGTTCCAGTAAAAAAAAAAAAAAAACCTCATAATAAGCACATTCACTCCATGCTCTCCTCCCTTGGCAAAGACACTGGAGTAATTTACCATTTCATTACCATTTCTGAAGTTCATTTTACAGATGTGGAAACTGAGGCAAGTAGGGTTAAGTGACTTGCCCAGGGTTACACAGCTCGTTAAGTGTCTGAGGCCAGATTTGAACTTAGGCAGATGAGTCTTCCTGACCAGCACTTTATCTACTGAACTAGGAAATGTATGATTGAAATGGAAACTGGGATAATCGTGCAATAAGTACATGGAATCTGTGCGCTGCTCAGGTACCTACCTAATATGAAAAGGCCTCATGGAAGGTATCCAGCACATAAACTGCCTCCCTTATAAACATCTGATGGAAAGCCATGTTCTGGATATCAGTGGCTTAAGAATACTACCGTTGGGGCAACCACTGACATTTAGGAGGTCATGGATGCTTTGAGTATTGAAACAAGATATTATCTTAAAATATAGTTGTTATTATTATCATTTTCTCTACCAAATATAATGTCTTCAATAACTTCTTTCTACTGCCATCTACTCAGAAATGTATTCTCCACTCACAGATTCCACTTCCTATTTAGCTATTCGTTTACTTCTTCATAATTGAACTTCTGGCCCAACCTAAATCCTACCCTCCATCATCCTAAAATTATCCTCATAAAGGCTATCAAAGCCCATTTCATTCCTAATTCAATAGATTATTCTTGATTCCTGATTATTTGTCAGAATATTCCACTGTAGCCACCCCCTTCCATACTTGCTCCTTCATGAAATGCCCTCATCATTTTATGTATACTTCGCAACCCTGCTTTGCTCACTTCCTCTAAATCTAAACCAGTTATCACTTCTCTTCCTGCTTCTCTCTATACTCTATACCCAGATAACCCCACAACTCTGTGTCCCTGGCATCAGGCTTTCTTTATGATTCATTCTTTGAAAACCTCATTTATTCTGCTCCAACTCCTCTCTATTTTGACCAAAATCAATAAACAATTGAGTACCTACCTACTGTATGCAGAACACTTCCAGATCCTAAAGTGAATCACCAAGTTAAAATGAGAGTATCCAAGCCTCATAGACCTTCCAATCTAGTAATTCCCTAACTTTTGTGAGCCTAAACCTTCATCCACACCTGTCTGAAATCAGTTAATGCCTGAGAGATGAGAGACTTTGACATATCCTCATCATTTAAACTCAACAGGGGCCAAATTCATATTCTAAATTCCCAAATAAGCTTGATTTCTTCATTTCTGTCTTTGTTTCAGAATCAATCTTTCCTCTGGTCTAAGATAGTTGAATCATCTTTGGCTCTATCCTTTCCTTTATTTTTTACTTAGTCAAGAAGTTACCAAGTTTCTCAAAATGCCTTATTTAAACTGACTCCCATTACCTAAGAACAAGGATCTTAACACCAAGCCCAATTCACCAGAACAGTCCTTGCCTCCAGTCTAGCCCATTACACACATTTGGACACACATACACCACTCATACAAAATAACAAAATATTCATTCAGATTGATGTTCTGAAATAAAAGCTTTATAGGTGCTTGTCTTGAGCAGCTAGGTTGTTCAGTGGATAGAGTCAAGCTTAGACTCAGAAAGGACTCCTCTTCCTGAATTCAAATCCAGCAGAGACACTTTCCAGCTATGCAGCCCTGGAAAAATCACTTAATTCCATTTGCCTAGTCCTCACTACTCTTACCGAAGTTGTTCTAAGGCAGAAGGTAAGGATTTTTTTTTAAGTGTCTTATTGCCCTTAAAGGCAGCTAGGTGGTACAAGGTGAGATGGGAGTTCGAATCTAGACTTAGACAATGACTAGTGGTATGATCTTGGGAAAGTTACTTACTCTCTATCTGCTTCAGTTTTCTCAACTCTAAAATGAGGATTATAGCAGCACCTACCTCAAAAATGAAATGAGACAATGTTTATAAAGTGCTTAGTACAAGACCTGGCGCTTAGTAGGCATTTAATGAATGCTTGTTTCCTTCTTTCCTACTGGCATCAAAACTCTAACCTCTTCTGACTGGCTTTTCAGGAATTGCCATGGTCCTTAAACTCATCTAACCACCCCTATTTTCCACTAATCTCCTCCTTTCCTCCCACCAGGATCATCCCTAGCTAGGTATTTTTACTCATATGTTCTCCTGGTCTTGTTTAATAGTACAAATTGGTTGAATTGTGCTTAGACTGCCTGTCCTCTCCCACCATTTTCCTAAGCACTGAATACCACTTACTTTCACTGACTCTAAAAATGATTTCCATCTTATCAACATCTTATCTTGATCTCCCTCTCTTCTGGGAACTCCTATAGAAATTAAAATCATTACCACAGAGAAGAGGAACTAATTGTTCTCTGATTCTTTTCAGGTATGTTTGAACTGGTCTCAGAGTTTCCTTACCTAGAAAATGGATGGACTAGACTTGAATTTTAAGATCCTTTCCAAGTCAAAAAATCTATAAAAAAGACCAGCCTTATCTCTACAACTAGGTGACAAACGAGTTTAGTGAAGGCAAAGAAACTGTTATACTTATTTATAAACATAAAAAGTGCCTGCCACCATGTTGTTGTATATCATCAGTAGAGAAATTTTGATCAACTGAATATTTTTTGTTCTCTTATGTTCTCTGTGGCCAAGCAAAAGGTGAAAGGGAAGGGCCAGTCCTTTGCAAATCTAAACTTTAATTCCTACCCTATCCCTAAGAAACCAAAACACTTAGGAAGACAAAAAAAAAGTTTTAAAAAATTCCTAATATGGTATATTGCCTTATTATTTCTTTTTTTTCAACCCTTATTATCTGTCCTACTAACAACTCTAAGACAAAAGGGCAAGGGTTAGGCAAATGATGTTAAGTACTCAGGGGCACAGAGCTAGGAAGTATCAAGCCATCTAGTCTGGTGGATAGAGTGCCTAAATCGCCTTATTCTTAAGAAAAAAGATGGTGTCTATCCCAGGGTTTGGATGAAGAGGAGTGATGAAAAATGGACAGCTTTTTACCTCCTTCTGAATTAGGATTTTACAGTGGAATTTTATCATTTAAATAAAGTAAATAAAAATCGGTGAATTACCCAGCTGTCCACAATCCTGTAAATTCAGTGGAAGTTTATGAGGGGGATGGTGAAATAGAGACTTCACCAGATGATGAGGGTTTGCAAGCTAGAAAGTAAAGACAACTAGTGCTTAAACTATATTTAATTTTTTTTAAACCCTTACCTTCTGCCTTGGAATCAACATTGGTTCCAAGGCAGAAGAGTGGTAAGGGCTAGAAAATGAAGGTTAAGTGACTTGCTCAGGCTTACACAGCTAGGAAGTGTCTGAGGTCATATTTGAACTCAGGACCTTCTATTTCTAGGCCTGGTTCTTAATCTACTGAGCCACCCAGCTGCCCTCTTAAACTTAAACATTGAATGGGTACATGCAACCCTTATCTCAAATCAAATCCATGCTCCTTGTCTAACTCATCTTTTCAGGTATCACCCTGAATCCATATCTTGCAGTCAGAAATCATGACCTTAATTCTTCCTCCTACCTGCCCCTACCAATTTGGACTTTGTTTGAATATCTGTTTCTGATCTTGATACCACCTCTACCACCATTCCCTGCCTGTTTCTAATTCAATGAATGACTGCCTGGCAGGGTTTTTATACCAGCAGATATTTTGTTCCTGATCTCCAAATGCTCTGCAATAGAATTTCCACTCCATTTCTCCACATTCCTCCCAGCCCTCAAGAAAGATGGGGTTCAATCAACATCATGGGACCTTCCTGCCTATTCATGATCTTCCTCAGACCCCAACTTGGCACTGGATATTGAGTCATCAGACAAACTTGCAATCAAATAAAATATAAAAATCTATGAAAGTGTAAAAAAGTCTATCAGAAATTAAAATATTACAGTGATTAAGCATAAAATGGAGCCTAAAAAAACTTCTTTTTTTTTTTTGCTTAAATTTAATCATCATTTGGCATCATTTGGGATGTGACAATGACCACTTCCATCCAGTATATTGAATAATGGAAACCTTGGGCAAAGCCAGGTTCTATTTCTGCAGTTTTTACATCACCATTTGTCTTATTTATTTTTCACCATTAAAGCTTAAAAAAGATTTAATTCAATTGTTTAGAAGTGCTTCCAATTTTTGCTCTAAGGGACTAAGTCCAGAACTTTCCAATATCCCTGCCTGGCCAAAAAAAAAAAATAAAAACAAAAACCATGAACCCAGTAAGATGACAATTACTGGTCTAGCCCACATTCCAGGAAAACAAGGAGTTTGGGCCTGCATTCTTGGCCAATATGTGAAGACATACTTTTTTTAAAATTACTTTTATTTATTTCATTAATATTTCCCAATTATGTTTTTAAAAGTTTAACAATCATTTTTTACATTTTTGACTTCTAAATTCTCTCCTGCTCCTCCTCTCTCCTCAAAGAGGCAAGTACAAGCAATTTGCTAGTATAGATTATACTATTTATAAAAAATATTTTCCCAAGTCATTCCCCAATTGATAAATGAGCAAGGGACATGAATAGGCAATTTTTAGATAAAGAAATCAAAACTATCAATAAGTACATAAAAAGTGTTCTAAATCTCTTTATAATTAGAGAAATGCAAATCAAAACAACTCTCAGGTACCATTTCACACCTAGCAGATTGGCTAATATTACAGCAAAGGAAAGTAATAAATGTTGGAGGGGATGTGGCAAAATTGGGACACTAATATATTGCTGGTGGAGTTGCGAATTGATGCAACCATTCTGGAAGGCAATTTGGAACTATGCTGAAAGGGCACTAAAAGACTTTGATCAGCCATACTACTGCTGGGTTTATACTTCAAAGAGATAATAAGGAAAAAGACTTATACAAAAATATAGCTGTACTCTCTGTGGTGGCAAAAAATTGGAAAATGAGGGGATGCCCTTTGATTGAGGAATGGCTGAACAAATTGTGGTATCTGTTGCTGATGGAATACTATTGTGCTGAAAGGAAGAATGAACTGTAGGAATTCCATGTGAACTGGAAAGACCTTCAGGAATTGATGCAAAGTGAAAGGAGCAGAACCAGGAGAACATTGTACACAGAGACTGATACACTGTGGTACAATTGAATGTAATGGACTTCTCTACTAGCAGCAATGCAATGACCCAAGACAATTCTGAGAGACTTATGAGAAAGAACACTATTCACATCCAGAGAAAGAACTGTGGGAGCAGAAACATGGAAGAAAAACAACTGATTGATCACATGATTCGATGGGGATATGATTGGGGACAAAGACTCTAAATGACAACCCAGTGCAAATATTAATAATATGGAAATAACTCTTGGTCAAGAACACATGTAAAACCCAGTGGAACTGCTCATTGGCTACAGGAGGAGGGTAGGGAAAGAACATGAATCATATAACCATAGAAAAATCTTCTAAACTAATTAAATAAATAAACTTAACTTAAAAATATATTTTATGTAGATATGCTTTATTTTTAACCCTTACCTTCCATCTTAGAATCAATAATATGTATAGGTTCCAAGGCAGAAGAATGATAAGAGCTAGACAATAGGGGCTAAGTGACTTGTCCAGGCTCACATAGCTGAGGTCAAATTTGAGCCCAGGACCTTCCCTTTCTAGGTCTGGCTCTGAATCTACTTAGCCACTGAGATGCCTCCATAGATACATTATTAGTGAGTAAAAATAAACCAATGTAAATCTTCTTTAGACATTTTAACTGTATTTTCTCTGAAGGTAATTTTTCTTTTTAACCTTCTGGGCAATTTTCATCTGCTAAAGGGTAACAACTACCAATGATCGGTGAGAAAAGTCCATACCCAAGAACCAACTCATGTTACTTGCATTTAACGTGAAACCACTAAAGAGTTTACAGCAGTACAGGTAGAAGGAGGAAATCCTGAATGAATTACATTCATAGATCATAGGTTTCTGCCATGTGGTTTGCAGACTGAACCATTTATCCAAATTAAAACCACTCTCCAGAAACAAAATCAGCTCCTTTTAATTGAAAATAAAACCAAATAACCCTGAAGCCATTTTTTTTTTATGAAAGGCAATCTTCCTCTCTCATTCTATTAATAATTGCATGTTACATTATCTGTCAAAATAGCTTGATAAGAAGTTTTTCTCTCTTCCTCTTTTTTTTCATCCTAGGAGCTCAGTTATCACTGGAGGACTAGACCCCCATTTTGGCCCCTCAGGAACACTAACATAGTCACAAAGAGTTAACAAAGAAGTTAGAGTTAAAGGAAAAACTAAACTTGGGTTCATGTAAATTTCAATTCAATCATTTCCTCCCCCCTCCCCCCAAAAAAAGCAGAATTTTCTCTTCCCTCCCACTCCAAGACTGGAGAAGAACATTCCTAAATGGATTAAATCTCCTTAAGGCAGAACCCCAGTTACCCCCACCCCCCACCAGCCGGAGGCATGTATATGCCGCTTAAAATCAAAAAGTAAACCTTCCCCCTTTCCTTTTCCACAGGTCACCTGACTTGGAGTCCCCCCACAGATCCTTTTCGGGGGAAGGTGAACTAGAAACACACCTGTCCCATAGATTATCACAGCAAATCATTCTGTCACCTCCAGCCTCTAGCAATTCATTACCTCAATCCTGTTATCTCCTAAAATGCAAGCCTGCAGGTAATCAGATAGCAGGGCAGAAGAATGGGGAAGGGGCAGCCAGCAAGCGGCCAGGCTGGCCCCGCTCAGATCACCAGCAGAAACAGAGCTCTCCAAATGGGCCCCTGGGGCTATGGAAATTCAGTGTGACAGCATTAAGTACCAGAAGAAAAAGAGGGTGAGGGGGAATCAAGGCTGGTCACTAATCTACCCCCTAAAAGGACAATTCGCCAGACTAGTTGTCAGCCCTTCCTAGGAAAGGAGGCTCAAAGTGACCAACCAAGAGAGAGGCCAGCACTGAAATGAAATGTATACTGAAGGGGGTGGATTACCAAGTGGAGAAAAATGCACCGAATAAATAACTATAGCCCTCTTATGCATTATCACCCAGGAGGGGGGGAACTATCCAGGAAAGAGCAGCCCCTACCCCACCCCCAAACCGGAGCCCCACTAAAATAATATGTACATACCTCCACTCCCACTCTTTAACAGGGCACGAGTAGGGCTTAATGTTTACTCTGGATGTCCAGATGCTGGCCTGCTGCATTTATTTTAAAGCTCTCCATGAATAAAAGGCCACACACTGCTGATGTGTTCCCGGGAAAGAATGAAAAATGGGAGGGAGCCCTAAATTCCCAGGTGTGAAATAACACCCTCCCTGGACCCAGTGCTGGGCCTGTAAAAGACTGTAAAAGATTGCAGACCTCATTTAAGAGCACTTGCTAGGGCCAAAACGCTCACACCTTTGACTTTTCCCTAATGCATTTGATTTTCACTTTCTTGAAAAAAAGAATTCCTGACCCTCTAAGCAGAAATATTGTTCTTAACCAGCTTCACATCCTCCACTGTATACAACCATCAAGCTAAGCAAGGATACTTCTAGGCTTTGTCCCTGGGTGAGGAGGAACCATCAAACTACTTCCTGACAGGAGAGGACACCTCCGTGGCGGGGGAATTAGCATCTCCCTTTCATCATTATCATCTCAGACGCCAATTAATATCGATAAAGGGCTAACTAGTGGCATAGCACTGTATTAGATTCTTGGCCAGGGATATAAAAATTCATTTCAAAACTGCAGCATTTATGTAGCACTTAAAGTACTTTACTGCCTTATCTCATTTGAACTTCAGGACAACCCTCTGAGGTAGCTGCAATTCTTGTCACCCTCATTTACTCCAGATGTGAAGGCTGATAGATTCAAAGACTTGGTCATAGTGACAGATAGCTAGTACTCAGTCAGCCAATGAGCATTAAAGGTAAATCACTGGGTTTGGTATTTTTTGTTGCTCGATCATTTTTTTCAGGTCTGTCTAACTCTTTGTGATCCCATTTTGAAGTTCTCTTGGTACTGGAATCATTTGCCATTTCCTTCTCCAATTCATTTTACAGATGGGGAAACTGAGGTAAACAGGGTTAAGTGATGTGGCCAGGATCACACAGCTAGTGTTTGAGGGCAGATTTGAACTCATAAAGATGAGTCTTCTTGACTCCAGGCCTAGCCCTCTACCTACTGTGCCACTCAGTTGCCAGAGTATGGAATTAAGAAGGTCTGTTTTCTATTCCCAACTCTGCTACTTATTATCTGTATGACCTTAAAGGCAAGTATTTCCCGGGGCAGTGTTTGCTGAATTTTCTGACCAAAGCATAAGATCTGGTCACAGGTATGACACTACAGAATTCTTAGGATTCAGAGTAGCAGGAAGCTCCTTTTTCTGTGAACCCTTTTCTGTCCATTTTATAGCTCTTCTTAGAGTATTCGTCCTAGTGCCAGAGCAGAAATGTTGTGTACCTCTAAGAGAGGGTAAAATTGATTGGGATCCATTAGTCTGTGAGCCAAGGGAGAACTTGAGATATGAATGGATTGGGTCACAATTCTCTGTGGCAGAGGTACTGGTCAAACAAATGGGCTTGAAGATTATTCTAGCAGACCAGTGGTCTAGAATGTTTTCTTAGATATCCTCTCAAGACAACAAGTCAATATAGCAAGGGGGGGGGGGGACTGAAAACAGAGAAAGACCAGTCCTTCATATAAAAGACTCATAGTCTTATAGAGATAATATGCAAACTATGTATAAAAAGAAAGATACAGGATAAACTGGAGATAATCTCAGAGGAATGACCCCATGGTTAAAGAGGGCCCCAAATATGAGGACAGTGGAAATCGATTGGAAGATTTCCTTGATCTCCAACTTGGAAATGTAGGACTGAGAGAAGAACAAAGTCTCCAGTACAACTACCTCTGTTGTGTTCTGGTCCCAAATATTACTGACATTGTTAGTATACAGATACATACATATATATATGTATGTATATATATATGTATACACACATATATGTAATTGTTACTAAAGTATATTTTTACCTTCAAAAATAGAAAATAGTCAGAGGAAAACAATGATAAAAAGCCAGGTTAATGAAGGGCCTGGAGTCCACATTATATGGAAGGGAATTATGAATATTTAGGCTGGAAAAGGGTAGTGAAATAGCTATCTTCACGTATTTGAAAGGTTGTGATATGGAAGAGAGATTAAAATCTACATCTCTTTGATCCCTCAAGTTGGAACCAGAAGCAATGGATGGAAGTAACAAAGAGGGCAATTCAGGTATGATTATAGGAAAAATATCCTAACAATTAGAGTGATCCAAATGGAAGATGGGCTGCCTGGAGAGGTAAAATAGGGGGCTAACCCTCTTTGAAGGACTTTCAGAAGAAAGGCCAACATATCCACTTGGTTGGGTATAGATATGTGATGGAGAATCCTGGCTCTACTATAGGGTAGCTAAGAGGCACCCTCCAATTCGCAAATGCTGTGATTTAGTTGGGAGATATTACTGGAGTAACAGAATTCCTTGCCATGGATGACTATAGATCATATATAACAGTAGTACACATTTATATAGAGGCTTTTCCACACATTTTCTAATTTGATCTTTACAACAACTCTAAATGATAGCTATTACTAATATATCCATTTTATAGGCAAGGAAAATGAGACAAAAGAGCCCGAATGACTTGCCCAGGATGACACAGTTATTAAGTTAGATAGTGGAAAGGGTATGGATTTGGAGGACCAAATTCAAATACTGGCTTGGTGAATCTTTGAGCAAGTAACCACTTGGGTCATTAATTTCTTCATGTGTAAAATGAAAGGATTAGAATGGCAAGCGTTTAGCTTTAGCCAATGGCTAAATCTAGTCCACCATAAACTAGCAATAGTTTTTACATTTTTAATACAATAAAAACTTGATATTCAAAATTTAAAAAATATTTTGGACGAGATTATATCTAAGGTCTCAACCAGCTCTAAAACAAATTCTATGAATGTCAGAGGCAAAATCTAACTATTATACCACAATGGCTCTCATTGTGGAAGAATTCAGTCTTCTTGGACTCCATTCTCCATTATTCCTAATATCTAGCTGTCAAGTCTTATTAATTCTATGGCCACAACATTTCTCATTTCTAAACTCTTCTCTCCACCAACAAGGCCAAAACCTTAGTTCTGGCTATCACCTTTTTATTTAGATTACTGCAAATCTCTTAACTGGATTCCATACTTCCAGTCTCTTCTCCTATCCATTCTCCCTACAATAATCAAAAGAATCTCCTTATAAATTGGGCTGATCATGTCCCTCCTTTGCTCAGAAGTTTCAATAATGCTATTTCTTCAATAGGATAAAATACAAAAACCTCAAAGTAGATACCTAGGACCCCTCACAATCTAGCCTAATTTTCCAGACTCCATTTACATTATTCTCTTTCATGTTCTGTGTGTCCCCATGAAACTGGTCAGCTTGTTGTTCTCTACATGAGGTATACTTTCTATCTCTTACCTATTTGCCTTTGAACAACCTGCTTACCATGAATGGAATGGTCTCCCTTTGAATACTCATCTTCCTTCAGGGCTAAAGTGAAGTGCCACTTTGAGGACTCTTAATTGTTAGAACCCTCTTTGATCTTCCCATATTTATCTGATTAGTTATGTTTCTCAGTAGAATTCTAAGGAAAGCTACTGTTTTGTGATGTTTTTATTTTGGTTGTATAAACCCAAACTACTCAGAGAAATTCCTTGCTCATAGTATTGAATAAATGCTTATAGATTTCCAGAGTGTACTTTCATGTGTAAAAGGCTATTTGTAGAAGATCATTTGGGGCGCATAGACCCTCTAAAGAGCATTTCTAGGAAGAACAGCAGGAAATTGAATGAAGAGAGTTATATGGAATGGAGAGAGTTATATGGGATTTTTTTTCCCCTTAACACATTGGTGATGAAGTCATTGAGCAGGTACACAAGTCAAAGTATTTTTGTCTAGCATCCTCAAAGATTTGTTTAATTTTTCATTTAATGTATATATATATATATTTATGTATTTAATTAAGTTTTATAATTTTTATTTAATTTAATAGCCATTTTCAATTTTTGGATGAAATTTTAAAGTTCTATACTGCTTGCCCTCTTAAACAAAGAATACTAAATACAGTTTAAAATTTGGAATCATAACTAAAGAAAAATGTGGCATAGCAGAAAAAATGCTGGACTTAGTAGTTAGAGAATTAGGTAGAATCCACTTTTGACCATGGTTATCTGACCATGAAATTAGTGTTATGATCTCTCTGGGCTTATCTATAAAAGGGATAGAGATCAGCCTATATCAGGCAATTGTACAAGGAGGAAATAAAGCCATCATTAACCATATGAAAAATGCTCCAAATCACTAGTAAGTAAAATAATTCAAAAGAAACTCGTGTTTCACCTCACGTCTATCAGATTGTTGAAGTTAACAAAAAAGAAAAATAACCCATATTAGAGGAATTGTGTAAAAAACAAAATCATTAATGCACTGTTGGTGAAGTTATGGATTGGTCCAGATATTCTAGAAAGCAAGTCAAAACTATACCCATAAAACTTACTAAATTGTGACCCTTTGAATCAATTATTACTACTAGGTTTATACTCCAAAGAAATCAAAAAGGAAGTGAACTTATTGGCAAAAACTAACAGAGTGCCCATCATTTACGGAATGGCTGAATGAATTATGTTATATGGATATAGTGGAATAGTACTATCTGCTATTTAAAAAATGGAGAGATAGTTTCAGAGAAACCTTGAAAGATTTATACAAACTGATGCAAAGTGAAAGTGAGTAGAAGCAGAACAATTTATGTAGAAAAACACTGTAAAGATAAACAGCTTTGAAAGACTTAAGAATTCTTATCAAAGCAATAAACCCATGGTGAAGAAGAATGCTATTCCTGAAGAATGTGAGTTATCTCTTTAGGGAGAGGATAGATTGAGACATTTTTCTTTGGCATGGCCAATATAGGAATCTGTTTTGTTAATAGGAGTTTGTGTTTCTTTTTTTTTTTTTTAATGGGGAGAGGGCAAAAGGGAAGGAAAGAAAAAAACAGGTTTTTTCATTGTGAAAAAAATGTTTTAAAATAAAAGAGTCTGGAATCATATATCAAGAGGGAAGCTTAAGAGGTAATCTAGCCCAACAAACTCATTTTACAGTTGAAAAAACTGAGACCATAAGAGGTTAAAGTACTACTTGGGGATATTATGTGGCAAAACCAGAAAGTTAAAGTAGTCCACGAATGTCCTTCCTGTTACTCTAGTGTGGAGTAGTGCCTAGGGTACTTCCTAGTTCTAGATCTATACTTGAAAGAAAATATCTATTATTCAATGATGACCTTTAAGACAATTGCTCCTGTCCTTATACTAAATAAGCCCAGTTACAACTGCTATATTTTTATCATGTGACTTTTCCCTCAGGTAGGTCTAACAGTTGTTTTTTCTGTCATCATTGTCCTGGGTTCTAGAAGCCATAGCACCTTCTTTTCTTTAAAAAAAATCATCTTTTATTTTTATATAACCTTCATTTCTAAATGCAGCAGTTCACTCCTTCCCTATCCAGAGATGTTACTAATTTAAACAAACAAACAAACACATTGCCCTCTCTTATAATCTTTTATGGGCTGAGATGCTGGGATAACCATATTGATCACAGAGGCTCTTTAAAATGTATTGTTAAAACTGTAAAAACCCTCAACTTTATTTAGCTGTCCCCTCCCCAATTCTTCCCCTCTCCTAGAGATGGAGGAAGGAGGGCACCTGAGAATAAGCAAAGGAAGATATGGAAGGAGGTTAGTGGAACAAAAAAGCTGAGAAAGAAAATTGTCTCTGTGATTTATTGGCCTGAGGATTACTATTATTTAAGTTCAGTCAGTAAGACAGACTCCATGAGAGGAGAGGAAAATTAGAATATGGACACAGCAAGAATCCAGAAGGGATCTGTGTGAGCCAAGTCCTGGACTTGAGGGATTAGAGAGTGAAAGCAAAAAGCAGTGGTATCATAACACCCCAATTGGAAAAGCAGGTAACCACGTTGGTATGTTATTTGAGAGCTCCTTTTGGATGCCCTTAGTTCACTGCTACTATTATATTTCCCAAGTGATCTCCTCATCCAGGTCCCCAGAGCAATGAGAATCAGTACCACACTGCTTCAGAATCAAGAGAAACTGAGTTTAAATCCTGGACTCTCATATTTTCTACTTGGCTTACCCATTTCTGAGCCTCCATTTACCAACCATAAAGTGAGGAATTTTGACTTTTCTTTGAAAATCAAAATGAGATTTGGGCTTAATAGCCTTATGAGGTACCTTTCAGCTCTAAATCCTAAAACAACTCTGTAGTCTCTATTGTTCCAGTTTCTAACCCTATTCCAGTTTTGTTTGACTTTTCATGACCCCATTTGGTGTTTTCTTCATAAAGATACTAGAGCAGTTTGCTTTCTCCAGTTCATTTTACAAATGAGGAAACTGAGGCCAACAGAGTGAAGTGATTTGCCCAGTCGCAAATTACCGAGTGTCTGCAGCTACATTTGAACTTCAGTTTTTCCCAACTCCAGATTCATTCAGCACTCTATCCACTGAGCCACCTAGCTGCCTAAAGTCCCTACATCCTACACGTTTATTTCTCTACTAACAAAACTTTCTCTGCAACAAACTGGCTTCACTCCTTCTGATGTTTGAAGTTCTTTTGCCGCTAATAGTTACAAGAAAACAAAGGGGGTTTAGAGTAACAAATAAAAGGAGGAATTCACAAAGTTACAAAAAGTATTAAAAGTCAGCCTCTGAGAAGCGTCCCAGGTCTTCACTGAAATATAAAATGGTTTGGGCCAGGGCTAGGTAGTGACAAGTCCAAATTGGGCTAGCTCAGAGCTCATTTCAAACTTCTAGGGCTCTACCCATCACCTTCCCCTACCCCAAGACCACTTTCCCAGGCCAATGAACAAACCTAAAGAAAGAAGGACAGAAGAATTAGGATGGATCATAAATTGGCACAAAAGGATTCAAGGAGGTTCATTTGCATCTCAGAGAAACCCCCAGACTTTGGTCTCAGATCTCATAGTCTCTCTCCTTCCCTCATGAAAGTCAAAAGTCAATTCCTTCAGGAATTATGCCTAATATAAGAATAAATAAA
This sequence comes from Gracilinanus agilis, assembly GCF_016433145.1. Lineage (NCBI taxonomy): Eukaryota > Metazoa > Chordata > Mammalia > Didelphimorphia > Didelphidae > Gracilinanus > Gracilinanus agilis. Next base: position 81,062,285 of record NC_058130.1, on the reverse strand, counting down.
CCCAGATGCAGGAGCTAAGGAGCAATCCAGAAGACTAAAAGTACTTAAGCATTAAAGTGCACTGGGGTACTGTGACAACTATTTTAGCAACCAGTGTTCCTCCTTATCTTCCTACCCCATCCCATAGCTGCTAGGTTTCCAGATGCTGAGACTCAATATGTAATAGTTGCCTTTTATTCTCTAAAAATCCACGGGCAAATAGAAATCACGAAAATGAGGAGAGATTTTTGCATTCCACCTTTTTTAGAAAAACAAAAAACAAGTAAACTGATATCTGGGGCCCTTTTTTTTTTTTTTTTTTTAAAGCAAGCACAACTTGTAAATAAGTTGCTATCTGGGATTTATTTTAAAATAATTAAAAACAGATTCAATTCCAGGATGTCAAGACAGCCTGAAACCATCCTACCTAATACCTAACATTTATATGTGCCTTAAGTTATGCACAGAGATTTACATACACTATCTCATTTGATCCTTATAACAACCATTTGTTATAGGTGCTATTATTATCCTGTCATTTTACAGATGAGGAAATGAAAGTTTAGAGGCACAGTAAATATCTAAGAAAATTTTTAACTTATCTTTCTGATTCCAAGCAAACTTTTTTTTCCCAAGCAAACATTTTATTAGCTACACTTCCTCTATCTGTAATACTCTGTTGTGATAAATACTCATTCCTTTAGGTCCAGTTGCTAAAAGTCTCTAAATTCATCAGAAATTATGATAATTATAGCTAAAATTTAGTCTTAAAATTAAGGCTTCTAAAACACTTTGCAAGTATCTCATTTTATCTTCATAATATCCTGAGAGGCAATTGCTATTATTATTATTATCTCCATTTTACAGATGGGGATACTCAGGCAGATGGAGGTTAAGTGACTTGCTCTGGGTCATAAAACTACTATGTGTATTGAATTCTCAGATAGTCAAAATATATTATTCTCTACCTTTCAAGTCAACAAATATTTGAATTAAGGATCTTAAGACTTAAATGGTTCCAGGTTCCTTCTAGTGTTGAGTTGTATTTGGATCCAGTGCAGTTCAGAACAGAACACCTCCAATATTAGAGGATCACTGAATCAGCCTGAAGCTGGACCAGACCAGAAGGTTTCCAGTCACTTAAATTTGAGTCCCAATCCAAACCTGTAAAATTAGATCGATCTCTGACAATCACTTCCAAAGGACCTATTTCAAAGTTTAAAATAAACTCCTAGTCTGTAGCCATCAATACAAATCCATGTATCCTATCTTCTTTCCCTTCTTGCTTTCCTTCCACCCTATTCCTGCCTTTAGTGTTTATTTTTAAAACTCTTACTTTCTGTTTTAGAATCAATACTAAATATTCATCCCAAGGCAGAAGAGTAGTAAGGGCTCAGGAACTGGGGTCAAGTGGCTTGCCGGGGATCACACTGCTAGGAAGTGTCTGAGGCCAAACTTGAACCCAGACCCTCCTATCTTGAGGTCTGACTCTCAATCCACTAAGCCACCTAGCTATGCCTAATTTTAGTAATTTCTGAAATTTTCCTATGGTAGAGAAACATTAAAAAAATCAATGAGATCCAATATTTGATGGTGAAGCATTTATAGTCTAAGAGTGGATAAGGAAAAGGACAAGTAACTATAATAAAGACAGAATATGTTTAATCTATATCTATCTTTTTTACAAATGCTTATATTACAAAAAGTAATTGAAATCACCTACTAAGCTCCACAAAATACAGATTTTATACAATGGGTTCATTCATTTTGATGATCTTAAAATTATTCTTCTCCATCTAGATCTAGATACATCGTTACACTGACTGAGAAGGCATTATTCAAGTGTACCTTCCTTAACTGATCTTTAAAAATAATCTTTCCCAAGAGCAAGTCTTAATCTGTTTTACCTTGGGTGCCTCAAAAGGTAGGTTTCCCTCTCCTTTACAGGCCTTCAAAAAGTCCACTACAGGCAATTAGATAACACAATGGCTGGGCTTGGATTTCAGAGGATCTGGGTTCAAATCTAACCTCAGACACTTCCTTAGTGGGTAATCCTGGGAAAAATCACTTAACCTCAATTGCCTAGCCCTTGCCTCTTCTGTCTTAGAATTAATATTAAGACAGAAGATAGGGGGTAACTAGGTGACTCAATGGATTGAGAGTCAGGTCCAGAGATGGGAAGTCCTGAATTCAAATCTGGCCTCAGACACTTCCTGGCTATATAACCTTAGGCAAGTCATTTAACCCCCAATTGCCTAGCCCTTACCACTCTTCTGCCTTGGAATCAATACACAGTATTGATCCTAAGACAGAACGTAAGGATTATTAAAATACATATTTGTATGTGTATGTATATAATACATAATAAATATATATGCATATATATACATATATATATATAAGATCCCCCAAAAAAGACAGACGTTAAGGGTTTGGAGGTTGTTTTGTGATTATTTGTTTTTTAAAACCCACTTGTATTTTGACCATTTGTCAAACATATAATAGAGAAAAATTCTTGGTCAGGGAATTTGAACTACAGAACTAAAGAGGATCAGCAATCTCTTCCAACTCTTGAGATACTATGATTCTGTGACTAGAACCCAGAGGTTTGGACTCTTTAAGTTCTCTACACCCTGTCTGAACAGCCATGCCTTCCAATAACTGAGTTTTATTTCTCCCAAAGATGCTAACCCAAATGTCAAGTGATTTGAGTGGTATTTTATTCCTAGATAAATTTAACATAGCTAGGTGGAGAAGTGGACAGAAAATAGGCTTGGAACCACAAAGACTCATCTTGAACTGAAAACCATCCACACACTCAATACTTATGTGAACCCTTGTCAACTCACTTAATTCTGCCTCAGTTTCCTCATCTGTAAAATGAGTAGGAGAAGGAAATGGAAAACCACTCCAGGATCCCTGCCATGAAAACCCCAAATTAGGTCAGGAAGAGACAGATTGAAAAAAAGACTAAATAACAAATTTAACATTCATTTTATTAAAATCAATTTAAACATTTAAGTGTCTTCAGGGTGAAAAGTACTTGGAAGTGAGAAGTAATGTGCATATCTTAGGTCTTTCATCATGTCTCTAGTCCTAATAAGGCACATAGCAGCAATAATATAATATCTCATAATAACATTATAACCCTTCAAAGCTAAGTACTGTACTCTGATATTTCAGGGGGAAGGACATTGACTATCTTACTAAATAAAGTGAGAAATGGAGGCATGGCTCAGTGGATAGAGGACCTGGCCTAGAAACAGGAAGTCTTGAGTTCAAATCCAGCCTCAGATACACAACAGCTTTGTGACCCTGGATAAATCACTTAACCCTATTTGCCTCAGTATATTCATCTGTAAAAATGATCTAGAGAAAGAAGTGGCAAACCACAAAATATCTTTGACATGAAAACCTGAAGTGGAGTAATCAAGAGTCAGATATGACTGAAACAAGTGAACAACAACATGCCTTTTTTTTTTTTTTAAAAGAACCTTACCATCAGTCTTGGAATCAAAACTAGGCAATGGGGGTTAAATGACTTGCCCAGGGTCAAAAAACTTGGAAGTGTCTGAGGCCAGATTTGAAAAGCATGTCTTTAGGTAAGAAATTGTCAGAGATTTTTATCAAAGATATATACTCTAGCTGTCAGAGCTAATGATAAAGAGCATGATAAACAAATTACCTATGATCATTCTTTAAAGCTTTATCATGCTCTGTATCTATCTCTTTCTCATTTCTCTACTATTTCTCTTAGTATTTCATCCAATCCTTTTTTCCACTTTTTCTTTCTTCTTCACAACCTACTCAGTAGGCTTGCCAGTGACATCCAGATATATTACTTAATCTCTGCTTACTACAAACAACACTAAAAAGGATGGCTCTTTTTCAAATGTAAACATACAATAATAGCTCAATATAAAAATAGCATCTAGCCTAAAAGGATCTTAGAAGCCATATGGTTGTCAGAGAATTGAGCTCCAGAAGGATGAAGTTATCCAGGGTCACACAGGTAAATCTGAGATTCACACCTGAGTCCTCTGATCCCAAATCCCAGGGTGCTTTCTTTCCACTACCCCACAAAGACACAGAAAGGGGGCATAATTGCTATCTTCAGCTGGATGTATTCATACATTCAGGAGTTAACAATTTTCTGCAGATTCTTTGTTTTCAGGGGTGGATGGGATTACAGCTTTCAATAAGAATTCATCTGTTAGGTCATTTAGAACCTTCAGCTGGTCCTGGTCAGAATTCTCTCATACTTAAGAAGGAAAAAAAGATCTAGGCAGAAAAGAAATAACTAATAATTGTAATATTTTGCCAATTTTGATCAGACCCTGAGACAATTTCTGCTTATTGATTCTGAAGCTAATTTTTGATCTAGCATTTACAAGATTAAATAATCTAGCACTTGTCTATGGCCCACAGTTTAGACCAAATGAGTACTGGGTCAAATTTACTTAGCATTTTTTATTACTTAAATAGCACTCTCCTTTAAATAATTCTGTAAAACATCTGTAAATCATTTTTAAAATTCTGCAAAGTGCAAATAATATTATTCCCATATTGCAAAGAAGAACAACTGAGCCTCAGAGAGGTTAAACAACTTGCCAATGTTCACAAAGTCAGCTAGTGTCAGTTCACACAGTCAGAGAGCCAAGACTGAAATCCAAATCTCCTCCCATAATAGTCTACTATACCACGCTCCCTGATTTGCCTCAAATATACTGTAAGTTTCTTGTGAGTTTACTTCAAATCTCAGTGTCAGGCACTGTGCTAAGTTTCTAGCACTCAAGGAACACACAATCTAACGAAGGAGATCATATACAAATAACCGTGGACAAACAAGATAGATACAGGACAAACCAGAAATAATCTTCAAGAGAAGGCATTAGCATTAAGGCAGAATCAGGGAAAGGCTTCTTGTAGGACCCTGGATTTTCTTCTATATTCACTCCGTCTACAAGCACAGAACTAAGAATTCTTTCATTCATTCACCAAGCATTTATTACTCTACCTACTATGTTCAGTAGGGGACTACTTTGGCATTGCTAAGTGGCACTGGCTGGAGTAGCCAAGAGACTCCAAATTTGGCCATAGACACTGGGCAAGTCTCTTAATTATACTTTCCATCAGTTTCCATATCTGTAAAATGGAGATAGTAATAGCATCTATCTCCCAGAGTTGTTATAAGGAACAAATGAGATAATTATTGTAGTGCTTGGCACATAATAAGTGCTATATAAAAGTTAGTTGTCTGTTATTATCAAAGCACTTTTCTAAATACTAAGTGCTTTCTGGAAACTAATGTTCTATTGCAGCTACTGAACACTCTGAAAATTCTCAAAAGCTAGAACCATTTCCAAATATGAATTCCTTACTGGAGAGGGTGTCGATCCATTTACAAAACAAATAACATTCAGTAAAGAGGGGGAGGGCAAATCGAATGTTCAAAAAGTACTGTAGTTATCACAGTCTTGGGGGTGAAAATGGTATGCCAATGTCGTCCTAATTCTAGGTGATTTCCAGGTTTATTTCAATCCACCTTAAATGTGTGCACATATTTAAGCAGATTGATAGGCGTAAACCTCAAGCCACCTCCATACGTTTTGTACACGTGTCTGAGAGTCACAGGTCAGCTGCAGAGACTGTTATGGTTATGACTTCAGACACCACATACTCTCAGGCATTCGCAAGCATAACGACTACAGCAGTTTATTACAGCGTCAACAAGCAACACATTCTTAGCAGACTTTTTTTTTTAAATCAAATCTTTACACACTGCACACAACCATTATTATTTAATATCAATAATATTAATATTATGGAGGAATTCGGGATGATAAAAAAATTGGTGGGGAATAAACTTGTTTCGGAAACATCCCCAAAGGCAGAGTTCCATTGTATTAAGTCTGGGAATGATTTCTAAGGGATCCTCTTAACAACTACTCTCCACAAAATGTAAATAAACTACAGTGACTGTAGCCTTTCCTTTTTCTCTCCTCGGTGTGATTCACTACGCTGGATTTCTGGGGCCAAAAGGTAACCCAGTTCAAGCCTGGTAGACGCTGATTTTCTAAAATGGTACAGAGCTCGCCGCCGACATTTACAGACACCTGACATAACCAGCTCCCAGGAAAGCAGAAAGCATTTAAACAGATAGTCCCTTCGGACCCACCCACCCTCCGCCAACTTTCACTTAAGAAATAAGCTCCCCAAAGCCTCCGACTTCCCATTTGAATCGAAATTGCTTGCATCCTATCCAAACAGTTTTTCCCCCTGACCCAGACCAAAGTCCACAATGTCCCGTAGCAGTCATGCACATCCCCACAACGCGGAAATGTCCAGTCTAGTTATAGAGTACCTGGGGGCAGTTTTAGAACTTCGAGTCAAGAGATCGCTAACCTGCCAGCCAGAGGGTGTCCGTGGGCATTCGCTCTACTCTTAACAACTCGATTTTCTCAGGCACAACTGAAGAATTCTTTAAAGAGGAATCAAATAATATGTTTCCTAGAGTCATAGTTAAGGGGTGTGGGAGTGGAGTAGAGGGGCATCCTACTATGACAGCTGATTTCCTACTAGAAAAAGACGGACACACACACGCACACGCACACACACACCACACACACACACACACACACACACACACCCCAAGCGGAGGTTTGCGCGAAGTTTGAGAACCTTGGAGGGCTCAGTCTAGGAGAGGGAATGACTTTTTCTGCATAAGCTTAAGGTCCTCGCGTACAAGCACGAATCTCATCCATAAGTAAATGCCCCCCGGCCTCATCCCCGAAAACATTATTCACCTTCAAAAAGAAAGCAAACTATCAGTGGAGAGAAATGCACGCGCTCGCGCGCGCGGACACACACACACACACACACACACACACACACACACACACACAGGCGACTAGAATTCAGCCCGCGGTAGAAACTTCGCCCAGTCCAGAGTGCATGGTTATACCGACCGTCCTAATGCTAAAAGCATAAGAGCGTCCCTCCTCTGGCGCACAAAACAAAGAGAGCCGGCTGCAAGGCATGTGGACCAGCTCCTCCTGCGCACCGTTCCCGCCCGCTCACTCGGCGCCTTCCAGAGCGCTGCGAACACGCTGCCCAGGCTCCAGCCTTTACCTTTCTGCCCCGCGCTCCCGGCTCCCCTGCTTTGCCTCCTTCCACCAGCAGTGCGCCGCCCAGCTACAGGAAAGCCACGCAGCCCGAGAGGAAGCAGCAATCCAAAGTGGGGGTTGGGGGCGGAGGGTGTCAGGGAGGGGAGGCGGGCTGGAGCAGAGCCACACGAACGTGGCTTTTCTTCTGGCTGGCCGCTCTAGAGGAACTTTCCCAGGTTTCCGAGTTGGAAGTGACGGTGGAGGGAGACTGAAAAGGCAGGGCGAGCTATGGTACTTGTACCCAAGCTCGTCTTTGGAATAGGAGAGCCCAAGCAAAAAGCAGCAACTGCAGAAGTGGCCACAGTTCTCCGAAGCGGGTCCCAGCCGCGAAGCCCCCAAGTTGAAAGGGATGAAGCTCCGTAGCCCTCTCTAGGAAGCAGCTACAATCGCTGGTCTCACTACCCCACCCGGAGGCTGGCTTTCTGATGGCTTTCAGAGTCCAGGGGCCACTCCAGATAAAGGAGGTATGCGACTAGCGCGCCTGCCAAAGCCGGGTGGCGTCGCTACTGCCGGGGTCCTAACTCGGACAGTGCTAGTTGGCAGACGTTTTCTCTCCACCACACTCGGTCTTCACTCAGGGGGTGCAACATTGAAAGAACTTTAAAATGTTCCAGGGAAATCTGGAGCGAGATGCCAAATTTTCCAGAACAGAAAGATTGGTTTGCTGCTATAACAAATTGAGTCAATATATAGTTCTTATAAGATGTAAATTTAGAACTGGAAAGGTCATCTAGTCCAACCTTTTCATTTTACCGATAAGGAAACTGAGGCCCAGAAAGTTACTTTAAGAGATTTACCAAATGACACATGGGTAGTAACTGGAAAAAAACGGAACCTAAACCTGTCTTTCAGTCAAAGATGCAAACATATGTTCACTCTATAATATACGCATATAGACATGAGACTAAGTCTGTTGAAGTTCAGCCTTCATGGAGTTAGAAGACACAGCTATGCCAGCTTATTTATTTGTTTTATGATTTTGGACAACACTTCATGAGAATTACAGGATTTGATGCAGGAAAAAAAAAATCTATTTCATCTAGTCCATTACCTTCATTTTATAGTTGAGAAAACCAAAGCCCAGTGGGTTGAAGTGAGTAATAAATGCTTGTCAACTTGAGTAGTGAGAAAGATGCAGCTGGTTTAGCTGACTGACAGCTGGCCATAGAGTCAAGAGGACCTGCATTCAAGTTCTGCCTTGAAAACAGACTGGCTGCTTGACCCTAAGCTAATCATTAACCTTTCAAAGCCCTCCTAAACCTCTTCAGAGAATCAATTAAGGAACTGGAGAGGAGCAAGAGAAGATAATCTTTTGCATCATCTAAGCTTTCATTCATTCAACAAATCTATCATCTAATGAAATATCTTTTGAGTGCCCACAAGGGAAATGACACTGTAGGAGATCAAAGAATCTCCTAAGTGTACTAACAGAAGAGACTTTGGAAACAATCTAGTCTCAAACCCTCATTTTATAGGTGAAGATTTGAGGCTCAGAAATTTAAGTGACTTTCCCAAAGACACAACCATAATATACGTAAGTGCATGAGGCAGAATTTATAACTAAGACTGACTCCAAGTTCAGTACTTGATTATCCACTCTATGCCATAAAACTTGTTCCCAGTCTGCAATGAAATTACTGCAAAAATAGAGATAAGACATGTAAACAAATATAAACTATGTGATAACTACTATAGATGCCAGGCAAATTAAAAAAAAAAACTTCTTGAGGTAGCAGGTGACTTAGGCCTTGAAGGATAAATAGGGTGTAGAAAGGAAAGATGACTCTGGATATATATAGGTTTTCATGCCTAATTATCAAGGTCAGGCAAAAATATTTGACAGATGCCATAATAATAATTCATATTTGGTTAGGTGTTTAGGATTTTGAAAAGTTTTTACATATATGATCTCATTTCATCTTCATAATAATCCTTTGAGGTAGATACTATAATTATTATGATTTTTACAGATGGGAAAAACAAGATTCAGAGATGTTAAAGAAATTAACCTAGGGACACTAAGTGTCTAAGATAGGATTTGGAAACAGCTCATCTTGACTTTTGGTTTAGCACTCTGTCTCTTTGCTATGACACATCACTTCCCATTGTCTGCATGATCTTTGATCATGCCACCACTACTAACACTACTCTATGTATCCCCTAATGAAGCCACAAAGCAATGACTGAGCTCAGAGATTGGAAAATTGCTCTCTTCCAGGGTTTAAGAAATATATTCCCTTCCTTCAAAGTATAAGGATTTGTTGGAGAAAGAGAAAAATATTCCAGATGGGGAAGATCATAGAATTTAAATCCAGAAGGGAACTTAGAGGTCAGTCAATCCAAATTTCCCATTTTGCAGATAAGGAAACAGAGTGGCAAAATGATTACCAAAGATCAAATAGGTCAAGTAGTAGCAAATTTGTTCAAATACAAGTCTCCTAACTCCAGACCTGTGTTCTTTCTTTTTTCAAAATGCTTTTCTTTTTTTATCTTTTTTTTAGTTTCCTGTAGAAACAATTTTTGACAATTTTTTGACATTTTAAAATTGAGATTTTTCTCCCCCTCCCTGGTTATATTAATATTTTCATGTAATACATATTTTCATATTGCTCATGTCATGATGGAAGACACATATTACACATAAAATAAAGATCTCCTGGAGGATATATATCATGTTTTGTTCTGCACTCAGATTCAATAGTGCTTTCTTTGGCTATGGATAGCACTTTCTTTATGAGTCTCTTATGATTATCTTGGGGACTGCTTTGCTGATAACAGTTTAGTCCTTCACAGTTGATCATTGTATAATATTTTTGTTAAGGTACTGCTCACTTCACTTTGCATCAGTTCATGTAAGTCTTTCCAGGTTTTTAAACCTGTGTTCTTTCCATCACACTACTCTGTGTTTCCCTGAGGGAGGAGTCATTTAGACACTTGTGAAGAAACCATTTAGGAATTACATACATTTTATTTTCCATCTCATGTCCTATGATTACTTTAGAAAAAAATCCACCTTGCTTATATTGAGTAGAAAAGAATATGAAGATACATTTAATCCTAGTCAAGTCCCAAACAGAGATCAGCATCAAATGACAGAAGTTTAATCCTCAATCTGCATCTAGTTATATTCCTTCTTCAGGCTATGAATAGTTGTTTTCCCAGCTCAATTGACTTCAATTCAACAAACATTTAAGCATCTACAATGTACCTGGCCAGGGCTGCAAAAATAAGTCTCTTCCTTCTAGGAGCTTATATTCATTTTTTTAAAGCAAATACAAAATGTTATATTATTCATGTGCTTCACACAAACTACATTAATTCATTCACTTTCATGATTCCAATAGTACTTACCTTTGCAGAAGCATGTAATTAATATCATAATTGCTTCAATTTTTGCATTTTAAAATTTTTCCCTTCAGTTTATAATCAGAGACTTAAATTACTATTCTCTCAGAGAAAGCATATCCTGCCAGAAGAGATAAAGCATAATACAATGACCAAAAATGATGTTTCAGTTCCAGATGTAGAAAAGTAGTGGAGAGAATGGACAAGATTTGTTATGCAAAGACTTAGGTTCCAACATTTGATTAGCCACTTATTGGTGGAGTGACATTGGACAAGTTCTTTTGCTTTTTTTCCCCTCTCTTCCTTCATCTATGGAAGGATAGGTCTAAACTAGATAAAGCCACTTTCATTTCTGATGATTATGAGTTCTATTTCAATGAATCTGTCTTCTCTAATTGGGAGGCACTAAGCTTGGGAAGGGCAGTAACGTCCATGGCCAGACCAGTGGCCCTACAAAAGAGAAGGGAAGAATTGGGGCTGAATCTCTTCCTATCTACTCAGCCAAAGTATGGCTACAAATCAATTTGTTTTCTCATTGTTTATTCATGGAACAATTTTCAACCCATGCAAGTTATGCTACATTTGACATATTAAGATATTATTTTCCTATACCCCAACTGATAGTCAAAGGATAAGAACAGGCAGTTTTTACAATGATGATGAAAAAATGTTGTAAATTACCAATTACAGAAATGAAAATTAAAACATCTTTAAAGTACTTATCAGATTGACTAACAGGACAGAAAAGGAAAATGACAAATGCTAGAGGGGATGAGAAAAAAATTGATATACTATTGCACTGTCGGTAGAATTGTGAACTAGTCCCACCACTCTGAAGAACCTAACTGTGCCCAAAAGTTTTATAAAACTGTTTATACTCTTTAGCTCAGAAATACTACTATGAAATCTGTATCCCAAAAAGATAAAAAAAAGGGAAGAACTTAGATTTTCAAAAATATTTATAGAGCTTCAATGGCAAAAAATTGGAAATTGAAGGGATACTGATCAGTTGGGTAAAGCTGAATAGGTTGGGGTATATAATTATGATAAACTATTAGTGTGCTATAAGAAATTAGGAAGAGAATAGCTTCAGAAAAACCTGAAAGTCTTATATGAACTGAGGCAAAGAGAATGAACTGAACTAGAATATTGTACACAGTAAGAAAAATATTGTAATGATAATCAATTATGAAAGATTTAGGCATTCTGACCAATATTGTGATCCAAGACAATCCAAAAGGACATGACTAAAAATTTTTCACTAAAGAGAGAGAACTGATGAAATTCTGAGTAAAGACTGAAACATGTTTTTTACTTATTGTTTTTGCTATATATATTTTTTGCATTATGTATAACATGAAAATGTTTTACATGATTTCACACATAAAATGGATATCATATTTTTGCCTTTTTAATAAATAAGATGTGGGATGGAGGAAGGAAGAGAATTTGGAACTGAAAATAAGCATTTAAAATTAATAAATAAAAATTTTAAAACAACATACTGTTTTCATACCACATTCCAAATAAAAATGGGATTTTTTTCCTGCACACAGTATAAAACTTGTATTTATCCTTTTCTCATCAAATGAGATGTTTATAAATTGTTTAGCACAGTGTAGTCATAGTATATTAAGCACATAGTAGGTGCTTAATAAATACTTATTCTTTTTCCCCTTCTCCATTAGTCTTCTCATCTCTAAAATGAGGACATTGTGAAAAAGTCACTTCTAAGGCGACTTCTAGCTCTAAAATGATGAACCCAGGGGTGAACTTATAATAATAATTACCGAAATAGAGACTTGTTTCCCTGATATATAACTCCAATAATGGGACTTTATCCACTCAGAGCTAGCATTAGCATGTGTTGAGAGGAACTGTGTTCCAGGCAGCAATATGGGCGGGGGCTGCTGCTTTCTCCCTTAGCCAGCACCTGCTACTGTCTAGCTTTCAACAGCCCCAAGCTGTCATCCATCTCCCAAGGTCCAGCAGCTTTCATGCCCTTATCTCTTTACTGCCTTCCAAAGCTCCTTAGCCCCAACTGGCATTAGGGCTCTCTCCTATGAATCTGCTCTAGATTAGAGTGGAAAAAGAGTTGTAGAGGAGGGGGAGTTATGTGAAGATGGGACTGAAATATGGTGTGGGCAAGCAATACATTCTTACTCATTAGTAAATTGGGGTTAATGTTCGTACTACTACTTCAAGGTGGTTAGGATGGGAAATATTTTACAAGTAGTAAAGCACACAAATGTGAGTTTAATGTGAACGGGGAGTTCATCTAGCATCCAAAGTTCCAACAAAATTCTAGGGAGCATCATGAGGAAAAAAGATAGGTACTTTATAGATTACTAGAAACAAATGCTTCCAAGGTTCAAAAATGACAATAAATGATCTTGTAGTTTATAGATGGATCCCATTAGATAGATCCATCCTAATTAGATGTAGTTTATAGATGGTTCCTATAGAGCCCTTTTCAGACTGCTTTGTCTTTTGTGTCTACCATCTCCAACTACTAAAAGAGAAAAAGGAGCAAACCTCTGTACATAATAAATGTTTCAATCACTTTTTAAAATAAAAATGGATATCTTATCAAACATTATATAGAGTAATTTGTTACAATATTTGCAAAAAAATGGAATAGAAAATCTTGTTGAGAAGCTTGATGGGATAGTGAATAGAGACCCAACTTCAGACAGGAAGACCATAGTTTCCAAGTTCCTCCTCTGACATATGCTGCCTATATGACCCTGAACAAGTCATTTATCCTCTCCATGACCCAAGTAACTCTCTAAGAATGTAAGCTCTATGGGTAGAAGGAGATGCCTTACTAAGTGTTTCCTAAACCAGTTGAGAGACATAGAGAGAAACAGAGATACAGAGAGATAGGAGGGAAATGTGCAAATGCGTCTGTGTGTCTGTGTGTGTGTAAGAGACAGCATTTCATTAATTTAGATGTTTCCTTAGTGATACATATTGCAACCGATTTGTGCCTGCCTATCGAATGCAACTCGTTCATGTCTTGCTATAAGTTCACCCTTTTAAGAAGAGAAAAATCCAAATTTGATAGGAACTCAATCTTAAAAGCATGATGATACAACATAGAGTAGAGCTAGTGACTATTTACTGCCTGTCTCTTGCAAATGATCAGAAAACACTCTCATTAATAAGGCGTATTCTTCTTCCATCAAGGTTAGAATTATCAGTATCCTTTGCTCCTTTGATCTGTGTTTCTTCTTCATTATCTCAACATGCAAAAAAACATGCTGACAATTTAAGGTGCAGAGACATAGAGAAGAAAAAGTTACATTATTCTTTCTATAAATAATAACAAATATTGGACTTTCATAGAAGAAATATTTACTTTAGTAAATATGCATCAAAAGAGTATGATATACTGATTAGAACACTAACCTTGGAAACAAGAAGACTTGGGCTCGGTTTCTGCATCTGATATTTACTGCCTCTGTCATCCAGGGCAGTTGCAAAACCTCTCAGGGTCTTAGCTCTCTAAAACTATAAGTTGTACACCTAATGTAGATTTGGTTTGATAGAAAAAATTTCTTACATGGAGGGTCCCTAGGTTAAGTTCCCTGGATGTCCCAAGTTCCTGGTATTATACAAAAACTTCACTCCTTAAAGTATTAATGATTTCATGGATGGGGATACTCTTTCCGTTGCCCAATAATTGCAACTTTTTTGAAACTTACTGGAGGTTATTAATAGTTATTAAGATGATCATAAATGAAAAGGAAGGTTAAGAAGGAGGCAATCATTTATCAAGAACCTACTTTGGGCCAGGAACTATGCTAACCATTTTACAAATATTATCTCATTTGACTATCATAGATTTGGAACTATAAAGGACTCAGAGGTCATCTAATAAAATCCTTTCATTTTACAGTTGAGGAAACTGAGGTCCAGAAAAATTAAGTGATTTATCCATTGTCACTAGATAGTAAATAAGTAAATGGCAGATCTAGGATTCTAACAAAGTTCCTTTAACTGCAATTCCAATGCCCCTTCCACTGATCCATACTACCTCCAAAAAAGAGGATACTACCTCCAATTAGGGACACAAAATTCAACCTCAGGTGGCAAGTCTTCTATATACACCATCTTATTAAAATTGGTCTCCCCAATGATTCCAAACAAAGAAGCATAGATTTTGAGTAAGAAGGAAACTTGGAGACCATGGAATAAAACCCATCATTCTTTTTATCAGTAGATAAAACTAAAGTAAATGTTATAACTATAAACTGCTATGATATACTAAGTGAATTGCTCAGGAGCACAATGATACTTAGTTTATAAGGAAGAATTTCAGGTTATATCTTTCTGACTCCAATGCTGTCATCCTATCCACTACACCACACTGCTTCTTAGTCATCTAGCTGTCAAACTGATGTATCTTTTATTATTATCCTACACCTCTGAACAACATTTGACATTCCTGGTTACTGGTGGTCCTTTCTTGACAAAAAAAATTGTTTTTTATCTTCCAAGAATCCCTTTATCAGTCTCCTGGTTCGCCTTCTACTTCTCTAACTAGTCTATCTCTGTTTCTTTAGCTCCTCTTCTTCTCATCCCTTAATGTAGACGTTTCTTAAGGCTCTGTTCCTTGATCCTTTATTTTATCTTCTTTCTGTATACTTTTCCCCTTGGTCAACCTCATTCTCAGAGCTAAATTCTAATTATGTAAATCCACAAATTCACTTATTCCTTATTTTTTCACCACAAGGTCAGATAATTTTACAAAGGGAGGAACTGGTGGATAGAAAGTCAGTCTTTGGTAACCATAGATAATACACACACATAGATAATACACTACATTACCACCAAACTGGCTTTCTTACTCAGTTCCTCATTCATAGCACTATATTTCTTACTTCTTTTCATTTGGTCTCTCCCCTCTATCTAGAATGCAGTCTCTGTTCATCTCCATCTCTCATCATCTTTAGTTTCCTTCAAGTACTACTTTCTACACGAAGTCTTTCCTGATTCCCTAGGCAGTACTGTATTCCACAACATCATCATGTATTTATCTATTTTTACATACCCATATATGTACCAACTGTGTTTGCCCCTCCCTTGTAGAACGTAACCTCAAAGGCATGAACTATTTTACTTGAATCTTGATATCATTATTTATTAGCACATGGTATATGCTTAATAAATATTGATTGATTGATCAATACATTTTATGATCTTTGACAAGACATCTTACTTCTCTGGGCTTCTGTCTTCTTATCTATAAAACAAAGAAGTTGGAGCAAGACATCTCTCCAATTCTAAACTTATATCTAAACCTCTCTTTTAGATATAATGGCGTCTTTTGAAAATAAGGCTTTTCCCCTTTAATAGGTAATGTTGTGCAAATATCAGTACATTTCTCTAATTCTGTGAAAAAAAATGCTTTGAACTTTCCTCTTTGCTCACAGCACCACCTGCAGGGTCAGGTACTGAACCACCTCCCCATTCAACCTAGTAAAGTGAGTCTTTGGCACAGGAATACAAGAAAGTCCCCAAAAGGCTGTGTCTTTCATTTGCATACTCAAAAAAAAAAGATTTTATATTTGGAAAGTAAGAAAGCAGATGAAGTTATCTGGAAACTAGTCCTGCATTCCTTGGCACGATCATTCAGGCAGCAATTAAGGTGGAGAAATTTACTGGGGGCTGCAATTTCATACTGAACTGTAATTTGAGACCACCTCCTTTAAAAATAGGATTTTGCCTATTACAAAAGTCATTGTTAAACTAAATGGCGGGAAAACATACTGTGATGAGTAATTTGGAGGTGGGTATTGTGTAAAAGAACAGCTGAAATGGAACACATTGGCAAGAGATGGGTGGGCCAGACATTAACATTCAACTTTGAACACACAAAGAGAAAAGAATGAAAGAAAAATCTCCTGTCTGCCTTTCTTTCCAGTCTAATCTCAGGATACACATTCCACAAAGAACACAAGTAAGATAGGGAACCTGGAAGGTATTTTGTCATGGCTTTCACTGACTTGCAAATAAAATTCAATTCCTATCTGTTTGTTGGTGATCTGGTGGCCACTGAAAATGTGTACTAAAAACACTTACAGTCTACACCACTCCATTCAGCACTCAATTATATACAATTTTATATGCTATTTTAACTGTATTAATCTTATCTTTTCTCCCCAACTCAACTTGTACCCCACAATGCAACAATACAGGGCCATCCATCCCTAGATTTAATTTAAAGTCCTTGTGAACAAGAATTTATGCCAAATTTCTTTTAGATTCCCAAAGATCTTAACAAAGAGTTAGCTCAAAAAAATCCCATTTATTGATGACTATTGGGCAATCACTTTAGATTGTAACCATAGAAATTGTTGCCCTTTCACCAATGATTTTTTTTAGTCTTTTTTTATTTTTTAAAATTTTTTTTTAATTTTTTATTTTTAGAAAAAATTTACATGGTTACATAATTCATGTTTTTACTTTACTCTTCGCCCCCTTCACTCCCCCCCCCATAGCTAACTCACATTTCCACTGGCTTTAACATGTGTGGTCAGTCAAGACTTATTTACATATTATTGATAGTTACATTGGTGTGGTATTTTTGGGTCTACATACCCAATCATGTCCTCATCAACCCAAGTGTTCAAGCAGTTGTTTTTCTTCTGTGTTTCCACTCCTGTAGTTCTTCCTTTGAATGTGGGTGGCATTCTTATCCCTAAATCCCTCAGAATTGTCTTGGGTCATTGCATTGCTGCTAGTACAGACGTCCATTACATTCGATTTTACCACAGTGTATCAGTCTCTGTGTACAATGTTCTTCTGGCTCTGCTCCTTTCACTCTTCATCAATTCCTGGAGGTCTTTCCAGCTCACATGGAATTTCTCCAGTTTATTATTTCTTTGAGCACAATAGTATTCCATCACCAACATATACCACAATTTGTTCAGCCATTCCCCAATTGAAGGGCATACCCTTGCTTTCCAGTTTTTTGCCACCACAAAGAGCGCAGCTATAAATATTTTTGTGCAAGTCTGTTTATCTATGATCTCTTTGGGGTACAATCCCAGCAATGGTATGGCTGGATCAAAGGGCAGGCATTCTTTTATTGCTCTTTGGGCATAGTTCCAAATTGCCTTCCAAAATGGTTGGATCAGTTCACAACTACACCAGCAGTGCATTAACTTCCCAATTTTGCCACATCCCCTCCAACATTCATTACTCTCCCCTGCTATCATTTTAGCCAATCTGCTAGGTGTGAGTGGTACCTCAGATTTTTTTTCATTTCCATTTCTCTAATTATTAGAGATTTAGAACACTTTCTCATGTGCTTATTGATACTTTTGATTTCTTTATCTGAAAACTGCCTATTCATGTCCCTTGCCCATTTATCAATTGGGGAATGGCTTGATTTTTTATACAATTGATTTAGCTCCTTGTATATTTGAGTAATTAGACCTCTGTCAGAATTTCTTTTATAAAGATTTTTTCCCAGTTTGTTGTTTCCCTTCTGATTTTGGTTGCATTGTTTTTGTTTGTACAAAAACTTTTTAATTTAATATAATCAAAATTATTTATTTTACATTTTATAATTTTTTCTAATAAAAATGACCATTCTACCCAAATTAATTTATTTATTATTATTTAGTGCTATACATATCAAACTACCAAAAAACTTTTTTACTGAAGGAGAAAAAACTATAACAAAGTTTATTTGGAAGAACAAAAGATTAAGAATATCAAGGGAAATAATGAAAAAAATGTGAAGGAAGGTGGCTTAGCAGTACCAGATATTAAGCTATACTATAAAGCAGCAGTCATCAAAACAATATGGTACTGACTAAAAGATAGAAGGGAAGATTGGTGGAATAGACTTGGGGTAAGTGATGTCAGCAAAACAGTCTATGATAAACCCAAAGAGCCCCACTTTTGGGATAAAAATCCACTATTTGACAAAAACTGCTGGGAAAATTGGAAAACAATATGCGAGAGATTAGGCTTGGATCAACATCTCACACCCTACACCAAGACAAATTCAGAATGGGTGAAAGACTTGAATATAAAGAAGGAAACTGTAAGTAAATTAGGTGAACACAGAATAGTATACTTGTCAGATCTCTGGGAAAGGAAAGATTTTAAAATGAATTAAGAGTCACCAATGATTTTTAAAAGCAATTTTCTTCTACGGGGCCATAGATTTTAAATTGGAAGGACTTATGCTTTGCAGACATTAAAGAGATTAATTGACTTGCTCATAGTCACACAGCAAGTAGTGTCAGTATTTGAACTCAGTTCTTCTTGTCACTGAGGTCAGCACTCTTTCTGCTAAACTCTGCTTCATAATTAATGGAAATGAGTTATAGACAAGAAAACCAACTCTAATAATCATAGAGTTCTATAATTAGAAGGAATCATAGAAATCATCTTATCCAACCTCGAATTTTATAGAAAAGGAGACAAACACCCTGGGAGTTTAAGAACTTAGTTAAAAATGGCTAATCTGTTAAGTTAGTTAAGTGGCTAACAAAGGACTAAAATTCAGTTCTTTCTCATAAAGTACTCTCTTTCCTTTCCACTTAAGGATCTCAAAACATTTTATAAGTTGATGATGTTATGTTTCCTAGTTTGTAGAAAGGTTGAGAAATTTTCAGGAAGGGGCAGGCAAGGAAAATTGTGACAAAGCTCAAAATAAAGTAAGTAGTATAGGGGTTTATGCAGTGAAACATAGCTAACTTAGCCATTATATGATATTATTTTCTTAGTTAATTGTTAAGATAAGTACAATGCATATATAATACATTCCCTGATAATTATTCCTCTATAGCTAATGAATCTGAAGATCTGGATGTTTGTTACATATTTTCAGATAGAATTTTTCTTTTCTGGAGAACAACAATTTGACAATTATATGCTATAAAAACTTATTTTGAAGGATTATTTCCTTGCAAGCAAAAAATTATGAGGTGTATACACCCCAAGAAGGTAATTGACAAAAAGGGAAGCTCTATAATAAAAAAATATTCATAGTAGTGTTCTTTGTAGAAGAAAAAAAACTAAGGAAAAAAGTAAATGCCCCTCTGCTGGGGAATAGTCAGGGGGAATGTATTTTTGTTTTACTGCTCTTGTTTTCTACACCTCTGATGCTGAAATTTCACCGTCTCTTGCCTGGAACCTCCCCCAATATCACTTTTTGTCCACTTCTACAGCATTCCACTATGTGAGTTCTCTCCTCTCTTTCTCTGCTCTCTTTATATGTGGTCTTTCTCTATTGGAATAAAAAAATCCTTGATGGCAGGGACAGTCTTACTTTCTTGTATTTTTATTGCCATAGTTTAGCATTGTGCCTGGAATATAGAAATAGAGACAAGATGAGCAAATTCATTCATTTTGGGAACTCCATGGGGAGGAAGATCCCCTCTACAGAATAAGTCTATCTACACATCTAGTCTTAGATAGATTCCTAGAGCACTGAAAGTTTAAGTGACGTGTCAATAGTCACAAAGTATGTATCAGAGGAGGTAAGACTTGAATCCAAGTATTCTTGGACTTGAATGCTTTTTCATTCATTCATTCATTTATTCATTCATTCATTCATTCATTCATATGAATACAGTGGAATATTCTTTCACTATGGGCAATATTGCAGTCATAAAGTCTCACGTAAAACGATGCAGAACAGAACCAAAGAACAGTATACACTATCATGACAACAATTTTGTGAAAAAGAATACTAGAAGACACACAATGTTTTAGATCAATGCAATGATCAATCTTGATTACAGAAAAATATTGATGACATATAACTCTTTACTCTCTCTAAGGAGGAGGTGAAATACAGGTACAGAATGAGGTATGTACTATAATACATTGCCAACGTGTCATTTATTGTGCTTAAGGATTCTACTTTGTGATAAAGCAGGGTTTTATTAAAGGAATGCTATTGAGAAGTGACAGCATTGTTTTAAGGAAAGGACAGATAGAATTTTTTTAGATTATGTGTGTTAATACCATGTTTCCTTTCGGCAATGAGATTATCTTTTGTAATTTTTCTAATTTTACTCTTATTTTTTAAATTTTGAACTCAACAAGCATCAACAATCACAAACAATAACAGATAATGAATAGGAAAGAGGATCGTTCAAAATAGGGTAAATTTATACCATATATATTTTTAAACATATTTACATATGTACATGTAGATAAAGATACACAAATATATTTAACAGGTAGTAACAAAATGTTATACTTTTGACCTCTTCTGCCCCTCCCTCACATTCCTTCACTGTGACTTTTTAAATATTTTATTGATGCTCTTTTTTTCATATCTATCACTGCCCATTAGCCCACCTCCACCCATGTAAAAAGAGGCCCTCCCTTATAACAAATATGTACAGTCAAACAAAACTATCCAAGATACTGGCCATATCTAAGACTGTATGTCTGGTTCTGCATCTCTAATTCTTCACCTCTCTGCCAAAAGGTGGAAGATATACTTCATCATTAATATTTTAAAATTATAATTGGTTACTGCTTTTGTCAAAAATTTTATTAATTAAGACTTATAGAACAAGTAAAAATAATTCAATATAACATAACACTAGTTTTCTCATCCAAAGTGTTGCACTTTCTTTGCTCTTACAATCTAGGTGACTATTTCTGTTCATTACTATATAACTGATTTCTCCTAGAGCATCACCTTCATAGTCTTTTTTTCCCCCTGATTTTTGAGAGAGCACCTCGACTTTGTATGGTATGAATAACCTAAGGACACCTCTGAAACCATCTAGTTGAAAAATAGAAGAAGTTTTTCTGTTGCTTTGTAAGCTTTAAGTTTCATTTGTCCAATCCAGGAACGCTTATAAGTATCTGCTTTGCGCATAATCTTATAATACATGCTCTAGTATGTATGGTGCTGTACACATGTGTATGATTAGGTAGAACCCTGATCCCTAATGAAGTTCTCCTCATCATGTGGTGTGATGTCTTGAGTGCTAGATATGGAATCAGGAAAACCAAGATTCAACTCTTACCTTTTGATACTGACTATTTGATGATGGACAAATCATTTTAAGTCTCTAGATCTTAGTCAACTCCCTAAGACAAAGTAAAATATGTGAATATTAGTGTAGCATTTGAGCTATCCACATGTTACCATTCATTCTCAATTCATGATCAGCTTGACTTTTTCCAGTGAGAAATCATAGAATATCAATTAAAGGGAATAACAAAAGCAGGGAGTGAGCTGGTAAATGTTTAACAACAGCTCTCTGGTGTGGGGGCATGGAAGGATGGATATATCCATGACATGGTTTTAAGTTCAATTTGCATTAGTAACATTTTTTCATCATTTTCTCAAGTCTAGACAATCAACAAATTGATAAATCAAGTTCCAATTTTTAGTCTTTGCCAATCTAGAGGATATAAACACCCACAATGAAAATTTAATTGTCTCTTGAGATGCTTAGAGATGGTCCTGTGAGTCAGGCGCCAGTGAGTCCAACTGGTACTTGAACAATAATCCTCTATACAATATGTCCATCACTTGGTCATTCAGCCTTCTCTTAAAGACCTTTAGGGAAGAGTAAGTCACAATTCTCAAGGTAGCCTATTCTACTTTGGGATAGGTCTAATTTTAGATTTCCCCAACATCAAATCTCCCTTTCTCTACCCTGTTCCTTCTCTCCCTCCCTCTCTTTTATATCACAACTAACCTGAGAAATAGGGATTATTTCATAAGACTATCTAAGATTATGTTATTGTTATGTGTAAGTATACTACATTATTGTGGATGTTAATAACTAGTTTTCAAATAACATGATAAAGTTTACAAAGGGCTTTCCTCAAAATGACCCTATGAGTAGTACAGCTATCATTTGTAATTGGACTCATAATTTCATTTGCTGCAGGTAACTCCCAATGAGGAAACTCCCTTTGCTAATATATGGACAGACGTACAAATTATAGTTTTAGAGATGAAGATGGGAGAGGAAAAGAGAGAAAGGTAGTTCACTAAGAGGCTATGACTTGCCCAGAAACAACATGTGTTAGAGCTAAGACTGGAACTATAGTCTCCCTACCTCTTCTTTATCTATGCCAACACAATTTCTCATAGGATAAGTATTATCATCTTTTAGTCAATGAGAAAACAGATCAGGAGAGAATAAATAACTTGCCTCTGGTTGCACTGCTAATTTGTCAGAGCTAGAAATCAAAACCAAACTTCCTAAATTCAAGTCGAGAACTAGGAATCAAAACCAAACTTCCTCAATTCAAGAATGTTGGTAATATTGTAAGCTCCTGGAGGGTAGGAACTGCCTTTTGTCCCTTTTGTGTCTCAAATAACTTAGTAAAGCACCTGGAACATAGTAGGTGCTTAATAAATGTTAATTGATCGATTTTTGTGACATAGCAGTTCTTTATAATTATTTCTATAACTCAGATTTCTATAGTCTTCTAAAGTATGAAACAGTTTTTCACACAGCAACATTGTGTAGCAGGTATTGCAAATATTATCCCTTTTTTGCAGATGAGGAAATTCTTCTTTTGGAGGATAAGAACAAAATCCATATCATAAAACAACATGTTAGCATGATTTAAGACATGCAAATTTGAATTTTTTTGTCAAGGAGAAGAAATTAGGAAGGAGACCCCCTAATATTTCACTACTATCTTCATTGCCCACAAAAATATATGTATGTATATATTTGTATACAAAATGTAGATACTTTTGAACAAAATTAAATGGTATACATGTTAATATTGCCTGGAAGTTGAAGAGTTTCTTTCTTACAGGCTCATTCATCGACTTGTTTATGACAGAGTATGTATAGTATAGTAGAAAGAGTAGAGGAATTGAATCACATAACGGGTGACTTGTCCAGTGCTAGTGGTCCAGTGCTATGGTGACAGTGCTAGTAGGTGTCTGAGGCTAGATTTGAACTCAGGAAGGTGAGTCTAGCACTCTTTCCACTATATCATTTAGCTGCCATTTAAAGAGCTAATGCAAAATGGGTGGAGGGGGGAAATACCTTCTCCACAGTTCAGGATTTAGTGGAAGATTAACTTTAAACATTTTACCAATTTCCTTCCTTCCTTCCTTCTTACCCAGTCTGGAAGTACAGCATCTATAAATAGGCCAGTCCCATTCAGATTAACACAGTAGCTTTGACCTATTTTGTTTCCAACATGGATCCATTTCCCCTCTTCAGCAAAATTATAGTCCACCCTTTTCCCCAGGACCTCTATCATTCATTTTGAACCTTGTAAGTTGAAATGATCGGTTTAGCCCACAGAAATTCAAAACTCCTAAGCTCAGCAGATCCACCACTCTTAGCTTCCTGTGTATCTGAATCTATAGATATGTACCATTATGCTTAAAATTTAATTAATTTATTAACCAAAATTTTCAGTGTTTATTTTGGTTTTAGTTGGTTTTGGAATTTTGTGATAGATAGCTGGGAATTCAATATATGAGGATTTATTTCTCCTGTTTAGAGAGAATGTTAGAATATTTACAATTCATCTAATTTTTCTACCTATGCCCCCAAATATTAGATGATATTGGTCTAGTAGAAAGAAATCTCTGTTTTCAGAGGCACTAGGTTCCAATCCTGTCTTTATTAACCATAACCTATATTGGAAAAGTCACTTAACCTCTCTTGGCCTCAGTTTCCTCATCTGTAAAATAAGAAAAATAGTATTAGATGACCTTTAAGGACTTTCTCAGCCCAAAATGTATTTTTTTACAAGGGGTGTATCTCTACATTAGAGAGGGATATATTTATAGAAGAGATTCTAATCAGATACTTTAAAACCCTGAAAGACTGTGAAAAGTTTCCAGAATTCTCCAAATCTCTTGTATTTAAATAGATTTCTCAATAAATAGCACATCTGTGGTTTTTAAACTGAACTGTTTGCATCCCTTGACTGTTTATAGAGGAAGAATTAGTATCTGCTTTCTAATTCATTAGATGGAATCACTAGCTTCAAATCATAAGGTCCTAACTCAGCAGTTGATTCCATAATTATCTTCTCTGAAGGATTACTACTAAAATCAATGAGGGTTGTGTGTAAATCTTGGGCAACTGAATTAAAATTTATAATCCAAAGTAGTGCCACTGGACTGCAAGCAAATCACTACACTATAAAAAGCCTCTTCATTTTCAGATAAGAGCTTTTAGAATGGAGGAGAGGAAGGCAATGACAATTTGTCTAATGGTTTTCACACACACACACACACACACACACACACACACACACACACACACACACACACACAAAGGCTATAAGCAGTCCATTTTGTTTTGTTTGAATCCAGTGGGTAGAGATTAGGTCATATTATTGATTTCCCTCCTGTGTAGAATGTTTTTTTAAAATGTCAACCAAAAGGATTACATTAAGAGCAAACACAATTAAACTAAGACAAGTAGGCAAAACAAAGGCAAGAAATGAAGCAGTGCCTGCCTTCCAGAGCTTCTACTCTACTAGTCATTTCCAGCTTTGGGTTCTTTTTGCTTCAACAAAGTAGACATTAGCAAATTTATTCTTCAAAAATTGTTCTCATTGGAGCATATCAGTGGATTAATTTTTTAAATGCATATTTAAAATGTGTGTGTGTGTGTGTGTGTGTGTGTGTGTGTGTGTGTGTGTGTGTGTGTGTGTGTTTTAACTGAGACTGTCAAGTGTCTGCTTTTTCCACAGACGTCATCTAGTTGAGCTCGGAGACAATAAATAGTTGCCAGATAATTGAACTCTGCTTCCAGAAAACAGGGCCAACACAGCCAGAGACGTTAGTTAAATGTTTATCACCTTTTCCTAGAGGTAGAATCCCAGGTTTTTCATTTCTTTTGCCTACATCATCATAACACTAAGCCTTCTTCAGAGGACTGGTTTAGGATTCTAGGGTCATTTGGAAGGAACTTTAGAGATAATTCAGTAGTTTAATGAATACAAAGAAACTAAAGGAAACTGAAGCCCAAGGAGATGGATTGACTTGCTCAATGTCATACAACTAGTTCATTGCAGAGCCATGACTGACCTCCTAAGATCTTTAATTTAGAGCTGGACGGGATTTTAGAAACCATTCAGTTCAATCCATGGTCACATAGCAATGTGCCCAAGGGAGGATTTGATCATAAGTTTTCTTGATTTCAAGCCTAGAGTTCTGTCTTACTAAAACCTGTTTGCTTCAGTTTCCTCGCTTTTAAAAAGGGAATAATACTAGTACCTCCCTCCCAGACTTACCATGAAGATACAATGAGAGAATATTTGTAAAGCAGCTTTACTTACTTTATTCCCCCAAACATGCTACATCGTGCATATCTTTCAACTCTAGTTCTACTAGTACTACTAGACCTGTACCAGAATTGCAGTTCAAAGAAAGAGAAAAGTCTATACGAAAATATGCCAGGTTCTTTTAGCTATAGCAAAGAACTAGAAATGAAGGGAGTATTGTCATTGGAAAATGCTTGAATAAATTTTGCATATGAATTTTTTAAATTCATTTTAAGGCCTAATACCTTCTTTTACATATATATATCCTTCTATATTAATTTTATTTGTTACAGGGATAGGGAATGGGGGTTAAGTGACTTGCCCAGGGTCACACAGCTAGGAAGTGTCTGAAGCCAGATTTGAACCTAGGACCTCCTGTCTCTAGGCCTGGTTCTCAATCCACTGAGCCATCCAGCTGCCCCTTTGCATATGAATTTAATAAAATACTGTTATTCTGCAAGAAACTGTGAAAAGGATAGTTTCAGAGAAACCTAGAAAAAATTGTATGGCTTGACAATGTAAATAAAAATAACTTTGAAAGATTTAAGGACTATCTTTGATGAAATTGCCCCCAGAAGACCAGTGATGAAGCATCTTACCCCGTCCTGCTAGAGACAGGATGGAATCAAGATGCAGAATAAGACATACATTTTCAGACCAAATCACTATTGGAAATTGTGTTGTTCCAAAATGCACATTTTTTAAAAGTTTTGTTTGTTTTTCAATTTGAGGGTGGAAGGGAGAGATGGAATCGCAACATATGGGATAGCCATATAAAAAGGAAGAAAAAGAAGAGGGAGATGTCATTGAAGGTTTTTTTTTAATGCACAAGGAGAGTAGAAAGAACCACAGACAAGTGGAACATTTTCCAAAGTTGTATATTGAATTCACTATATATTTGATAAGAAAAAAGTATACATAATAGATTCATAGTTTTGTATACAACCTAATTTTCTTTCTACAATAACATGAAAATGCTAATTTTTTTGTTAAATTCAGAACAAAAAAATTACCCAAAATGGAATGAATTATGAGATGAAATGTGATAGGGATAAATGTAGTTAGTTTTAAATGTATATAAATGTAGTTAATTAGACTATAGTTAGATTTTAAAAAAAAGAAACTGTTCAAATATACGATGAAGTAATTTGGGCTTATTAAAATAAAAATGTAGACATTTTAATTGACTCCATCTTCAATATGTGTCAACTGTGACATACCCCCCCCAAAACCATACTTTTAAGCTATATTAATAGCAGTAAAGTCTCTAGAAGAAAGGGAATGACAGTCCTATTGTGCTCCTATGTTTGGAGTTTTGTGTTTGGTTTTGACCATCAACCACATTTCAGAAACTACAGTATGTCCAGAAGAAGACAGTCAGTATGGCAAGGTGATTTGAAACCATGTGCTTTGAGGAACTGGTGAAAGAAATGAGAGTTAACTTGGAGAAGAGAAGAGAAGGTCATATGTTTCCATTTTAATGGTGAGCCAAAATTACTGGGGAAACTTAGCTTTGGACTTTTTTCTCTTTTTAGAGGCATCATGAGATAGAGGAAAGAAATACTAAACTGAAATGAAAAGAAACAAAGATTTGAATCACAGCTGTGACACTTCATATGTCTGTGATCATGGACACGTTACTTAGCTCTGAGGCTAAGATAATACCTGAATTGTCTACCTCACATGGTGGTTGTAAGGATCAAAGGAGATAATTTATGTATAAAGGCTTTGTACACATTAAATGTCAACTGTTATTAAAATTGAGCACCTTGAAATTGCCATTACTTGAGCTATATTTTCATTGCCATTATAGGAAAGCAGTTATTTAGCCAAAAAAAAAGGATGCCCAGAGTATCCTAGAGTGTCCTAACTAGTTGTCTGAAGCTGAGTGTTCCAGGAGAGCCATGTCACGGGTTCCTAACAATGGAGACAGTAGTAAGAACATAGCTGGGAGAGGTTTGAGCTTATAGCAGAAAGAAATACTACAACCACTTCAGCATTACCCCATGGGACTCTTAAGTCACAGATATACCCTATCTGGCTCCAGGAGAGTGAGATGGAATGTATACACAACACCAATGAAGATGCCAACCATCAATATTTTCTACATATTTATAAGGAGAAAACAGCTCTCCTTGTTCACGTTCCACTGTTGGCTAGGCTAAAAATGTCAAGTTCTACTTATATTCTGTTCATAAAACCAAAAACATCCATGCACTCTCCACAGTATGAGCTCTTATTTTACAAACCTATCTTTATATGCCTGAATAAGTATGCCATAAAAATGCTAGAGGAAATATCTGGAGTTTTCTTAGTTTATTTTACATCCACAAATAAATAAGGTAATTGCTATGTAGTCAGTGGTTGAGGCAGAGAAAACAGTGAAGAATTATACTCTTTTGAATTTATTGAGCCCACTTCTAGCAGGTGAAATACAGAATGCTCTTCCTCATAATTATAGTTGGGTCAGAGTAATCTGAGCTTTGCCAGAGGGCACCAAAGTTTAGAAGGAACTGTTAGAACTTGCACTACTGAAGTAGGTTGAAACAATTAGTATAGTATAAGTTTTGAAGAATAATTCAGGACATGTGATATGTGATATCTTCAGTGTAGGGAGCTATATGTATGGAGATTCCTTATATCAACTCAGTTTATAACTAAAGGGGACAAGTCATTCAAAGTCTCTCTGCCTCAGTTTCCTCATTTGTATAATAAAGAGGTGGGACTCTTCTCTCTCCCAGCTTTAAATATATATTTCTATGACCTAAAACTTTGTATATAAATAAGAAGTAGTTTGAGGAAAAGAAGTTTAAGTGTTTTGTCAAGGGTCACACAGTTAATAAATGGCAGAGACAAAATTTGAACCCAGGTATTCCCGACTCCAAGCACTATACTCTTTTCTGAATCCACTTACTATATCATATAAAAGAGGTTACTATTTCCTCTATCTTTCTTTTATCTCTTATCCATCACCTCTCTCCCAGCATCATTTTTATCCCTTTACCATCTTGGTCCACTTCAGAAATGCACAGCTATCCATCCTTTAACCCCTTGCCTCCTTGTTCTTTTTTATTATTCTTTTATTAATTCTTTCATTAATAGTTCTTAAATTTTTATTATTTTTATTATTTTATTATTTTAATATATTTTAATATATTTTATTATAAATTATATGTAGTATATGTTAATATGTCATATTAAAAGTTCTTTTATTAATAGTGTTAAAAATTTTATCAGATTGTAGGTCATGCTTAATTAAATCAATCAATTAAACACACACACAGAGCCCTAACACACACATCTATGATTCAATCAAAACATTTATACTATGTGCAAAAATTCAATTGAAATTTACAGGTCCTTGAAAGTCATTCCATGAAATGGAGAGATGGTGCAAAGGAAGTGTATTCTGATTGGTTAAGGAACTTGGTCATGCCCTGTGAGGATTGCATAAAATGGGCAAAGTAGTTTGGAATTGAGGATTTAAGAGTCAGGTGGCTTAGTGATAGAAGCCTCCAGCCAAACCTTTGAGAAGTTGATTGGGAAGGTTTAAGGAGCAGAGCAGAGCCCCAGATTTGGATTTGGTCTTTATTCATTTCCTTTCTTCTCTTGACCAGAGGACTTTGTGAATTTTGGAAGGTTGAAGGTTTCTGATTTCCATTACAATCCTACTGATAATGATGGAACAGCTGGCATCAGTGTTTTTAGTAGGAACCAAGAATTAAGTAAGTTTGATGAAAAAAGAATACTTGAGGTTCTACCAGGATCCCAGCAGAAAAGTCATATATTTGTAAGGAATATCATGAGGCTTCAATAAAGTGGGGAGAAGGACTTGCAGCAATATCCTATGACATCATCACATAGGTACCCTCTGGACTCTGTAAGTACCGATGTAAGAATATGTTGCATTTCTGGGGCCTAGGGAGGTGTGGAAGGATGCTTTGGACCAACTGTTCTTATTCTATCACCTTAGTAAAAGTCCCTTTCTAAAAGACAATTCTGTCTGTTTCATATCAACTGATAATCACGATGAGGGGAAGTACCCTGGTGGGTATTTATGGGTTATATAGTGTTACAAAATTATGTGCATATATTTTCATTCTAACATTTTCAGGAAGGAACATCAGCCATCTCAAAATAAATACTCCTATTGTCCATGAGAGACTTACCAACATTATCAATGTCATCATTTGTAAGCATTTCATCTACTATGTTTAAGGCACTCTGCCAAGTTTTATGCCCCAAACTCTCTGCTAATCTCCAATCTTACATGTCCAACTGCCTTTGAGACAGCTCAAACATCTTAAACTCAACATGACCAAAATAGAACTCATTATCTTTCTCCCTAAACCTCCTCTGCAGGACCTATTAGAAAGAATGCTATCTACCTCCAGAGAAAGAACTGTGGGAGCAGAAACATAGAAGAAAAACAACTGCTTGATCACATGGGTCGATGGGGACATGATTGGGGATGTAGACTCTAAGCCAGTGGTTCCCAAACTTTTTTGGCCTACCGCCCCCTTTCCAGAAAAAATATTACTTAGTGTCCCCTGCAAATTATGAAACTATTTATTGAATTCAGAATAGAATGTAATACAAAAAAAAGTGTGGCCATCACCGCTTCCTGGATCACTGCAGCACCCACCAGGGGGTGGTAGCACCCACTTTGCGAATCACTGCTCCAAACAATCACCCAAGTGCAAAAATCAATAATAAACCTTCCTCTGTGCCTACTTTTCTTATTATTTTAGAGGCCGCTAGCATTTTCCCAGTCCCTCAGGCTAGGACAACTGCTATGTTGGATGTCATCCTCAAGTCCTCATTCCCTCTCACCATCCCCCATCCTTTTGTTGTCAAGACCAACTAATTTCAACTTTGCAACATCTCTTGCTCAGCTCATCACTCATCAACTTATACCTGGTTTAATGTAATAGCCTGCTAGTGTATCTGCCTGCCTCAAATCTCTCCTCTCCTCCAATCCATTCTCTCCATTCAGCCATCAGAGGGATAAATTTTCCTATGGAACAGGTACAATCATGTCACCCTTGTACTTAATAAAGTATTTCTTCTAGGATCAAATATAAAATTCTCTGCTTGGCACTCAAACCCCTTCCTAAGCTTCCCTATTCCTAATTTTCCATTCTTCTTACACCTTACTCTTCACCATGCACTCTCTGATCTTGGCTTCCTTGGTGTTTCTTGAACGAGACACTTCATCTCTTTGGATATTTTCTCTGGATTTCCCTCATGCTTGGAATGGTCTTTCTTCTCATCTCTGCCTGCTGGGTTCCTTGACTTCCTTTAAATTCCAACTAAAATTCCATCTTGTATAAGAAGCCTTTCCTAAACTCTCTTTAAAAAAAAAAGCCTTACACTTCATTTTAGAATCAATACTATGTATTGGTTCCAAAGCAGAAGAGTGGTAAAGGCTAGGCAATTGGAGATTAGGTGACTTGCCCAGGGTCATATAGCTAGGAAGTGTCTGAAGCCAGATCCAAATCCTCTTAATTCAAGTATCCTCCCTCTGCTAATTATTTCCTATTTATCCTGTCTATAACTTGTATGTAATTTGCTTCTTCATGTTTATATTGTTCTATACATATTTGCTTATTTTCTCCCCCTTTAGACTGGGAGTTCCTTGAGAACAGGAACTGTCATTTATCTCTTTTTGTATACCCAGTGCTTAGCACAATGCCTGGAATATCGTAGATGCCTAATAAATGTTTGATTCACTGGCTTACTGACCCCAAGAGATGCAAAGATTTAGGAGATGGAGTCTCTGCTCTTCAGGTGAGATGCATTAACTATATAGACTAGTGATTTTAATGGTTAGGTGATTCCATACAATTTAATTTAACAAAAATTATTAAATGGTGACTATGTGCAAGTACTGTGGGCAATGACACTACAAAGACACAATTCAAAATAATCTCTGGCTTCTGGAAGTTTCTCTATTGAAGGATGAGCTGGAACAAGCTCATGCCTTGTAAAAATTTCAATGTGAGCATTTATTCACACCTTAGAAATTGTAGCCAATTTCTAGTACTTGATTTATCGTTCTGTTGATTGTCTAGACTTAAGAAAGTGATGAAGAAAATGTTAATAATGCAGATTAAACTTAAGTATGTGTCACACAAACATCCCCCCCTTTAGAGAGCTAGGTTTGTTTATTTTAACATTTAGAAGCATATTCTTGAGGTAGGACTAGGCTGTTTAAATAGATAAATACAATGCAATACAATTTGAGGATGGAGAGGACCATAATAACTAGGGGGACTCTGGTAAGAGTGGTACTGAAATTGAGTCAAATAAAAAGAAAATGGGATTTGGAGTTGGAAGGACAGGGGCTAAATCCTAACTCTGCCTCTAACTTTGTGACCTTATTCAAGTCATTAACCTCTCTGAACCTAATAGTTCCATCTGAAAAGATGAGAATGGTACTAGATGATGTCTAAACTCTTAACATTCTGTGATTAAAAGTTTTCCCCTTTGCTCCAAACTCTATGTCAGTTTCTACAGAAATATGTTGCCCTTTAACAATTGATCTATAATTCTTCCACTTTTTCTCAAGGCCTACAATAACCCTAGTAAACCCTACAAATTATTCAAGGCTGAAAAACACTGTTCCCCAAGGGCAGTAATATAATAACACAGTGTTATTGTTTGCAAATAGAGCCAAGAGTGTTTCTGGTTTCAAGGGCTTGAAGTCTCCATTCATCATCTCATTTTAATACCCTAAGGAGCTCTATTAGCTACTGCTCTGTAGTTGGTATTTATACATATAAAAATTAATGTGTGGTCTCTCCTGTGAAAAACATGTTGTTAGTCTTTATGATTATACATACAACTGTAGAAAATAAGCTTAAGGATATGATGGGCAATTCATGGGAGATAGAATCACATATTCAATTTCCTTACTGGGTTCAACTCTCTGTCAGAAAAATATCTTTTGTATTTTAGGTCAATTTTGATAGGAAATTTCCCTATATAATTCTATTGTACTATCACATATATTTGTGTTCAAGGGCTGCAAAGCTGCGTGATTGTTACAATTAATAAAATTCCTTGGGATCCTTCTGAAAGTCTGTTCAGTACGGTGGGTGATCTAGGTCAGTGGTCACCAAACATTTTTAATTGTGCACCCTTATCATTAAAAAAAATTAAGTACATATTCTTTTAGTTTTTAATGCATATTTTCTGTCCTAGTTATAACTCTAAGAGAGCAGGACAAGGGCTAGATAAATGAGGTTAGGGGATTTGTCCAGAGTCACACAGCTAGGAAGTGTCTAAGGCCAGATTTGAATCCAGGGTCTCCCATCTGTAGGTCTGGCTCTCCATCCACTGAACCACCCATCTGTCCCCACTTTCCTCTTTGTTTCAGCACACATTCTTAATGTGTATTTCCTTATTTAAAAATATTTCCAAGTGCTATTGAGCTTATAATTATGACCATTATAAAACTTACAAAAATAGAATTAAAATGATGAGATAAAGAGGAAATAATCATTGATCACCACTGGAGTTTATTGAGTAGAGGAGTGACATGGCCAGACAGGCTCTTTAGAAACGTCATTTTGGCAACTAAAAGTACAATGGACTGAAGAACCAATTTGAGGCAGAAAGTAGAAGGCTACTTTGATAGTCAAGGTGAAAGGTAAGAAGAGCCTGAACTCTTCTAGTAGTGGTTGTGTGAGTACAGAAAAGGGGGACAGATGTGCAGGAAGCTGTGCATGTAGATTCAGCATTATTTGGCATTGACTTGGATATTTGAATAAAGAGAAAGTGAAGAATCAAAAATGACAACAAAATTGCAAATCCAAGTGACTTGGGAAACAGTGATGGCACAGACAGAAATAGAGGTCAGAAGAGGGATTGTTTAAGGAAGGAAGACAAAATAATGAGATCAGGAATAAAGAGAACAGGCCCTAGATAGACTGTTCATCAGGTGAACTTTATTTGGTGTTATCCAAAATGAAAATGGAGCCCTTCATCGCTGGTCACTGGCCTAACCTCCCAATGGAGGGATGCCTGCTGAAGCCAGTGGCCCACAGGTAATCTAAAGAGAAGGGAGTATGTTGGAGAGGAATGTATTTTCCTAATGGCCCCTGTGGACCTCATGCTGTGGATTCTTCAGGAGGGACCAGGTTATCCCTGCTATGAGGGGTGAAAGTTTGACTCAGAGTAAAGGGAGCCTGGGAATTTATGGAGAGAAGGAGAGAAGGAGAGGACAGGATGCAGGACTGATTTGGGATTAGATGCAGTTTGCTCATATTTGAGACAAGCTCTTTGATTAGCTCCTATGGAACGTGTGGGGTTCGGCTGAGCTTCCCACTCTCTAGTTGGTTAAGGATGGTCACCCATGGGCCATAGTCTCTACTTTGGAGACTGAAGATCTGGGTCAAAGACTCATCCATAGGTCAGTTGAGATCAACTAGGCTTCCTCAAAGCTAAGAATTCTGCTTCTGATAATACTTCCCATAGAAGGATAGGCAAAGGAAATTCAGATGATCAAACAAACAAAAACATTATCAAACATTATACTCTGATAGAAATGTTTATGGAAGGGTTGGGGTCATTGAAATTGTTGGCTAAAATAAGGTTTAGGGATTTACCAATACTAGTTGTATTGTCACCTTTGGATTTGTAGCTAAAAGTAATCATAACTCAGAATTCCAGAATATAGGGCAAATTCAACCTTATGATAGGTGGGGTATAGACGGAGAGAGTGATGGGGCTATTGATCCCAGTCTTGGTCATTACAAGGGAATGGGTAGCCCTGCTGTAAGACTTAGTCTTCCTTTTTCTGATATAGTGATGTTTGCAAGTATAAAGTGGTCACAGGCCTACTAGGTGTGACAGGCAGGATTCTAATAGGGAACTTCCTAATCCACACTTCCCCTTATTCCTGGTGAGCATGGGAAATCCCCATCACCACCTTTGAGAGTTCCTGAGAGAATAAGTAAGATATTTAGTTCAGAAAAATGTTTTTATTGACAACAACCAATTGGATTTTGCATACTGGGAATGAAAGATGCGTTGGTATATTCCATGCAAGATACTTAGAGTGGAGACCTCCCATCTCATTAGCTGTACTTCCTAATTTGTGCCTCCTTCAACCAATAGATGATTCAGGCTATTTTCTTAAGCTTTTATGACTAGATAGTCACTTCTTCTTGCAGGGTTTTAGTTTCCTTCTCTGTGAGATGAAGGAGTAGAATTCATTGGTCTCTAAGCAAGTAGAAATTTAAGATCATATGATTCCTGATTTGAAGCTCTACCCAACTTCAGAACAGGAAGTGATTGAATAGAAATAATGGGAAGCAAATTAATAGAAAACTTAATACTTTTTAGTTCAGTTATTTTGAAAATCAGAGTTCCTTCAGGGGTGTGCTGGGGGCCAGCTAGAACCTCAGGAGGTAATTTTGAAATTTGCAGTGTCAGCAT
This sequence comes from Gracilinanus agilis, assembly GCF_016433145.1. Lineage (NCBI taxonomy): Eukaryota > Metazoa > Chordata > Mammalia > Didelphimorphia > Didelphidae > Gracilinanus > Gracilinanus agilis. The sequence goes on along the minus strand of NC_058130.1, from coordinate 81,027,090 downwards.
GGGTATTCACACCTCTGAAATCAGCCAATACTATAAATCAGGGAGTTGATTTTTTGATGTGTTCATTTTCTAAACTTAAGAAAGTAACAGAGAAAACATTAATCCAGATTAAATTTTGTTTTCCTGGAGACATGGTACTCCAAAGCTTGGCCATCTCATTACATCAAGAAGTTGGAAAAATCTCTCTAGGAAGTTAGAAAAATCAGTAATGTGTTGACTTGATACTTTTACATTCAGTATTTATTTGCCAAGAAATAGAGTTTTTTAGAGTTCTATACAGTGATCAAGAACATACTAGATCTAAGATTTGGAGCTGGAAGGGATCTTAGAGCTCTTAATTACTCAGTAATAATAATAACTAACATTTACTACCATGTGCCAGACATTGTGCTAAGCACTTTAAAATAATTTTACTTAATCCTCCCAATGACCCTGGGAGTTGAGTATTCTTATTATCTCCATTTTACTGATGAGGAAACTGAAGCCACAAGACCTACCTGAGGTTTCATGGGCAATAAGTATGTGCCAGAGCTGGAATTTGAAACCAAGTTCTCTAACCCTAAATCTGATGTTCTTTGCACCATAATACATGAAACTCTCTTAGATGAACAATGTTGCTGCTGGTTATTTTAAAATATATGGTAATTTGCAAGCTGTTCACATTCTCTAGATTATTCTGCTTATAGGAAGGAAAGTCTCAAATGGGACACCCACAGACAGAGGAAGAGACAGCCAGTCAGACAGACTGGTGAAGCTGAGTAATTCTGCCCTTTCCAGGAAAGGATGGAACTTTTGTAAACAGTAGTTTTTTCCCACAGAACTCACACAGTGTGAAGCAGAAAAGAGACCTTTGTTAGGAAATCCCTCTCCTCCCCCTCAAGTCTAGATGGTAGAATGCTGCTTGCAAGTTTGATATAACTAAGACCAAAATATATGAAAGGGTGGTGCCAACTGTTGAACAAGTCTGTGGTGGTGTGGAAGTCAGAACATGCTGACCACATAAGCCACAGAGGCCACGAAAATGGCCACATATGTCAACCAATGCATTTTTTGACAGCTGTCACAAGGTTCTTAGTGAAGAAAATGCAGAAGTTGGGTACAATTTTAGGATAGAGAGAGGGTCAGAGAGATGAGACAGAGAGATAGAGAGACATCTTTAATCTGTGAAATGGATTCTGAGGCACCTAGATGGCTCAAAGGATAGAGAGACAGGCCTAGAGACAGAGGTTCTGGGTTCAAATCTGGTATCAGACACTTCCTAGCTGTGTGAACCCAGATAAGTCACTTAGTCCCCATTGTCTAGCCATTATCTCTCTTCTCCCTGGGAACTGATACTTAATATCAACTCTAAGATAGAAGATAAGGATTTTTTAAAAAATGAATTCATAGTTCAGCAGACAAAAACATAAGAGAAACATATGAATACATTCTGATCTCCTAAATATGACATTCTCTTTAGAAAAAGTGCTTTATGGACATTTTCTTATTGGCTTTATTAAAGTGGTGGCAAGATATCATGAGATGATCAGAAAATCTTAGTACTGGAAAAGATCTCATAGTTTATCTTGTTGGACTATTGCCATTCATAACTCATTTTATTAGGATGTGGGCTTAAGGATTTTAAAAATGTGAACATACTAAATTTAATATTCATTCACAGGGGACATTACTCTTATTTACCAAACCATAGGAATGAAAGCAACTTCATATTTTAAAGTGAATAACTCAATTTAACTCAGAAAGAAAGGGACAGGACTAAATCTGTAATTTCCTTGATATATAGGACTCCCTGAAGAAATAAGCACTTTTCCTTCCATTTGTAGTCTCAGAGAGTTGTCTAAAGTACTAAGATTTTAGTGAACTGCCCCAGGTCACTTATCAGTGTTTATTAAAGGGGAGACTTGAACTCAAGTCTTCCTGGACTCGAGACTTTCTTTCTATTCAGTATAAGAGACTGCCTATTCAGTTAAACAATACATATTTAATGGACACCTGAACCCAAATTTCTGTCTCCATCTCTCTGTATCTCTCCCTCACTTTGTCTCTAAGGCATCAAAATATATCTGAATAAATTCATCATATGTCATATACACACCTATAAATCTGCCCCATATTTGAACAAGAATCATTTAGATTTTCATTCCTTAGCTTTTATGATCTCATTTCACATGTATGGTTCTTTCTGAAGTATGATTTGGAAGAGATGTCTTCCTCGGGCTCATTCTAATTCTGAATTCCTATAATTTCTGACAGATGATCATCATCTAACCTTTACTTAAAGACCACCAATGAAGGGGAACCCAACTCACCAGGCAATCCATTTCCCTTTTTTTTTTTACCAACTTGGATGCCTTGGAAGCTTTTCCAATAAGCAAGCCTACATTTTCCTTGATATTTCTCCTCTTCCTCCCTTTTCCTATTCGCTGAGAGCAAATAGAAATAACAAGCAAATCTCCAAGTTTTTGAAGGCAGCTATCAAATCACCTCCCACAAGTCACTGGGACACTCCATTACAGATTTAACAGAACAAATAGGGTATTAAAATAACACTCTTCGGGGGCAGCTGGGTAGCTCAGTGGATTGAGAGCCAGGCCTAGAGACAGGAGGTCCTAGGTTCAAATCCGGCATCAGACACTTCCCAGCTGTGTGACCCTGGGCAAGTCACTTGACCCCCATTGCCTACCCTTACCACTCTTCCACCTATAAGTCAATACACAGAAGTTAAGGGTTTAAAATAAAAAAAAAATAACACTCTTGGAGGAGCTGCATTGAAAATCATTTCATGATAAAAGCAGATGAATATTCTATACTCGATTTATAGCTTAGGATCTGATGCATCAGGGCATTTAACCCCAAAAGAGGTGCTATGTGACCTTGGGCAAGTCACTTAACTGTTTGCCTCAGCTTTCTCAGCTATAAAATGAGCTGAAGAAGGAAATAGCAAACCACTCTAATATCTTGGGTCAAGAAAACCCCAAATGAGGACATTAAATGTTGACATGACTGAAACCTCTGAACAAAAATGAGGACTGCATTGCAATTATATTAAAATAGGTCTACAATGAAATCGTTTGAATTTTAGTGTTCAGAATTATTCAATGTATAAGAACCATAAAATTCCTCTTAAGAAAAGGGTTATTAAAGAAACATTTCCAACTCTCCTTAGTCATCATTTGAAACCATTGCTAGGAAGAAGAGGTAGTTAGAAAAGTCAGCAAGTATTATATGTAAATCAGGTTACAGTTAACTACATTCAGTAAAATCTGAATAGCTATGGAGAAAGAAGAACTAAAAGGAGAAAAGAGGAAACTTCCTTCCTTCCTTTGGGGGAAGAATAGAATCCGTTTTTGCTAGTTCAGTGGAAAACCATTCTATAGAGAAAGCCATAGCAATAGCTTTCTCTATTTTCCCCTTCTGTATGTAAATAAAGGAAGTAATTCTATGATCAGGAAGTCTAAAAATGTAAACTAAGGCTTCCTCTCTGGATATTTCAAATATTCTAAACAAAGTACATAGGCAAGCTATTGCTGAAGCAAAAGGAAATTATAAAGAGATACTGGAACATAATCTTCCCAGGGATTATTTTATGCCACCTAAACCCTACAGTGGAATTTTTAGGAAGCATTTTTGTTTATAAGCTAACACTTAGTTTGAGTCAATAAGGGAAAAGTTAAGTCTTAGTGAGAAAGTTACTGAATTGCTTCCTTAAAAAGCTTGATCTGAAACAATAATCTCCTTTAATGACAAAATTAGTTTAATTGTTTTAATCAGTTCTAGCTAAATTATAGGGATATTAAAATGAAGCAAAAATACTTCTTTAGTAATTAACATACTAGCCAAATATTACAGAGGCAACTGCTTTATCCCACTTTATTATGAGATTCTACCAAGATATAAAATGCTATCAGCAGGAAATGGAATGGATCACCATCCTAAAGCAAGAATATTTTAAATAATTTTAATTGTGCCAAAATTTTTGAAAAGCTGGCATTATACTTCCTACTTAACCCAGAAATAGAAACCAAGATGAAGAAAATGAATTGGTTAGTACTTGTCTTTATTTCATCATAAAATTTGCAGGAAAGCACACAGTTTCACTGCCCAAGCAATCTAGGTTTGACATTTTGTAAGAGGAAAATTCTAGAAAGTAACCTGATATTAGGGATTTATTCAAGAAAATAAATTATTTCTGTGTGTGTTTATGTAGATCCAGGTGAAGAGGGAAATTATCTCTTCCACTCTAGAATGAGAATCACAGGAGATCTTATATAATCAGAAGAAGATAAGCCATGTAATTCAATTTTCCCCCTTTTCCCCTACTGTATATAATGAAAGGAAGTAGAGCAATAAGAGTGTAGGTGTCCTGAGTTATCCAATACTATCAACTTGTATAATTACTAATCAGAATAATACCCATAGCTATAAAAAGCTTAAATTATCTTTAATACATTCTATTAACTAAGGCATGCATTACAATACAAATATTGGTATTTTTTTAAAAGTTGAAACAAATACATTTTAGTGCATAACAGGTTAACATTAACCAAATCAGTAATACACTAACATCTCAGAAAGGGCAGGTAGGTACATAGATTGAGTGCTGATTCTGGAGTCAGGAAGACCTGAGTTCAAATTTGCCCTTAAGAACTCACTACCTGTGGGACCTTGGACAAGTCATCTAACTCTTTTCAGTTTTCTTAGCTGGAGAAGAAAATGGAAAATCATTCCAATTTCTTTGCCAAGAAAATTCATATGGGGTCATGAAGAGTTGGACACTACTGTAATGACTGAACATCAAGGGCCAGAAAAATGAGGAAATATTATGTGTATGTAAGCCATTGTTCCTTTTAGCTCCATATTCAAAAGTCAGGGAAACAAAATGTAAGATGAAAGGATTGTTAATTCATGTTAGAAACTGGATAATAGTTTGAGATGGAAGGACTTCTGACATCTAATTTTACCTCCTTATTTTATTGAGGAAAGTGAGGTAAATAGAGGTAAAATTACTTGCCCAAGGTCACACAGGTACCAAATGACAGAGGCAAGATTTGAGCGCAAAATTTTTTTACTCCAGAAACAGAGTCCTTTCTATGAAACCATGCTGCCTCAGTAGATTCTAGATCTCCATTCAGGATCCAAGATTTATGGAGTAACTTGTTTCCATTTTTGTAAAAGTAAGCTAAGATCTAAATTTTCATATTAATCTTCTTGCCCAGTAGAAATGAAAGAAGTGCCATCTTGACAATTTCAGAAGAAAATGGAAAGACTTCTTTGAATTGTTAGAGTGAAATAGAACTAGGGAAAAATGTATACAATGGCAACAACATTATAGAGAAAAACAACTTCGAAGACTTGAGAACTCTAATCACTGTAATAATAAACTCAGTCTTGGGGACAGAAGACAAAATATACCACCCATCAAAGAGGTGATAGAAAGAAGGAAGCATACATGTCTGGAGCTGACCAATAGAGGGATTTGTTTTGCTGGACAATGCATATTTGTTATGAGGGTTTTATTTTTCATTTTAAAAACTATTGTTCAATTGGGGGGGGGGCAACAGGAGGGATAAAATATTTATGAAATTTTTGGTTCAAAAAAAACCCAACAGGCATTAAAAATGGAGTAAAAAAAAGTACAAGAAAAAGAAGTAGGAGGATTATGGACATGGAATAATTCATCTAGTCAGATGCAGTTCCGTTTGGTTCCACTCAACTACTTCCCCTCTCCTACTTCCCCTCTCCTATTTTTTTTTGTTGTGACAAGGGATCACTCTGGGTATCAAAATGATATAATATCAAAAAAATCAATAATTTCTTAAAATTAATTAATTAACTTAAAAGGATGATTTTTTCTCCTGGTATTTAAGTACTTAATTACTGAACAAAAAAGAAAGTGTGACATGATATTGGAAACAATTGGAAACAAGTGTGACATGATAGAAAGAGCACTAGATTGAGAATCAGAGGACAAGGTTTAAATCCCACATATAGAATTTGCTTTCTCTTTTACCTTGGATAAATTACTTACCCACTCTGGATTTCAATTTTCTACTTTGTAAAATGATGATGTTGAACTAGAATGATCTCCAAGGTCCCTTTCTTTGAGGTTTAAGTTCTATAAATGAATCCAGAGGTTTGTAGAGAGGGGGAGCTTGGAGTGGGGAGAATATTCTTAAGATAGTTAAGATAGCTATTTTAAAAGATTGAATCTTTCTTGACCTTTAAAAATGACTCAGTTCAAGTTCTGCTCTAAATTTGGCTAAAGATATTTTCAAATAAAAACCACCTGGGTCATTAAAAAATATGTCCATTAGTATGAGTTATGCACATTAATGCAAGGGAAGAAGAAGTCCCCTGAAATTCCATTCTTATAGATATCCTGTTGTTTTATGGATACTCTAGGCATTTATTACCTGAACTTTCTTTGGGTCCTTGAGCTCAGAAGATGGAATTAACAACTCAAGATCTCTCAAAGGATATGTCACTGCTTATATGTCTTCTGAACATTGAACAGGGATTGTTGTAAATAAAGGTAGTTAGGAAAGTGATGCAAATGACTGAAATGGAAAATATAAAGCAGAAATGTATATGCCGAGGTTCACAGACATAACTCTAAATGAGATTCTGTATTCTTTTTAACTAGATGACAATAAGCATTATTATATTAGTCATACTTACATGGTACTTTATACTTTACAAAACTATTTCTGAGAAAAACAAAAGCTTACTTTGGGGCGATAGATTAAGAAGGGTCAAATGAACTAATGGAAGATAATGTTCTTCAAACAAACTTGCCCTTAAGTATTTTCAAAGATCTTTGATGATGTTGGAAGGTATCCTGATATTTCAGTCATTGATATGTTGTCTTTCCCTTTCGAATGTGAACTCCTTGGGGGCAGTGGCTCAATTTTTTTCTTTTTGCCATTTTTGTAGTTCTAGAACTTAGCATTGTGTTGGGTGTACAGGAAAGAATTAATAAGTGATTGAATGACTGATTAAATTTATGATTGTGCAAACTGAATGGTTCAAATTCCAACAAATTTAAGTAGACAGAATTCTAATGATCAGAAGGTAAGCTTTTCATAAGACATGGGACACTAAATTAGATTATGGATATTTTAGATACCTTTATGGTTGCTGTAATAAAATCTATAGTCTTGAGATCCAGATGAAGGCTGGCAAAGTAGTGGAATGAAAAGTTTACCCATGCCAACATACTTTATTCTGTACATTGAGAACTAGTTTTTATGTTTATTCTTCAATCACATAAAATATTCCCTGGGAAGTAGAGTAGCCTTGACTACTTCAGTCCATTGAATGGTTAGTGCTGTTGTTGCTAAGTAGTTTTTCAATTGTGCCCTACTCTCTGTGACCCTATTTTGGATTTTCTTGGCAGAGATACTGGATAAGGAAACTGAGAAAAACAGGGTTCAGTGACTTGCCCAAGGTCACACAGCTAGCAAGTGTCTGAGGTCCAATATGAACTCATGACATTGATTCTTCCTTATTCCAGACCCAGTACTCTATTCACTGTGCCAGCTAGATGCCCCTAAATGGACATGATTGACTGCTTTGGTGAGGAATATCATATTCATTTTGGCTTATCACATTTGAGGAATAACATAGATAAGTCTGAAAGAAATCAGAAGATGGCAACTGGGATGCGAAGAGCCTTGAATACAAGTCATATAAGGAATGGTCAAAGGAGAGGGAAATGTTTAGTCTCAAGTAGAAAAGGGGGTAGGATGACATGTTAGTTATGATAGTTATCTTCTGCTATTTAAAAAGCTTTTAAGTGAAAGAGGGAGTTGGAGAGCTTTGTCTAAGCAGGCTTAGAAGTAAAGGGTGAAAGATAAAATGGGACAGGATTAGGTGAGATATTGTTTTGGAAGTACTTTAAGACTGATTCAATGATTCTCTTTTTGTTCTAGTGGCACTAAATCAGCTTATTTACTTGGAGAATCTGGTTCAAATGTGGTTATGATCACTATCTCTTATAAAAGTCCTGAAGCAGGGGCAGCTAGGTGGCTAGTGAGTTGAGAGCTAGACAGTCCTAGGTTCAAATCTAGTCTCAGATTCTTCCTAGCTGTGTGATCCTGGGTTAGTCACTTAACCCCCATTGCCTTCTTAGTGCTTACTGTTCTTTTGCCTTGGAATCAATATGCAGTACTGATTCTAAAATGGAAGATAAGGGTTCAAAATAAATTATGAAGCTGAATGGTGTAGCCAAAGTACTGGGCTTGAAACAGAAGACCTGAGTTTACTTGTGACTTGGCAGTCTACTTGATCTCTCCTTGTCTTAGTTTCCTCAGCTATAAAATAAGGAAATTGTGGAAGATGGTCTCCAATGTTCTCACCAATCTGATCATCTGCAAGCTGGTTTAGTAAAATCATTCACATATAAATTCATCCTAGGTGTTTAGGTGGGTGGCCAAAGAACAAAGAAACATTTATCATTTTTCTTTGATTGGGAGTAGCGATTGCAGGTTGAGTTGGATCTGTGATTTAATCACTGTAGCAAACTTCGAATACAGAACCTTTCTCCTCCTTAAGCAGAGCAGCAATTCATCTACAATTTAGAGCATTAGTGACCTGAATTAATGCGAGGTTAAATTACTTGCCCAAGGCCACCCAGCTTATATATGTCAGTTTTCCTGACTCCTAGGTCAGTCCCCTGAGTTCCCTCTGCCATGTGCATCTCATTTTGTTATTAGAAAAATATCCAAGCTCAGAACAACAAAGAAACCATCATAAAATACATTTCTTCCTCCTCAGAGTACAGAATTTTGCAGAGGAAATTAGACACCATTTCTTTGGAGATTGGTTTTTGTTTAACTGCTTTTCTTTGGTACAAGGTGAAGCTTGAGGATGGGCATGTGACTTATACTAAAACAAAAAGCATCAATAATTCATTTTTTTAAAAAAGGAAATCATCAATTGCTCCTCAGCTAAAAGTTTCAAGATTGCCTTTCCCTTGACTTATGGAATCAGTATCAAATATAAATGTTTGTTGATTGATCAGTACTTAAGAAATGTACATATAATGTGTGGCAAATTTTCTTCTTTCAAATACATTAAATATAGTAAAATGGAGCCAGGCATGGGGAAATAGAGGTGACTATTTAATCAAGTAGGTAGAAATATAGTTGTTATGTCCCATATCGTGGGAAAGAAGAATGAACAATTACACTGAACATATTAGAGAGAGAGAGAGAGAG
>NC_058130.1:80869455-81017553 GCF_016433145.1 Gracilinanus agilis | reverse complement strand
GGAAAGAAGGAAGGAAGGAAGGAAGGAAGGAAGGAAGGAAGGAAGGAAGGAAGGAAGGAAGGAAGGAAGGAAGGAAGGAAGGACAATTCTTTATGGTTTCAAAACAAAATTACCCAACGGCCATGTGAGACATTAATTTCTTTTGCCAGACATTGATCTTAAAAAGTGCAACAACTTAGTAGGAAACATATGTACAGGCTCTGTTTTGTCTAATTTTTGAGATGAATTGCATTTTTCAGACCCCAAATCCTCCAGCTCCACAAACAATCCGGTTTTCATTACCAGGAAGACTGGAAATTTCACAAGATTTCTAAATGACTATAAATAACTAGGAACACAGGCAATTCATGCTTCTCTCTTTCATTCTAGCACTCCATTTCTCTTCTACCTTTTTTCCTCCCTTGAACAAAGGTGTGTGCATGATTCATTTAGAATATTTGCCCCCCAAAACAGACTTCTTCAAAATACTGAGGAATCCTCCTACTATGTGTATATTGTCTATCATTCCTTTGTCAGAGAAAAAGTCTTGTGACTAGAGGCAGACAGGGTGTGCCTTGATATGAGTGCCAAACTAATGAAGATACTTCTAGGTAATTAACAAGAGGAAGAGTCTGCCTTGTTTTCTTCAGAATGTCCTCAAAGGCAAGGTGAACCAGGGCAATATGAATTAGGGTAGTACATCAGGACCATAGTCTTCTCACTTCAATGAAGGCTACATGTAATATATTTCTTCTTATTATTTCTTCTGCATTTCACTATTTTCTGGTTTGAACTTTCTATGAGTATTGAAGGGTAGATGAAGGGACAAAGTATTTCCAAATGGGAAATGAATAGCAAAAAAAGCTAGGAAAGAGAAGTGTATAAGGGACATGTGAGTAATACATAAGCATCCTGCAAAGAATAAGAGATTATTTGGGGTTTTTAAACTATCTCCTTTCACTCATTGGTACCATCTCAAGTGTTTTCATACTCCCCCTATGTTCCTTCTCCTACCCTAGCCCCATCTTAGAAGAAAAAGTGCATTTCTTCTTTCATATGTGTAGCAATAATGATACTGATCTTGATTTAAAAAAAAAACTCCCTAAAATCTTGATTTGTTGGTGTGAGTTCCTTTTCTGTTCTGTATATATTACTATACATGCACTTTATTATCCTCTTCTCTTTTCTAGATTTTCTTTTTTCTTTCCCTTTCTTCTTGGAAACACTACACATATGAGAGAAGACTACATTTTTTATTCTAATATGAGATAGAGAAATAGGAGAAAGAATGAGGAAAGTACGCAAACACTGGGACGGTATCAACTAGTAAAAGAAAAATAGCATTAAATCCCCAAAGAATCTCATTTTCCTTGAAGGAATCAAATATATGTATATATTTATATAAAGTACATTTATATAAATTCAGTGGTGGGTAGAAGGGGTAGCAGATATCTTAGGGAGAGACCTAAGAATTAAGAATACAAAGTTCTTTTGGGGAAAAAGTTCAGGAACTGTTTTATGTGTCAGAGAAACAGAGATCATCAAGGAGGGAAAGCATCCTTGGTATGGAGGGTAGCCAGTACAAGTAATGGAAATGAAAGCTGGATTGTCATGGGAGAGGATAATTAAGTAGATATTATGTGCTGTGAGAGTAAGGAGTTGAGGATGACATCAAGCCCACAAACCTTGGTAAATGGAACCATGGTGGTACTATTGATCATAATTGGGAAGTCCAGAAGAGGGGTAATTTGGAGGGAGGTGAGAGAATGCTCTCTTGCTTTACTTTTTCCTTTTTTTCGAAAATAATAAGGTCCAGGTTTGGGGGTTTATTTTTTAAACATAACTTTGGATCTTCTTCTTCTTTAATGATCTTATAAGTCAAACCCTCACAATTATATCACTTCCAACTTGAATCTCATCAGTAGATGCTCAATCTAATCTAACAGCTTTCTCATTTTTGTTCTCTTTAGTGACATTTCTGCTATTTTGTGTCCATATCCCAGGGGCTGTGATGTAGATATTAGGACCTAAGTGCATTTGGTTTCTTTGTTTACTATTCAGTCAACTCAAACTTCCACATTTGTGTTTATATTAACAGAAAAAACATGTGACTTCATAAAATCTTTAGTCATTTTATCCAACTATAGTAGACAATAATTTTAATACACTGTGTTCCTAGTTGTAACCTATATGTAAGTTTCTATAATATGTATGATCAGGAAAACACATGAATTTAAAAAGAAAACTCATTGATGGCCAAAATATTCCATATTGGTTTAAGTGGAGAAAAGATGCTTCCATACTGTTGAATATCATCAAATATGAGAAATTTTTATAATACATTTAAGTATATCATTGTTTAAAAGTTTTCATCTGAAATATGTACATATTTTGCCTTGATTTCTTACACTAATAAAAAATTCTGAACCATGTTTAAAATGTTTTTAAGTCAAGGGGAAAGTAAGAACATGAATCATGTAACCATGGCAAATTTTTCTAAAAAGGAAAAAAGAATAAAGAATTTTTAAACAAAAAAACCTGTCTACAGTAGGCTTTCCAGAATGTTGTCATTAGATATGTGACAAAGAATACAATATAGGTATTTTCACAACGAACTGGATAAATGGGGTCCAATGGATAACCCTGATATTGAAGTGTCAATTTACTCATATAACTCAGAGTCACATAAGACTCCAAACAGTGGCATTTTTCTTTGCTAAGACTCTGTAATCATTCCTTCTTTTCTGCATTCATAAGCTTAACAATTTATTCAAATGGTTACATGCACAGTCAGCTTATATATTATACTATGTTTTCTGTTTTGGGTCTTCATGAATTATAGTCATTATATACCAACAGGGCAAGGTACAATAAACACAAACCACATGTGAGTAAAAAAAAAAACAACACACCAGAATAGAGGAAAGGAGGGTAACAAAGAAGAACAGCAGTTGAAAACAGAAACTGTTCTGTAGCCTTTGCCATGACCACTTCTAAATAAACCAAATAATTTCTACAATTATTGAATATTTAAAAGTGGTTTGGGACAGTCTGTCACAACAAAGCAGTTGTCACATAAATCACATTTACCCTCCTCAGATCTCAATATCATCAAGGAACTGTACTAAGGTTTCAAAAATAAGGAAACTAACATTTTTTCCTGTAAAGATTATTCTGATAGGAGACGGGGTGGGGGAGCTACTCTTTATTTCAGAGGGTGGTTGCCTTTGTCCCTCTCTGTCTCTCTGTCTCTTTCCCTCTCTCTGTCTCCATCTCTCTACCTCTGCATCTCATACTTAAAGAAGCTGCCATTTCCCATTTCCCATTCTCCTCTCCAGACTAAATATCTCCAGTTCTTTAAAGCAATCTATAAAGATCCTTTGTCATCCTGGTTGTTCTTTTGTCTTGGCTTTCTTGTTCATCATTCTAGATTCTTCTAAGTTCTATTTATAACTATTGATGAAGTTCAGAACTGAGTCATTTCCGTATATGACTTTGGTTCTCTTGTCCAGAGATTTCAAACTCCAGGCCCTGAGTACAGCCTGGGCCAGATTAAAATGTAAGTGAGAAACGTTTAGCAAAACAAATAAAATACAATATAATAAAGATAATGTTAATTCATGGCATTCTAAGTCTGTGTGTGGTCAGCAGGGATCTGATTTCTATTTGACTTTGACTTCACTGCCTTAGCATATCTCAAAGCAATAAAACTGCCTGAGGGTTGTTAATTAGCTAATCTCAAATCAATTCTTTTTTTTCATAGAAGTAAAGTAAGAATATGATTGGAGGAAAATGAATGGGGAAAAGTTAGCAGGGATCATACTACAAAAGTCTCCCTTTTTGATTAGGACAGTTTTCTGGATCAAAAAGGTTACAAAAAAAGAAACACTGACAAAGTAGCACCACAGAGAAAAGGTACTAATTCAGAGTAAAGATGGCTGGTATTTTGCTTTCAAGAATTTAATTCACATTTGACTAATATTAGAACTTTAAGGCTAACAACTGAAAATCCCTAATATCTAGAAATATTTTAGGAATATGGAATAACTATATATTGCCTATTTATGGCTTGGCTAAAAGAAATGTGGATTTTTGTTTCTTGCCATAAGATAGAAGTGAGTAATTTCATGTAAGAGTTCCTACTTTGAAGAAGCATGGCTGGTCACAGCCAGACCTCTAAGTGAGTCTGTGAAAAGTACTCAGAACTGGGAACAAAAAAGGAACCCCTGAGTCTGTATTGCCATATATTACTTGAAAGAACTGGTTGGATGGGAAAAAATGCCTCCTAGAACCGAATATTAGAGGAAACAATTTGCTGCTTGGAAGAGTTAATTAGAGGAATTAGTTTTAGCTCTCCTTGCACTGAGAGGTCAAAACTCTTGAGTCTATTCAATGGAACAGACTTGGAAAAGCTTTTCAGATTTTGAGCTTAGGGAAATGATTTTTGCTGAATGAGCTTAATACTGCTTCAGCAGCCTAGAAGAGTAGCCAGCAGAGAAGTATCCCTACATAGCAAGAGATCTTTCTAGAGGCACAAGAGGAGTAGCCATTAGTAAACTACAATTTGGACTGTGCGTGAAGGAAATAGAAGACATCAAATCAAGGGCTATGAATTGCCATTGGCATATGTTTTTTTTTCTATTCATTCATGCCAACTGGTCCACGAACATCATATATGATAGTATCCCAGGTTATCAGGTAGAATGCTATCTTTTACTTGTTTCTGCTTTGCTTTCTGTTGATTAAATGTTTCTGAAAAAGAACTAATATCATTTTGGCTTATTTGTTAAGTAGTAAATCCCTGAGTTGAGTCTCAGGAGTTATAGTTATGAGTGGTGGGAATGTATCCTTCCACCAGGGACCTTAGGACAATGTAGAATGATTGTATCAACATAACTAACCCCTCTAGAAACCTCTGACTTGCCAATATGAGTGGAGGTTGGATGGACAAGTCAACTCAGAAAGAATTAAAATGATGATGATAACTAGAATTTTTATAGTGTTTTAAAGTTTTCAAAGTGCTTTGAATATGTTATCTTTTTTAAAGTTCACAATGACCTTCTAAGGTAGGTTTCAGTATTATTTCCATTTTGCAGATGAGGAGATGGGGCCAAGAAATTAGGAGACTTGCTCAGGTTCTTACAAATAAGAAGTCTGAGGAAGAATTTAAACTCAGTTCTTCCTGACTCCAAGTCCAACACTATTTATTACACCACCTAGAGTAAAAAGGATTTGGTTTCCAAGTCCACATATATTGATGACATTCAACAGGATCATAGATCTGAGTTAGAAAGAAACTTGCAGGTCAGCAAGTCCAATCCTCTCATTTTACACAAGTGACATTTGTATAATTTTAAAAAATTTTTAACAAGGACCCAGAAAAGGTAAATGACTTTGAATTGTCCAATGTCATATAGACTGTCAGGGGAGGAGGATGGTTCAAGTTGGGACTTGGATATGGAGCTTATGGCACCAAGTTCAAAATTTCCTTTCCACTAGACTATGATGCAGATTATTATAAAATACAAATGTGGCTTCCTCATTGATTTAATAGCATCCTTTTATTTACAAACTGAATGACTAGTATATTAAAAAAATCTCACTTAAGCTAAGTATGTGGAAATTGCCTGTGAGATCAATAGATCCATTTGTTTGATGAAGATAATAATTGTGATAAGCATAATAGATCAGTCAAAAATTATTTGCTGACAATAAACAGTTTCTCTTACAATAATGACAGTCAATTGATACCAATCCAAGTCTCTGGATCAAGTCAGTAGAGGACAATGCTTCCAATTCATTTCTTTCAGAAAGCACAAAAGGTCTTACTGTTGTGTAGTTTTTAGTCACTGAGTATTGTTTTATCTCCTCCATGGAGCTGACAATGATATTATCTTCAATGGCAAGTGTAGAGGACCCACTTTTAAAGTTTTGTCAGCTGGGACATATTGTTTCCATTGAGAACAAGCCTCCAGACTATGTATTATACCTATACTTTGAAAATAACCCCAAAGGATTCAGAACTTGAACCACTTTCTACATGAACAAATAGATGACTAAAAGAAATGATGTGGACCTACTCTTGGCCAATAGTGAAAGGGTAAACAATAAGGCAGGACCTGGAGCTAGACATCACAGGCCCTGGTTTCAGATCTGGCTTCACATTTCCTAGATGTGTGACCCTGGGCAAGTCACTTGACCCTCATTTCCTAGCCCTTACCACTGTTCTCCTTTGCAATTAACATACAGTATTGATTCTAAGAAAGAAGGTAAGGGTTGTTTTAAAAATAAATAAATAAGTGACTCAAGTAATCATCCTCAAGCGCATATCTAGACATATTTACTCCTCTGCTTAAAAAGTTTCTGTGGCTCCCTATTGCCGCTAGAGTGTAATACAAACTCCTTTGCTTGGCTTTTAAAGCCCTTCATAATCTATATACAACCTACATTTTCAGCCTTGTTTGACTCTTTACACTATGTCCTGTGAAAATTTAACACAAACCTATTGAGACAACTTTGGATTTAAAAGCAAAGGCTCTTACTTCTGAACCTCTGAACCATATCTCTGAGGTGATGGGGGGAGACTCCTTCCTAAAATGCCAGGAGATGCTATTCTGGTGCTAAGGACCTCGCGGTGACTCCCGGCAACCAGAAGACCCACCTCTGATAGGGACTCGGGTCTGAGTTTGCCAAATCAGCGGAGCTAAGAGGGCTGTCACGAGAGGCATAAATTGGACTAGGGAATGGAAGCAGCTCATTTTTTGTCTCGGAACCGCCGAGAAAAGATAGGTAGTGGAGCCCTGGTGTGCCCATGGTGGGCCCGTGCAGCTGGTTCAGAGAGGGGAGGGCAGGAGAATGCCAGTGCTGATTGGGGATGCCCTGGCACATACATAGTCATGCTCAGGGCTGGCCAGGAGAGCTCTTGCGCCTGAAGTCTGGCTATGAAACTGGCACTGCGGGCTTGGGGAAGAGGCTCTTCTTGAAGGGAATAGTTGGCCACTGGGTGGCTGCTGAATTTTCTTTCTCTGACCTGATTTTTATTATTTATTAATTATAAATACAGTTTCCAGAAAATTTTAATCTTACCAGTCCCAACTAACCTGGGCTACTTGCTGTTCTCTGTACCAACCCTAATTCAGATCTTCTTTCCCTTCATGCTTATTGCAACAGCCTTCTAATTGGCCTTCTTGACTCATTTCTCCCTTTTCATTCCAGTCCATACCTCAGCAGCTGCCAAAATGCAACCTGGCTCCAATTTAAATTTCCTGCGTATTATATATTCCTTCCCTTCAGACATTCTACAGTCGAGTCAAACTGATGTTTCTTGTTGCGTCCTGCACATGAAAATTTATTTCTTATTCCTCTGTCTGTAAAGTTGTTTCCATATAACATCTCTCCCCCAATACCCTTTGCCTAAAATGCATTCTTCCCTTACATCAATCTCTTAGGACTTCTGTTTCCTTCAAAGTTCAGCTGAAATATTATCTAGTCAAATATTTCCTAAATATCCTTTTACCAACAACTAGTAATTCCCATCTCAAATGACTTGATGTTTGGCTTTTTTATGTTTACATAAGAGTTAGGGGGCTTGATTAAATCAAATATCTCCCTCCCCCTGCTTAATCTAACTCTGTATCAGGTGAGAACTCCTTGTCATTAATTAATTAATTCATTTCATATTTACTAAGTGTTTACTGTGTTCTGGGCACTGGGTTAAGTGCTGGGTATACAAAGAGAGGCAAAGGACAGTCCCTGCCCTCAAGGAGCTTACAGTCAACAGAGATATCAAACAAAGCATAAACAGCTTAGTTAATTAAAATGGAAAGGGACATATTGGTTCAAGCCATTGGATTGAATAAAATGAGCCTTCCCAAGAAGTATATTGGGAAATGTTGAGAAGACTTATGCTCTATTTGTTTTGTTTGTTTGTTTGTTTGTTTTTTTATATTTTTAAACCCTTAACTTCTGTGTATTAGTTCCTTGGTGGAAGAGTGGTAAGGGTAGGCAATGGGGGTCAAGTGACTTGCCCAAGGTCACACAGCTGGGAAGTGTCTGAGGCCAGATTTGAACCTAGGACCTCCCGTCTCTAGGCCTGGCTCTCAATCCACTGAGCTACCCAGCTGCCCCTGCTCTATTTGTTTTACTTAAAACAGCAAGGCAGTACTCAATCCAGCTCAATAGTGAAAGCAGTTCTAGGCAGGTATTTTAGTGAAAGTTGCATTTTGCCAATCAGAAGATGATCTTGTGAGATTTGAAAGGTTGGAAGATTTGGACATCCTATTGACATGCTACTAATGTCCTTGGAATAGCAGTAGCTGATGACAGTGGCTGCATCAGGAGCTGAGGACAAATGAAACACATTGAGGAAAGTAGGCTTTCCGACTCTAGAGGCATCCCAACAGGAAGATACATGAATCCTCAGGGAACTTTGCTGGGACTCAACAAGAGGAGAAAAGAATATCTAGAAACCAGTAGCTACTCACGACTCCTTTTTCACATGGATTCTCTTAGTTCCAGAGGATTTTCCCTGAACTCTGTATGTTCTTAGTGGAGAACATGTCCTCAGTTGTTTTTTGAAGGGGATATTCCTACTAACTATCCTTACTCTAGCACCTTAATAAATAGATTAATTAATTAAATTAATTAAGTTCTATTAAAATAAATTTAATTAAATGAGCCTGGCTTAATTGATATTAGCTGATAATTACTGTAGGCAACATATTGGTGAAGGCTTATAAACTAATGTATAAGAATAAGTCCCCCAGCAGCTCGATATTTCCTCCCAAACCCTGATGGGAGAAATAGCCAAGATCTGGGATTAGACCTGATAATATGAGCAGGAGTTGGGAGAGTGAACCCAGAGTGTGTGTCCCACTTATGTCTATAAACATTGACTCCTTCAATAACATGCAGGCTCTTTGAAAGAGGAGGCTATTCCTTTTTGTTCCCCATATCTAGAATGGTTTCTGGCATACAGTATGGGTTTACCAAATCTTTGTGGATGAAAACAGAGATTAAAGAAAATCAGCCAGGCAGGGTAGGTGCAAAATAGATTATATGGAGGAGATACTAAAGGTAGGAAAGTTATTATGCCATAGATGTTGAATGTCACTGGGGTCTGGACTGGTAGGCACAGTGGCAATGGGAATAGAGAAGGGATGGCTAGTTAGCTTTTTTGGAACCTAAGAGCACAAGCAGCAGGATAGCTTAGTGATGTTAGGAGTTCTAGACAGGTTTCTGAAAGGGAATAAATTGGGGAGAGGAGAAGAAAAGAACCTGTGGGAAAACAGGTACACACTAGTACACCATTGGTGGATCTATGAACTGGTCCTGCCATTTTGGAAGACGGTTTGGAATTATACTCAGAAAGTCATGAAACAATAAATACCCTTTGATCCAGCTTTATCATTACTAGACCTTTATCCTAAAGAAATCAAAGGAAAAAAGGAAAGGATCTACTTGTACAAAAATATTCATACAGTTCTTTTGTGGTTGTCAAAAATTAGAAACTACAAGGGAGCCAATCTCCTACTGGAGAATGGATAGAAACATTGTGTTATATTAATTTAATGGAATAATAGTACTGTGGCATAGAAATGATGAAATGGACAACAGCAGAATAAACAGGGAAAACTTTTGTGAACTGAAACAGAGAAAAGTGAGCAGAACTGGGACAGTAATTAATACAGTTGCATTATAGAAAAAGGCAGCTTTGAAAGACTTTAGAACTTTGATTAATACAGTGAAAAAAACCCAGGATTTTAGAGGACTGAAGATGAAATATCCTACCCTCTTCCTGCCCGTCAAACAATAACAGGTCTAGAAGGCAACAGAAAACTTTCTTTATAGTGGCATAGGGAATAGGGTGCTAGATCTGAAATCAAACTGATCTGAGTTCAGCTCCTGATACAATTACTTAGTTTTATGATCCAGGGCAAGTCACCTAACTTCTGTCTGATTCAAAAAATTATCTGTAAAATGGGGATAATCTTAGCATCTACTTCCAAGGTTGTTGTGAGAATAAAATGAGATATTTAAGAGCTCTGTAAGCCTTAATATACTGCACGAAGATTTACTATTATTCGCTGTCTCCCTTCCTTACTCCAACTTTCCCAAGGGATAAGGATAATTTCAGAGCGAGACAGGTACTTTTTATCACAGCCCTGCGCTTTTTTAGAAGCTGGTGAAGTAAAGTAACTGTGGCTGTAGTTGTCAAATTGGGCACATGCCTCCTCCCCCAGGACATCAGCATTTCTGAGCAAGAGAATGAATGGGTAGTTGTCCATGCAGCACACTTTGGCTCTAGTGTCAAAAACAAACAAGCAAAAAAAAAAAAAAAAGCTGTTGATGGACAGCCCCCTCACCCCTTCCTTAGAGGACAAGGTCTAATAAGCTTCTTGTCCTTCAGGCTTCAGTCCTTGACAGTTCATCAGAAGGATTCCAGCCTGGCTCCAGATGGAAGCCCAGGCTACAAGTGACCCATTCAGCACATTTCTGCTGGAAACTTACTTAAGGATGACACTCCTTATTGCCTACCATTTCAGCTAGACAACTAAGACATTTAACCAGGAACTGACGGCAGTTAGGTACACACCGAAATAGGGATAGAGATGAGCAATTTTTAAATGATAGCAGTGTAATTTTAAATATCCAGAAATTAAAAAATGTAAAAGATGTCAGTTTTGTTTGGTTCATATTACATGTATGGAATCGTTAAGTTAATATGTAAAAATCTCGAGAATAGTATTAAATACTGAATGAAATAAGAATTATGCTTTTAAAGGTTTCATGAAAGGGGGCATTTTCCTATATTCTTTATTGATTTATTGATATGATCCTCCAATCCATTACTTTACAAAGACACATGTATATACATAAGATGAGTACACTAGAGGCAGCAATATGGTAAAATAAAGTTATCTGATCTAACCTCCTCATTTTACAGATGGTGAAACTGCCAGAGAGGCAGTCACTTACCCAAGATCACAGAGGTATTACATGATCTAGATAAGAGCCTAACACAAGCTCTGACTCTGATTCCAATACACTGTATTATACTATGTGAATATGGTATATTCTTCTATATTCTAGATGTATGTAGGATATCCTATATATATATATATATGTACATATATATATATATCCTTCCTTAAAAATGACATTCTATGTCTTTATTTTTGAATCTCATTCAATTCTTATTTCAGAAATAAGGACATTTTTGCTTTTAATTTTTGATTATGTTTTTCTTTTCTAGATTACATATAGACACACTTTTTAATAATTGTTTTCTGACATCTTGTGCTACAGAAAAAGGTTTAAAAGCTTATTCCTACTAGAGAAATTTATAATATCTAAACTTTATAGTTTCATTAAAAACTTTCACTATGCATTTTCATAAATTTACCTTGTATTTCCTTAATGCATTTAAAATAGAGCCTCATATACAGTAGGTGTTTTTTGCATTATTTTGATTTCTTGTGTAATAATTTTAAAAATTAATCTATCCTTCCCATGAATTCCTCCTCATTGAGAAAATTAAAAACAAAACTAAAAACAAATCCCTTATTACATATGTACAACGTTTGTCAAAGCAAATCCAAACATAAGCCATGTCCAAAAATGCATGGCCCTTTCTTCACATTAAGTTCAGTTCATCACTTTTCTGTCAGTAGGAGAGTATTTCGTTCCATCTTCATTCTTTTGGAGTCATGGTTTATCATGTATTAATCAAAAGCTCTAAAGTCAGAAGGGCTGGATTCAAATCCTACATCGAACCTTCCTAGATATGTGACAAAGTCCAAGTCATTTGGAAAATGAGGCTGCCTATCTTAAGGAGTGGTTTCAGTACTATTTTTTCTTGTGGTTGTTCAGTTGTTTTCAGTCAAGTTCAACTTTTTGCAATCCCACTTGGGATCTTCATGGCAAAGTTTTCCATGGCAAAGTGGCAAGGTGGAGTGGTTTGCCATGTCCTTCTCCAGCTCCCCGTCACAAAGTACTGTGCTCATTCCTATCCTTTGAGATAGATGATGCAATATTAAGCCCCGTGTATTATAGATAAAGAAATCGGGGCCCAGAGAAGAGATAGATAATCCATCGAATGCCAGAATTAGGGTAGAAGCTAGTTTTTCAGGTTCCAAAAACATAAGGCCACCTCTTAACACCAAAGTTGATATTTTGTCCTTCCTTATCTCCTCCAGTTCCTTTCTTTCACCTCTTGGCATCCTTTCTTCTCCATCTCAAAGAACCACCCAGATATGTTTTCCTAAAACAGTCTGTCAGCCAAATTTCTCCCTCTTATTTCCAAGATCTGACTTATACAAACCACTGTATTAGGCACTAAGTTTAGAAAAATGAAAAAAAAAATGGTGACATCCCAACAGTCTACTTAATAGCATATGTAATAAAGAAGCTGTCTTTAGCCCTTCCTTCTTTCACTATAACCTTCTAGGATGAATTAATTCCTCACCTTTGGGAAACATTTCTGGTTCAGGGGCCAGATGGGCAAGTGGGTAGTGCAACAGAACCTTCATGGAGAGATAATGCAAAGAACTTGAGCAGTTCTAGTAATGAATGGTGCCTTTTCAAGAGCAGACAGAGGTTTATATAAGGATTTTGTTCTACCTCAGGCAAAAACTCTTGAGAGTTGGGAATGCAGGCTATCACGGGAGGAGACTATGGCATTGACTGAGGATATTACAAGAACTTTTGGAGCTGGGGAGGGCTATATTCCTTTCTCCTTCCCTGTTTCTGACACATAAACTTCATAGTCTTCTAGGTAGGGACTTCTCGTCCTTCACTCCTCAAACTGCAGAGGTACCTACTGACTAATTGCAAACCGTGAGGATGCCATTTTCTATACTGCCACAGGAGCTCATAAACATACGACTGTTCCCCATCCCCACATTCTCCAAACTTGCCCACCATGTCTCCATCTAGGGAAAAGCCCCAGCTGCCCTCCCCTCATTATAACTCTAAGATCAGAGAATCATAAAGAGGACTATGATTCTTTATAGCAAAAATAAACTCCATTTTTCACTGTATATTTAATACTGTGCTGTTATAAACATTTCTCCTTTCCACTGCCTCCCCCATTTTAGTATCCAATATTAATAAATTAAAAACTCCACTTATTAAAAAGCATTCTTAACATAGCTCAACATGAATTTGTTTTTTTTAAATATTGGTGACTTTAATTCCATATAAATACTTGCCTTTGTATTTCTGGGTATTTTATTTTATGCATTGAAAGTATTTTTCTGAGAAACAGTCTTTTTGGTTTCAGCAAACTGCCATACTACTAAGAAGTCTAAAAACCCATGTCTTTGGGGTATAGGTTTTCATAGGGCATTTCTAACTTCATATCATCATTCACTTAGTTAGCTGGGTATTTTGTGTCTTGGGAACATTTCAACACAAAATAATATTTCTATTTAATTGTCAGATGGTGTTCAGTTTCTCAAAGTCAGCTAATGCTGCTCTGGCAGCAAGTCCTATAGCCAGACTATAGCCAGCGCCTTCAAGGCAAAAGGACACAAATGTTCTTAATTTCCTTCCAAGTGACAGGCATAGCTAATACCAGATTTGAGAGGAAGGATGCATTCCATGGCCACTGGGCTTCCATTGACTTGAAAAGGGGTTTCTGCTCAATGTACCCTTTAAAATATAATGAAAACCTCTTGGTCTTTAAAGAACCACACTGGAATTAGTGCAGGGGTCTGCTTTACTACTTTAAAAATCATTTTGTATTACTTTTCTTGGATGGCTGACAGAAGACATTAAAAGCCAAATTTCCACTCACATTTGGTCCTTTGATGACAGTCAAAGGAACAATAGCAGCCAGACTCTAGTCAGGTTTTTTTTTAAATTGTTTTTTTGGAAAGGCTCACAATCCACAAAGCAGGACCAGTGCCACCCTGTCCTACTCATGTTCCCTTCTCAGTGTTAGAGGCATTTTAAACACATTAAAGAATGTGACTCTGCATGCTGCCAATGGTTCTGCCTTTCTCTCTGGATGAACTCCTTTTATATTTTTTACCCTCATCTTCAAAGGGAACTTATTTAAATATCGCATTGGAAATTGTATATCTAACTACCGAGATATATCCATATATGTAAACACACATACATAATACATATGTGTGTGCTTACATATAATGCATATATGTATATTTCCATATAGATGTGATACATGTGTTTACTTATATAACACACATGTGTATATATTTACATACATGCGTGTAGTGTGGATATATATGCTTTCTATAATAAATGGGTGACATTGAACTCTTGGATCTGTAGTCTAAATACATTTCAATGTAGGAATTTGCTAAAAAATGAAAAATATAGCATTTGAAAAAATAAGCATCTCCATCTGGAAGGTAATCCCCTTCCTCCTATAGATCATAAAATATGGTACTGGATTTCTCTAAATCCTAAATGGTATGGATGTATAGAGGCATCTGATATATAGGCCTTGGTGCTGTAAATGTAACACACTAGACTATCCAGGCAGTTTTCTTGTGTTTATAGTACTTTCTCCCCATGTAATCTCATAGAGGGAAATTTAGTTTGCTGTTAACTTTTCAAGTTATTTTAAATTAAGTTTTATTTTTTCAAATAACAAGCATTTATTATCTCTCCCTTGTACCTCCCTACCTCCTTCTTCTACATGTGGGTGGAGGATAAGGGACAAAAAAAAATGAAATTTTGTAACAAATATACATAGTCAAGAAAAGCAAATTCCTTCATTGGCTATGTCTAAAAGTGTGTATCTCATCCCACAAATTTAGTCCATCACTTCTTTGTCATAAGGTATGTAGCATTTTTAATCATTCTGTTTTGACTCATTCAATTATGATAAATCATTAATCAGAGTTCTTACATCTTTCAAAGTTGTCCTATCTATCTATCTATCTATCTATCTATCTATCTATCTATCTATCTATCTATCTATCTATCTATCTACCTACCTACCTACCTATGTACAAGTCTTCCTAGGTTTCTCTGAAACTATTCTTTTTGTTATTTCTTGTGGAACAATAGTATTCCATTCCATTCATACATCATAATTTGTTCAGCCTTCCTCTCTTTGATGAGAATCTCCTTAATTTTCAGTTCTTTGACACCACAAAAGAGCTGACAGAAATATATTTTTTAAAATATAGGGCTATTTCTTTTTTTCTTGCCCTTTTTGGGACCCAGTAGTACTATTATTAAATTTTAAATGGCTATGGGATTGCAGTTATTCCTGATGTCCTTACTGCTATGAATAAAGACAAGTCAATTCAATAAGTGCTTCAGAGGGAAAAAGGCAGATTATAATAAGATGTGTATGTGAAGATATATGAGCCTGGAATTTCCATACTACAGCTAGAAATTTTTTGCTTAGAACAGTACCCAATGAAAGAGGTAAGAAATATATTGTCAATAGCATTATGGTGGTAAAAGAACCTAAAGAAACTCTTGCTGCAGAGAGTTTGCTATGAGGTGGAAGAAAGAGGAAGTCACCTGAGTTGTCCAACTCTAGGGAAGAGCTCATCATATGGTAGCTTCATATTTTAACTCATCCTTGCCAACTAGTCAATAAGTTCAGTTGTTTCTGTGCCTATGAAGGACTTCTGCTATCAATGCCAATTGATATCAATATCAATATCAAATTTCAGTACTCTGGGACAAAGTACTGATGGCCATACCTTTGTTAGGATTTTGCAAATAGAAAACATACCCAAATTAGTTGACCAGGCATAGGAGTGCCATTTCTGGCCGTGGAATAGAAATTCTCTTTGTTTAGGGCTAATTTAGTAATATGAGATTCAAATTCATTTAAGAAATTAACTTTCCTGGTCACGTGTCCACATATGAGCTCATTAGACTTCCAAAACTATATCAGGAAACAATTCAATAGAGAATTAAAAGTGCTCATTTGAAAATTCACCAGAACCCTGAATATATTGAAATACTTCCTGACAAATCAGAAAAATGCCCTTGAGATTTTAGAAGAATTGCCAATAATGAAGAAAGCTTCTCCATTAATTTTCCTTTTGTTTGCCTTTCTATTATTTCTTCTGTGAGTTAGCTGTCTTAAGTGTGTAGTTAGTTTAGAACTTAAGTTTTCCACTTCTTTATACACTGTTATCAATGGGTATCTCAGGCCATGGCATATAGTATTGAGAAAACTCCCCCTTATTTTTAGGGTTGGTCCAGACACAAGCTTTCTTTTCATGGCTGTAACCTGAGCAAATTCCTTTGGAGTGCAAAATTGTGTCTAGCAAAACCTAGGATAAAGCTAATCCTATTTACTTTGGCTCTCTTTTCATTAAAAAAATAATAATAATAACTGGGGTGAGAAAAGGAAAGGAATCCAAATTCTTTGCTGTCCTTCAACAACCTTCATATAAAACCATTAAGTAACAGTTGGGTCACTTTCAGGGTAAAAGCATTTTCCTCTTGGAAGGTTCTACATTAAAGATAGAGCAGGGTTATTTTTTGTTGTTGTTGTTGCAAATCACTGATTTTCACAAGGCAATTGATACATTAAGCCAAGGGCTCAGGCTTCCCTCAAAGGTTTGTTTGATCATTCATGCATTCATTCAATGTAATATTTATTAATCATCCACTTTATGCTGTAGGGAATACAAAGTTGTATAAAACAGTCCTTGACATCAAAGAACAAATTCTAGTCCAGCTTCCAAAATGAGGGATATTTCAATTTTGACCCTCTCTCAGATCTCAGAGGGAAAACTTGGGGAAGGGTCAAAGGAATGGTTAGAAGGAATACCTTAGAAGGCCTCCTAAGGCAGAAGTTCATGAGAAACAAGTGATATGCACCTAATTTCAGCCAAATGCCTGCCTTGTGTGTGGTCCTAGAAAAATTTTTTATCTTCTTTGTGCCTTGTAAAATATAAGCAATGCTATCTACTCTGATTCAATTTTGAGTGTGTATATTCTATGAAGGTAAATGAAACAAGAGGAAATAAATGTTCAAGAGAAAGGTGGATATAAATTTAGACTAATTGAAAAACAAATCTTTTTTAACACCAATATTTTCATTTTTTACATATTAATGTGATTCTACTATATGAAGATATCATCATTCTTCCAAAATAGCCTACCACATGGCATGGCAATGACCCTGGTCTCTTGAAGGAGATTCCTGAAGAACACAATTTCTCAACATCAATTTCATTATCCCAGTCACACTCTGTGTCTAAGAGTCTGATCTCCAAAGAATTAAAACTTCAGAAGACCCAAAGGGCAATAGGAAGACAAATAATAGTAGGCATAAGGAAGCTCCAGTGTGTGGTTAATGATGACTTGGTACTCGATAGTCTGGACTGCCTTTGGAAAGTTGCAGTACTTTTAGTGACATTTTACTAAAACAATGTAAAAGCCAATATTCTTTTATTGATGGTCTCTGTCTGATGATCATGGACCACCATGATCTTCATATAATCATGTGACAAGTTATACAGTGGATAGACTGCTGGACCTGGAGTCAGGAAGACATGAGTTCAAATCTGGCCTTAGATATTTACTACACAAACACCTAGCTGTGTGACTCTGGGAAGTCACTTAGCCTTAGTCTACGTCCCTTTCTTTATCTGTAAAATGAGGATGATAATAGCACCTACCACTCTGAGTTGTTGGGAGGACAATTAAAGAAGACGGGGGCAATGAAACAAGATTGAGAAAAACAAGAAGAAAAAGATACAATTAAAAGAGAAGAGGGGAAGGAATTGAGAAAGAGTGAAGAAAAGGAAACTTAACTGATTAGGGAAATGAAGATGTATTAGCCAAACTAATTGCATACAAATTTTTAACCCTCATTGCTTGATATTGAAGGGAGAATCTTTGTATTTATTAAAATTCAAAAAATAAAATGAAAAAAAAGTTAAAGAGTAAAAAATAAATCATATAAAAGCAAATTGGATTCTTCTCCCAATTCTGGATGAAAGTTTATTTCACCTTATTCTTAAGAACAGATAAATGGGGCAGCTGGGTGACTCAGTGGATTGAGAGCCAGGTGGTCCTGGTGGTCCTCGGTTCAAATCTGGCCTCAGACACTTCCTGGATTATATGACCCTAGGCAAGTCACTTAACCCCCATTGCCTAGCCCTTACTACTCTTCTGCCTTGGAATCAATACTGAGTATTGATTTCAAGACAGAAGATAAGGGTTAAAAAACAACAACAAAAAATGCCCTCTAGCCTATTTACTTCAAGTCATATGATGTAATTAAGGGTGAAAGTAGACAAACCCTCTACCCTGTGAGAAGTACAGTATGAGTTTGCAATAATGCAGGGAAATGCCTCGTGAAGCTATGAGTTCCCCTCTATTAGGATTGTTCAAATTGAATTTGGATGTCCACAGAAAGGTTTCTTGTTTCAATTTAGGGGCTAGACTAGCTGATCAGTAAAGGTTATTTTTAACTCTGAGATTTATGATTATATTTGGCAACATATTTCTAATTTACTTCCCATCAAGTACATATTGCTGAGATTAAGGGGAAAGTCTTAAAAAAAAACAAGGAAGGAAGGTGAAGGGAAACATTTTGTGTGTGTTTTAAAAGTTCTTAAGTATCTTAGAAGATACAATGATATGCCTTTCTTTGTATCTCCAGCCACTTAGCAAAGTTTCTGGTACATTGTAAGTGTTCAATAAATACTAGGCTCTTTTCTACATAATTCAGCCACTACCAGTTAAAATGGAACAACATCCTAAAGATTTTCAGAGGTAACACTTCCCAACCTCACTCTAAATCTTGGTATTATGTAGCTTTCCCCCCACTTCACTCCTTGGCAGGAGCAACCTACAGAAGATATTGTCATAAGTGATGAATATTGAATCCTAGCCCCAACCCTCACTTCCTCACTCTGCTCCATGGTTACCTTCAATCCTTACAAGAGTCTCAAAGTTCTAAACTGTCCATTTAAAGGGATAGAACTCCTCCAGTCACTGGGAGGAGCAGTGCTGCCAGAAGAAAAAATAGTAAGGAATACTGGCCTAAAGGAATGATTGTATAAGAGTCAATCCATCAAAAGGCACAAAAGAGATGGCAGAGCAGTAAGGTTGTATTGACAAATCTCAGAGAAAGGCAACAGCTGAAGACTTTTTTTAAAAAAGCAGGGCAATTAACATACTGTTCCAAATAGAAGTTAACCTTTACTATAAGTCAACAATGCAATTTGAACCTCATTTAGATGTCCTATTGAAAGACCTTGTAAAGACCTCATCCACACCAAAATATTTATAGCAGACTTTTTGTGGTAGCAAAGAATGGGAAACAAATTAGATGGTCATCTATTGGGAGAATGGCCAAACAAGTGGTAGGACATTAATGAAATAGGATATTACTTTGCTGTAAGAAAAGATCAATCCAAAAACATAGAAAAGTGAATATGAACAGATACAAAGAAGAGTTAATAGAACCAGGGAAACAATATGCACAACTACTATAACAATAACTGTTTTACATATATACACATATATTTATAAAACAATAACAAATAACAATACTGGAAACATTAACAATAATAAAACAAATGAAATTGCATGCTGTGGAATTAAAATAACCAAGCATGGCCCCAAAGAAAACAGACTGATGAAGATGCAGGAGATCAAGGATGTGTGATATTACATAGAATATCTGACTTTTGCAATATGTTGTTTACTTTTGTGGAACATTTTTGTTGATGTTTGCTTCTTTTTTTCTTCATATGTTACGATAAAGAATAGGGGTGAAGGCTAAAGGGGAGAATAAAGCAAGAAATAAGTGATATAAAAGCTATCTTTTTTAAAACTTTCAATAAAAATTTTTTAACATCCTGTAGGAGGGATTCCACAGACAAGACAGGAAACTATTCAGTTATAGTGTAGACAGATTGTAAGATCTTCACAAAGAAGGAGTAGGGCAGCTTCATCACTTCTCTACCCCATTTTCCCTCAGATCACCTTATTTGACCTATACCATCCAGCCTTGCTCCTGACAGGAGGAATTCCCACTATGGAAAAGCCTATTTCCTATGATAGGAACCTATTGTTGGTACAAGACCATTTAAGTGCCAGGAGGCTAACACACCACTGCTCATGATTAGAGAAAAAGGAAACTGGTAGTGCTTCTCTGTGGGGCCTTTCCTCTTTCTTTCAACTATGTCATAAGTCATAGGACTTTACTAGTCATTGATCATGAGACCCTGAGACAATGAAGCACCCTCTGAATTTCAGTTTCTTCCTTTGTAAATCGAGTGGGACAGATTAGATCATCTTTAGCCAAAACTGCATTTAGCTCTAATTTCTCCATCTATCCTTCCACTTCTACATTTTTTTCTTACTCTCTTTTTCTCCTCCTCTTTCTCAAAGTATCAGATGGGCAAGGCAGTAGTGATCAGGATTAGTATTATGAGGAAGATGAAGGGAAGAAGTACTTAATTGGCTTCCTTTCACCCACAAGCTCAAACTGTGCTTCTCAAGAGACAGGTTAGAGAATCACATATAAGCACAGAAAATAGTGGTAGGGAGTTACAACAGAAGTAAGTAATACTTATACCAATTATTTATACCAGTACTATTGGTCCCAACTACTTTAAAGTTAGCACACAAGCTATCAGAGATCAGTGCTGACTTTTGTGACTGATGCTTAAAAAGTCATAGGACAAGATGAACAGTTTCCCTTCTCTACATTTTTAGATACTCCCTTCATTTTTCTTTTTTCCGTTTTTGGTCATTTATACAAATGAAGGCTATGGGACTTTCCTGAGCAACATGTTTGACAGTTTCTTTATTCCCAGAGCAAGGTGACTTTGACCTGCCTCTTATTAGATATATGGTTCTCTGGATGTAAAACTAGAAGGGACTATAGAAGCCAGGAGAGAGTTGGAGTGATTCAGTTTTGTTGTTGTTGTTATGGACTCCTTTGACAGTTCAATGAAACCTGTGGATCTCTTTTTAGAATGATATTGGATTTTTAAAAAATTCATAATTGAAGGAAATGCTAAATTTAGTGAAAAAACTTTTTAATGTAGCTTTTTCCCATTCAAGTTTTCAGCTCCCTTAAAATCTATCCATCTACTCTTCAAGAGTCCTTAGACTCTAGGTTAAAATGACAAAGTGAAAGCATTTGATTTTCTTTTTAGACTGTTTTATTGCTTTTTAAAAAAATATCACAGTTATTTCACGAGGTAGAGGGGAACCTCATCCATCAAATTAAGTTCTACCCTATGATAAAATAAAACAACTAAGTACAAACATTTTAAGATAGTGCCTAAACCTTACAATATATACAATATTCTATTCTAGTAGTCACCCATCTCTCATTTTGGAGAAAAAAGTAAATTTCATTCTTTGTTCTCTGGAACCTTCACCAGTTTTTCAGTTTCTCAAGCCTCAACTATATGAAATCATTTGTTGGGAATAAATGAGAGCCAAGATTCAAACTCATGTTCTCTTGACTCCAGATCCAAGATTCTTTCCTTAAAACCATAGACTTTTTCATTTATTTTTCTCTAACCAGTAGAGTAAAGGCAATCCTCCCAGTGCTTGTATTACCCCAAAAGGGGAATTAAAAAAAAACCTCAGCATGAAACATTTTACTGTAATTGAAAACAAGTAAAGGTTATCTCTCCATAACAAAATGATGACTTAAATATTTTTGAGGAATTAGTGCTGTAATATAAGGTCATTGTGAGACCTTAAGCTTGTCAAACTTCAAAGCTCGGTGCTGACTTTGGTGAAATGACACTAAAATTATCTGGGGGTCATAGGAATTGATGCCAAAATTTTCTGCCTCTTTTGAAGACTTCCTTCATTTTACTCTTCTGCTTTTTTTGGGTCACTTTCACAACTAGAAGATATGGGACATTCTCCTAATTTTTGCCAAGATGGAAATCCCCTTTTAAAAATTCCTATCCTGAGCAATATTGTGAGTTTCTTTCTTCCCAGAAATGGTCAGTGGAACTTCTATCCAGGGGAATATGTAGTTCTTGTTCCCACCTTTCCCGTTTCCCTTTCAGTATGACCATTTGAGTCTTTCATTTATGCCTTTAAAATTTTGTCCAGCATTTAAGGCACCTAAAGTAGGGGCAGCTGGGCTAGCTCAGTGGATTGAGAGCCAGGCCTAGAGACGAAAAGTCCTAGGTTCAAATCCGGGCTCAGACACTTCCCAGCTGGGTGACCCTGATCGACCCATTGCCTACTGGTTGTGGCCCTATGCTCCTAGAATGGAGTCCCAGGATAAAAAAAAATTTTGTTAATAAACACTCAGTTATCTCCAGTGCATTCTGTGAAAGATGTAGGATTTACAGAGCTAGTAAATATATGATTCTAAGAACATGCATTGTGATATAGCACAGTAAAAGCAAACCACTAAGAAAAATGACCACAAAAATGATAATTTTCTAAACACAGATCATGAGAATCTGAGCTATTGAACTTCTAGCAGAAGAAATGGGACTCCTCTCCAATTGGTCTGCTTTTTCTTTCTTTCCCACCATGACCACTATACAGACTTCATATTTAAATGTGCCTGATTTGCTGAGCCAAACCACAAAGGGATAGGTTTTGTTTCCAAAGTTTTTTGTTTATTTTTTTGCTGAGAAACTTGTAGAGAAATTAAAAATAATATATATTGACTCTTTCCAGTTCTTTCCCCACAGGAATGTAACCACCATCAAACAAAGCCCATACAGGATGTTTTGAAACTGAAGACAAAATACTGCCCGGAAACAATAGCAAAGTGCTATCATGACTTCCAGAAGACAGCTACCAAAAAACTGCCTTAAAGACAAGTGTGCTGGCTGAAGCCTCCTCAAAAAAATACAGACAATCTTGCTTGAATATTCATTGCCCAGTCTTGGTTATAACTGTGATAAAATATACTAGTTTAAACTCCCATATCCAATGAATATTGCTAATCTCTGGTTTTCTTTGGACCACCATGGCCAAATGTTTTCCAAATCATCTTTTAATAACCCATGAGGTTACTTTTATTTCAATCAACTAGTCATTTACAGTTCTCGTGCTATATTCCCCATGCATTTAAATGTAAATTTGAGTCCCTCTAGAAGACTTTACTTGATATTCCAACAATGTAAAATGTTTGGTTCTTAACATTTAAATATATTCCATACATGAATACAATATTTTGCCCTACTTCCTCAATTCCTTCTGGGATGTCTCCATTTGTACATGGTCCTCCTTGTTCAAATCTCACCTCTTCTACGCATCTATAATTTGTATTTTAGTTATCTGTAGGCTTGTCTTCTTTACCCTTCCTTCTTAATAGGCTATAAGTTCCTTGTAGGCAGGGATCATTTTGTTTCATATTTGTTCTTTTAAGACCAAGTAAGGTATACTACAAGTTTTATTTTAACTTGAATTGAATATGAAAGGAATGGGGAGAAAAATCAGTGAAAGAGTTTATTCTATGGGGATAAGGGAACTCTGCATTTGCTGAGGGAGTCTGAGTTCAGGGTCTAAATTAGCATTGATTTCTAATACTTGTCACAGAACTTCTATGGCCTTCTAGTGTTATCAAGAAATAAATAGAATAATAATAATTAGAATTCCCTCAAGAATATGCTTTACAAATTGTGATTCAGTTTTTGTTCAATGAAGAAAGACCCAATACTACTCCAGGTAAACCATTTCATTTTGGTTAGGGAATTTTTCTTTTCCTCAAGCATACATTTACCTCATAGTAATTTCTGCCCTCCATTCTGTTCTCTGAGGCCAAAGGAGGACCAGTCTAATTCTGCTTCCCATTGTCCTTCACGTATTTGAAAATAGTTATCACCACTCCTCCTCCTCCTTCTACCTCCAAGTCTTTTCTTCAGCATGATATTCTCTAGTTTCATTAGCTAGTTCTCATATGCAATGAACTCAGAATCATTTATCTTCTTGGTCATCTTCTTCTAGATACCTTCTAGTTTATTTTTATCCCTCTTAAGCATGCCCAGAACTGAACCTAATATTCTAGATATAGTCTGACCAGGGCAGAGTTCAGGAGCATAGCTATCTCTACCATATTCCTGGAAGCTATTCTATTCTTAATGTGAAGTAGCTTTCTTGTCTGGTACAACATACTGTGATTTCAAAGACCCACAAAAGAGGAATGTCTCCAGTATCCTAGGTAGGCTTTCAATGAGCGATTTCTAGGAGGAGTTACAAAAGGAGAATTAACAAAGAAGTAAAAGTATAGATGTGTTGTCATTACACCACTGCAAGTAGTATAAACATTGTTGAGTTTATGAATCTATCAAAATATGTTTAGTAAACCCAGATTGATTGGGAATCAAGAGTCAAGGTGTGGGTAAAATAGTCAGTGAAGTTCTAATCAAATGGTCTTTGTTAAATCTCTCATCTTTTCTCCATTTTGGTTCCTACATTTATACAAAGGGTAACATGATTCTCCTTTTCACTGGGTAGTTTCAAGCATCAATTATTTTTAACTTGCTTAAAGAATGTGATTTCTGAGGAATTATTCTAATATGCATTATATAGAGGAAAATAGATTTAAATGGAAAAATAAAATCAAGATTTTTTTTTGCTGTTACATATTACAAACATTACCCTCTTTAAATATCTCTTCCTTATTTAAAATTTTAAAAAAATAAAATATTAAAAATTGTTTGTAGAGGCCAATTGGGTAGCTAAGTGGATTAAGAGCCAGACATAGAAATGGGAAGCCCTAGGTTCAAATCTGACCTCAGATACTTCCTAACCGTATAACCCTGGGCAAATCACTTAACTCCCGTTGCCTAGGCCTTACCACTCTTCTGCTTTGGAACCAATACATAGTATTGATTATAAGACAGAAGATAAAGGGCTTTTTTAGTTGCTTTTACATGTAGTTGGGAAAAATCAAATATTATTTAAAAGTCTCTTTCTTTAAGATGAAGCTCAGAAATCTTTCCCATTCTTCCCTAACTATTGGTGCCTTTCCTTTTAAAATACCTTTACTATATATTTGTATTTATTAATTTTATTTCTATTCTATATATATTAGCAGATGTACTTATTGTCTCCCTATTAGAATGTAAGCTCCTTCTGAGCAGTGATTCATTTTTTGTACCCATATCCCCAGTGCCTAAGACAGTGCCTGACATTTAATAAATACTTGTTGATTTATTGATTAGAACCATGACTTAAAATCATGCTTATATTTCTCTATCTGAAGTTTTTCCCCTTTAGATATCTTAAAAACTAAATTTTTATATTCAATTTGAATTCTCTCCCTCCTCTATCCCTTCCCCCATTCTTTGAGAAGGCAGGAAATAGGATGCTCATTATACATATGAAGTCTATCTGAGGATTTTCAAAAGGAGAAAAAGAAAAATAGCCATTGTACATGTGTACATATACAATAAATCAGAGTTTTTTTTAATAAAAAACTTTGAATTGGAGAGACATTAAATCTGATTCTTTGTATTCAGATATATAATGATTAAGTAATGGAACTATTCAAACTTATGAAGATTAATTTTAATTTGGCTTTCTCCTCATTTCCCACTTATCTCCTACATTCCTTATCAATTGCTCTTATGTTTTTATTGGAATGGATTTTGCTCCATCAAAGCAGATGAAAACTCTTCCATGTTTCATGAATTAGCAGGACCAAGAAAAATCACTACATTTTCTGGCAACAAAATCCTCCACTAGTTCTCCAGCAAATAAAAGGAAAAGTCCTGTTGTCTTATTACGTGTGGCTCCTCCTTGCTAAATGATATTAACTGCTGCATTGAGTTTGCACCTGTCCCAACATTATAATCTCATTTGCTAGTTTTCAGGTCACTCATGTCACCAAATTGCCAAATCCTGAAAGACATATGGACTCCATACCTCTTCACCTTAATGTTTAAAGACATTTTTCCTTTCTTGTTCTGTGAATTTTCCATAATGACAACCATATGAGACCTATTTTATGTGTGTGTCATACTCTTACAGAAACAATGCCTTTCAATAATTTAAAATCTTTACTTTAAATGGCTCTTACCTTCAGTCTTATTGTGTATATACATATGTACAATGGCTACTTTTCTTTTTTCTCCTTTTAAATTATTCAGATAACATAAACAGGAATATAATTTTAAGCCATGACTTTATAAGGGAAAATCGGCATTATGTTTCATAGAAGAACCTTCCATTTTTAGTGTGAAAGGATAAGGAACAATGATTTCATTGCTATAGGGATGTCCCCAGCTGAGGAAATTTCCCCTAACAATGTAGGACCTTCTCAGCAATGTATTATCATAGAACATCAACTAAAGCACAGAGATTTAATGATTCATCAAGGGCCAGAGAGTCAGGATGTATTAAAGATAGGACTTAGACCCAGGTCTCCCCAGTTCCAAAATGTTTTCCCCAAGCTAGCTAGTATTTAAGTGACACACTGGATAGGGTACTTGGCCTGGAGTCAGAAAGAAACTCATCTTTTTGAGTTCAAATCTGTCCTTAGACACTTAGCAGTTATCTCATCTTGGGCAAGTCATTTTCCCCTGTTTTCTTCAGTTTTCTCATCTGTAAAATGAATTAGAGAAGGAAATGGCAAACCGCTTCAGCATCTTTGCCAAGAAAACACCAAATTAAGTCAGTCAGGATTGATTGAAAAAACTGAATAACAGCAAAAGCTCTCAATCCAGTATGCAAGCCTATCAGACTGTATATATGACAACAAATAATTTAGAATTTCATGATTTCGATATTTTCATACAACAAAAGGATTATTTATTCTCATTTCATTTTTTATTCTATCTTGATATATATATATCTGAGTCTAGGTGTCAAAGTAGCTCTAAAATTAATTGAAAATGAAATGACAATTTTCCTAAAGCTTTGAGACAGTACTGCTCAATAGATTGAACTACTTTATTAAAAAAAACTCACCACAACAATATGTCATATGGATACCTTTTATCTTTACATCATGGTTATTTCTTGGAAAGAGAAGTTCTCCATTCTGCCAAACTGAAATTTCCCTGATGGCAAAGAAAAAATGAATACAAATCCATAATGCAATGGCCATATCTGATGATATTTATCCATCATTGTGCTCTTTTTTACCATGGTTGGGAGAAGTACATTTAATTATATGTTCAATGAAATTTTATTTTAAAAAATTAATCAGAAAAAGGGGCCAGCTAAGTGACTCAAATGGACAGAGAACCAGATCTGGATACAAGAGATCTTGGATTCAAATCTGACCTCAGACACTTCCTGGCTGTGTGACCTTGGGCAAGTCACTTAACTCACATTGTCTTAGCCCTTACCATTCTTCTGCCTTAGAACTGATCCATAGTATTGACTCTAAGATGGAAGGTAAGGGCTTAAAAAAATTAGTCAAAATTCAACTCCCTATTGTTATCTTTTCCTTGCATTATTGCTGTCAACATGTATATTAGAGTTATTTTATTCTTTTATATACTTTAGTAATTCAAACACTTTGGGTGGGACCTAGATTAGAACCCCTTTACACAGAATCCTAGTCTACGGATTTTTTATGTACTTATAGAGAAAGATTTTTGTCTCATAAAACAGACTGACTCAACAAATGTTTCTTAAA
This sequence comes from Gracilinanus agilis, assembly GCF_016433145.1. NCBI lineage: Eukaryota > Metazoa > Chordata > Mammalia > Didelphimorphia > Didelphidae > Gracilinanus > Gracilinanus agilis. The sequence goes on along the minus strand of NC_058130.1, from coordinate 80,990,021 downwards.
TGCTAAATGCAAAGCACAGTTATATATTTATATATTATATATTATAATAACATTCTCTTCAAAAATGAGTTTTCAATCAAATAGGAATACATGTGCAATATAAGGCAGAGTGTTTTTTTTAAAAAAAAAAAAACTCTTACCTTCTGTCTTATCATTTCTAAAGCAGAAGAGTGGTGAGATATACACAAGTGGGACTAAGTGACTTGCCCAGGGTCACATAGCTAGGAAGGTTTGTTTTCTTTTTTTACCCACATTTTCTGTCTCATTAACAATCCTAATACATAATTTCAGAAAAGGCTAGGCAATTTTGGTTAACTGATTTGTCCACGGTCATACATCTAGAAAATATCTGGGTGCAGATTTGAACCAACTCCAGTCCTGGCCTTCTATGCACTGTGCTACCTACCTGCCACTAAGAGTGTCAATGGGTCAAGGAAAGATGCCAAGTACTTTTGGAAAATTTGAGGAAGGAGATAACATTTAGGGTAAGGAAATGTCATAGAAGATCTCATGAAGAAAGTGAAACTTGAAATGGATGTAGGGATAAGAGAAGGAACAGACAGGAATATAGAGGGTATTCATTCATTTCAGATATTGAAGACAATCTGTGGAAGTGCACAGTGGTAGAAATTATCCCTTGAAAGTTCATCATCAGGTGGGTAGATTCAACTTCAGATATTTTTGCATCTTCTTAGTACCTTCAGTTGCCTCTTTCCTCTGCTTGGAATACCAGATGGTGGAACAATAAAGTCCTCTCAAAGCCTTTCCTTATTGAAGGTCCTGCAGAAGATAACTTCATTTTCCAAAGCTGCTCTACTTGTTCTCAGCTCCACAATCATACTCTCAGGGAGGATATCCCCTGGTGTCACCCTCTAACCTTTTCAACTTCCTTTTGCATATTATCTTCCCCAATTAGACTGTAAGCTCCTGGAGGGCAAGGACTGTCTTTCTTTTTCTGATTTTTATTTCTAGTACTTTCCATGTTGCCAGGCACATAATGGGCACTTAATAAATTTTAACTGTCTGTTACTGAATATCCTGGGATTGGGGAAGAGCTGCTAGTGTAGTTTGACTGGAAAATAAAGAGGATATAAGAAAATGATGCTGAATGTTTGGGAAAGTGGGTTACCAGACTTTAAATGGTAGCTTAAGAAGTTTATATGTTATCCTATGTGAGGTAGAACAACAGCCTATTTAACTCTAGCCCTTGAACTATAAATTCCTTGTACTTTACAATCTCCCTCCCTTCTATGTAATCACAATGGATTGGGAACTCTCCATACTATGGTAGGCACCACTCATACCTTAGGCATTATAGGATTTAGACTAAGAAAGATCCTTTAAAGATCATCTTCCTAGCTCCTTCATTTCATAAATGAATGAAATAAACACCAAAGATGACAAGTGATAGTTGAGTCCTTTCCTACTGAGACAATGTCAGAGGTAAGGCAACTTTTACCCTTTCCCAATACTGAGGTCCTAGTTTTATCCAAAGCCCTTGCTGTACAGAAGGAACCAGGAACCAGCAAATTACAGACACCACTAGAACCTCCCTTATCTGTCTCTGCCTTTGCTCCTCACACCCAACATACCTCTTCTCCATACCTTTTAGAATCCCCTACCTTCTATCAAAGAACATCTCATGTAGGAATCCTCAATAGGATTCCTTTTGCAAACACCCCCATTGTTAACTTGATTGAACTCATGTCATTGTAACTAAGTCTTGGGTTCTGTCCATTGCCCCTAGCTAGCTGCCTCTAAATGAATTTTTAAATGATCATCACTTTTAAAAATAGAAATTGGGATGAGGGACTGCCTTGTAATCTCTCCAGTATAATTTATTACTGAAAGTACTAGAAAGACCTCATCTTCAACAATTTGGAAAACAAAAGAAAATGGAGTTTACACAAATATTCCTTCTATTATTATTGACAGAGGGACAAATAGACTAAATCTAAGGACTGACAGTAGATTTTCAGTAACCTAAAAAGAAATATATTATAAAAATAATTTATGGAAACTTTTAAATAGATATGAGTAGTAGTCATTCTACTGAAGTTGTCATGGAGTTTGGATAGAAACCAAACTATTTCACTAACCCATTGATCTATTATCTCTTTTCCCCCTTTCTTTCCCATTCTCTCTCTGAATACTTAGCTTTAAAGTTTTGAAACTTAAGCTGAACATAACATATTTAAATAATTGGAAATAAAACCCTCTACAAATGGACTCTTCCAAAGGGACCTAAATGCTTAGCCTGTGTCAAGTCAGATGAAATTAAACATGAATTGAGCAGCTGAAACAACAAATGGAAAATGTGGAGATTATCTTACTCTTAACAAAAACTTCTTATTTATCTCTTGTCTAGTCTGTCCCTTATAATATTAACCTTTCTTAAAATGTCTCTCCAACCTCTCTTTGTGCCTGTACAAATTCTAACCATCCTTCATAACCGGCTTCATTTCCATCACTCCACAAAGTCACTGAAACATTCCATTCCCCGAATTTAGAACTCAGAAAGATCTCAGAGATTAACTAGTCCACTTGAAGATTTTCACTGAGATGATGAAACTATCTCTTAAGGAAACCCACTCTAGTTTTGGACATCTCTAGATTGTTGGTCAATCAATGAACGTTTTTTTCAGCACCTACTAGGAGTCAGGTACCAGGCTAGGCATTCAGGATGCAGAGGAAAGAAAGAAACAATCTGCATCCTCAAGAAATTTAGGTTCTATTAGGGCAGCAAATGCACACCTATTGTCAGGAAATATTTTGTTTTGTTGATTTTAAATCTGGCTTCTGTAAATCCTACACATTACTCCTGGTTCTACAATCTGAAGCAAAACAAGTATAATCCCACTTCCACTTTACAATCTTTCAAATACTTTAAGACAGTTACTATGAACAATATGAAAATTATTACATAGAATATATGGAAGTGTATTTTGTATAACTTTACCCATATAATTGATATCAAATTGCTTCCTTCTTAAGGGGAAGTGACGAGATGGTGGGAGAACATTTGGAATTCAAAATTTTAAAGCATACTAAAAAATTTACATGTAACTGGGAAATATTTAATGAAATAAATAAAATATATGATCATACATTGAAGTTAGCAGGTACTCCTCCCACCCTAAGTCTTCTCTTGGTTAAATATCCTTCTCTCCTTAAATTGAGCATTATTTAGATATTCATTTCTTTCACCATCTTTGTTACCTTACTCTGCAACTATTCTATTTTTATCGTGTCCTTCCTAAAAGATGGCAACCAGAACTGAACTTAATATTCCCAGTGGGGGTTGATCTAGGCACTATGCAGTAGAATTATCTCCTCCTGAGTTCTAGACATTATGCCTTTCATAAAGGAGCTTAATTGAAATCAGCTTCTCAGTTCTCACCAGCTCATGGTGATTTTCATTTATCCTGGCCTCATAAAGCTTTTTGGCCATTTGTCCTTTGGCAAAAGGACTACTTTGAGAAATCTTTCATAATGTTAATTGACATATGCTGTCTTAAAATTAGTCCCATGGTTGTGTCTTGGATCCCCAGGCAAACAATGTTATTTGAATACATGGGATATATCATCTATTTCTTGGGGCCCAACACATAATAGATTCTCAAAGTCTCTTTCTTGACTGATTCCTGAGTCCAGATTAGACAATGAACTCTGACCAGTCATCTTTTTGGTCCAGTCCCACCCAGTTGTTTTTCCTAGTTAAGGAAACATTTCTCAATGTCAAGTCCAAATTTTAATGTGGTTGCTTCAGACCAGTTACTCCTTTATCTCATCTTTTTCAGAAAATGTAAATAATTCTCTTCCTTGATTTATATCATTTCCTTTGATCTGGATGCAGAAGGAAGAAAACTGATAAGAACAAGGCAGGAATATAACAAGGAGACAGACTAAGCATAAGTAAAAGGAAGATTTATTTAGGGTTATTTCCCACATATGTTCACTGTTATACTCTTGTCTGTATGCCTAACAAAAGCATGTTGTCTGGCACATAGTAGGCATTTTCTAAATACTTGCTGATTGATTGGTTGGTTGAAATAAAAATGAATACAATTTAAAGAGAGTATATGCCATACTGATCTGAATATAGGCTGGACCTTGAATAAATACTGTATTCCACAAATGAGGTCTTTGGGTTTAAAAAATATTTTGTTGATACTTTTTATTTAATTTTTTTCATATAGTTATCATCATTATTATCATAATGAATCATATTCATTTAGCATTTATATTACAAATTTCAAATTTAATTATAAAGGACTTTATGGATTGAATTGTTCCAAAGGGAAGCCACATTTTACCCTCAGATTCATCGTGCCTCAAACCTGACTACAACCTTTAGTGGGTGTTGTTTCTCATTCTTTTTCTCTATGTTTTTCTTCTTTCCAAGGAGGCTTCATTTAGACCATTTCAAGTTTTCCTAGAAAAGTGGCTAAATAGTTAAAAAAAAACCAACAACTTGTATAACCCAGGGATACCATTATTAGGAAATAATTGAAGAAGAACAGAGAGGGAGAGAAAAGTCCCATACTTATTCAAGTATTCACAGCAATACTTTTTGTAGTACCAGGAAACTGGAAAGAAATTGAGTTTCTAGCTGACTGAAAGTAACTGAGGAAATAATGTTATAGAAATGTGATGGAAAGCCACTTAGTAATAAGAAGTAATGATTCTAGAATTCAAATTTTAAGAAGATTTGTATGGATTGATGCAAAGGGAAGTAAGCAAGATAAAGAAACTGACATTCTCAGTGTTCATAAATAATGTCAAGGAAAATCTCACTAGAAGATATCTGAATTCTAGTTAATGCAATGTCTGATCTTGATTTCAGCGGAGTAATAAAATTTGTTTCCCAGGTCCTGTGAAAGTCAAGGCAATCTATAAGTATAGAAAGAAGCACTGGTATTTGACAAAGTCAATGTGTTAGTTTGTTTTGCTAACTACAGGGGCAGCTGGGTAGCTTAGTGGATTGAGAGTCAGGCCTAGAGACGGGAGGTCCTAGGTTCAAATCCGGCCTCAGACACTTCCCAGCTGTGTGATCCTGGGCAAGTCACTTGACCCCCATTGCCCACCCTTACCACCCTTCCACCTAGGAGCCAATACACAGAAGTTAAGGGTTAAAAAAAAAATATATATATATATATATATATATGTTTAATACAAAGTTCAGCACAGAGAAAGGAAGGAGGACCAGGAATTCCCCTAATCACTCGATCTCTAATCTCCTCACTCCAATCTGTGAGATCCTCGGAGATCTGTCTTCTGCAAAACCTTTTTTCCCTTGGTTTCTATCTTTTCAAAGGATTTGCAAAGCACTTCACAAATATTATCTCATTTGATCCTCATAACAACCTTGGAAAGTGGGCACTATTATTATATTCCTTTTATAGATGCAGAAACTGAGGCATAGTTTAAGTGACTTGCTAACATTTACATAATGTGTACTGTACACCAGACACTACACTAAACATTTTATACTAATTATCTCATTCAGTCCTTACAATAACCTTGGTAGTCAGGTTCTATTATTATCTCCACTTTACAGATGAGAAAACTGAAGCAAACAAAGCTTGAGTGATTTGCACAGCATCAAGCAGCTACTAATTGTCTAAGGCTAGTTCTGAATTCAGATCTTCCTGACTCTGGGTCTCACTCTCTATCCCCTATATCACCTACCTGCATCCTGAATCTTTGGAGATCATGGTGGTCCATGGTTCTCAGACACATACTATTAATGGGAGAAAATGAGGATTCACAGTATATTAATAAGAAACTTATTGTCACTAAAAGAATTGCATTTTCCTAAAAGCAGTCCAGATTCTCATCATATGTCAAACCATCATTGACCATATACTGCAACTTACTTATGCTTACTTACTGGATCTGATGTCAGATTAATTTGGGTCTTCTTGACTCTGGGTCAAGAGCTGCTCTATTCATTTTACCACCTAGCTGTCTCTACTATTATATAAGAATACAAGATAAGCTACAAATTGTAATTAGTTTCCTCAATGGGAAAGGATAATTATGTGGATTTTATTTAGCTTTGAACAAGGTATTTCTAACCAAAGAGAGCATCGATGTGATCATATCCAGATCCAGGACTGCTCAGAAAAATATGCTAGTTACATTTATGTCTCATGCAGGTAAAGCCCTTCATGGCAGAGAGAAATTTAGTTGGTTACAAGAATTTGAAATGCCATTGATGACAGGATGTACCGACCAGGAAGTCATTTTTTCCTGATTATAAACACTGATGTTTATTCAGCTTTCAGGATCTCCCTTCTATCTCCCACTTCCCATTTTGACCATGTAGGGACTTGAAAGTAGAGAGATTTATTTATTTATTTTTGCATCATCAAGGACAGCAGCCTCTTCCTTCAAGGCTTTATGCAATTGCTATCACAAGCTATATAGCCAAGGATCCTCGTGCCACTTATGAAAATGAATGTATTTCCTGGAGACTTGAATCCTGATCAAAAGTTCTAAACAAGTCAAGACCCTGAGCACACCAGAAGCCTTTGACTCAAGGTTTCAGAATGGACTCCTCTGACTGTTGGACAACATTCTCCTCTGACAACTCTGGGAGGTGGACATTCAGCTTTCTGAGCAAGAGAACAGAGAAGAAAACATTTATCTTGTAATTTTTTTCATACAATATTCATTTTGCCCAGTTCTGCTTGAATAGCTTTTACATGAAAATAAAAGAGTCCAAGATAATTAATTCAGTTGCATAGAAAAAGCATGACAGGTGAGCCTATAAAGTAAATAGTGGCTATTTACTGTTAGGTGGCTTTTCTTAAAGAAGAGTTAGAAGAGACCTTGGCCTGGAGATGAGAGATACTGGGTTCAAATTTGACTGCAGACATTCTTAGCTGTATGACTCTGGGCAAGTCACATAAACCCAATTGCTTAGCCCTTACCACTCTCCTGACTTAGAACTAATATCTTGTATCTATTCTAAGACAGAAAACAACAATTTAAAAAATAATGAAAATGGTCTAGTAGAGAGACTTGAATCAGAGGCAGTATTGCCTAGGTCAGTAGTGTCAAACTCAACCTGTGGGCCATATGTTGACAGTTTTAAAATATAATCATCCATCATTGCCAATTTCTGTGGTGTAAACTTTCACTCTGAAAATTTAACAAATTGCCTCTCTCTAGCCAGTTGGAGCTGACTCGAGCACACCCTTGTCTATACCAACACATCAAGCTTTTTACCGTTCACTCATTCATCCCTCAGCCATCTGGCTTCCTATCCACTGCTGTATTGAAACCCTTGTGTTAATGAACTCAATTACCAAATTAAATGGTCTTTTTTTTAGTCCTCATAGCTTTTGAAACTATTGTCTATCCCTTCTACAGAGAACTTTTTCCTACCTGACCTTCAGAGAAGTTATGCTTTCCTGGTTTCCCTACATTTCTGATTATTTTATCTGTGTTTTGTTCACTTATTTCTCATCCTGCCTGTGAATCCTGACTCTATCACCTAGTGCTCATGTAACCTTTGGCGAATCATTTGGGCAAATCTCTTTTCTGTTAAGCTTCAGAAAAACTGTCCAAATTTCTGTCCCTCAAACATGCAATGTAATTTCATACATATCTCTGTGACTTAGTTCAGACTATTTTTTTCTATCTGATATAATCACTCTTTTCCTTCATCTCTTTGCATTTTGAATGAGCAAAATCAGTTCAAATGCCACTTTCTTCAAGAAATTTTCCCTAATTCCTCATGTGATACCCATTCTCCCCCTTAAGATCTCTCAATCAATAAGTCAGTGAGCAATCATTTGCTATGTATTTACTGTGTGTCAGGCATTATGCTAAACCTGGGGTCCAAAATAAAAGGGTTTTTTTAAGTACCTGATTTCGAGGAGATTACAATCTAAAGAGGGAGACAACATGAAAAACATCTATCTAAAAACAAAATATATACATGGTAAAATAGGAATCATTTCAAAGAGAAGGCATTAAGATTTAGGAGTATTGTGAAAGGCTTAGACTTGAAGGAAGCCAGGGTGGAAGAAGCAGAAGTAAGGAGGGGATGGGGGAGCATCCAGTAAAAATGCCAGATTAAGAAGTGGAGTATCTTATTCAAGAAATAGCACTGAGACCTCTATTCCAGAATTATGAAATAAAAAGGGGAAGAATAAAGTATAAGAAGACTGAAAAAGGTAAGAAGGGGCCAGATGATGAAGGACTTTAAAAGCCAGCCAATGGATTCCAGAATTCATTCACTGTAGTTATTTGAATGGGAGATGACAGAGTCAACTTGACTTGTATTTCATGAAGATTGATTTGAACAGGCAAGTGGAGATTACATTGGGATGGGGAGAAACTTGAGGTAAAGAGATTTATCAGAAAACTACTGCATAGTTTAGGCACAAAGTTATAAAGACCTACCTGTACAAGAGTGTGTCAGTGCAGAGGATAGAAGAGGTCCTACACAAGAGATGTTATGATTGCAGGAACAATAACTTGACCACTATTTGGATATGGAGGGTGAAAAAAGTGATAATTTAAGCAGGATACATAGGTTGAGAAGCTAGGGAACTGGAAGGAAGATAGAACTCTCTACAATCAGAGGAAAATTAGGAGGATGGGGGGAAGGTTAGGAGAAAAGATAATGAGTTCAGTTTGGGGCATGTTGAGTCTAAGATGACTAATTAGATGACTAATTAGCAGTTAGAGGTGTGAGCCCGGAAGTCAGAAGAAATATTAGGGCCAGACAAATAGATCTGAGAATCATCAGCATAGAAATGATCATTGAATCTATAGAAGCTGATGAGATCACCATGTGAAATATTATAGAGACAGAAGAGAAGAAGGGCTAGGACAGATCTTTGGGTGACATCCATAATTAGTGAGTATGAATTGGATGAAAATAAAGCAAAGGAGGCAAAGGAAAAAACAGTGAGATAATTAGGAGGAGATCCAAGAGAGATCAGCATAAAAAAAACCTATATCAAAGAGCATACTAAAGAGAAAATGATGATCAATTGGGTCTCAACACTTCTCACCTCTCACAATACTCTGTTATGTACATGTGATGTTGAATATAATTGTTTTATGTATTTTCATATTGTCCTTTTAACTAGATTTCTAGCTAATTGAGATCAGGGAGAGAGTCTTATCTAAACTTTGTATCTTCCTAACACCTAGAACTGATGGTCTATACTCAGTGGACATTTAATAAATGTTTGCTTTACCAGCACTGTATTTGCAGTATATGTAAAGAGCTTTGTGTATTGTTCAGAACAAATTGAATATAATTTGTTATAACCAAAACTGAACTGGTGATTCTGGGATGGTGAGGCAGCTCAGAGGGAAGTGGGGTAAAAAAAGTAACACTTACTGTAAGGAATTTAATAAATGTCATTTAACTTTGTTAAGAGAAGAAGTGGGAATATCATGCTTATGGACTGAAATGATAGTTCCAATCTTGCCATCATTCCTTGACTTGGTTTTTTTTTATATTTTAGTATAAGAAAAAAGATGCTATGAAATCACCACTTCAAAGGACCAATACAATGAGCATGGCAAAACAAGGACAAATATGAGACCCTCAGACATTAATTTACCTCTAACCAGTTGGATATTTCTTTGATAGCTTCCTACCTATCCAAACCACATTCATACACTGAGTTGGAGTAGTAATCATATTGACATCCCTGGTTCTGCCTCTTCCTTGACAGTTAAAAACTTGTCAGGGTATCATATCTGATACTATTTTGACACTTTTGTAGCTGCAGAATAGTTATTAAACTGAATTCTCCTCTCCTGCTATTTATCCTAAAAAAGAGAAGCATATTTTAATCAAAACTCTAACATGACATGATTGGATATGTTGGAAATACTGGTGAAAAAGGAATTTTTAACAAGAAGAGAACTGATTGAGAAGACAGTCAGGGTGAGAGTCAAGAGCTATAGGCTGGGTCTACCTGGCAGTAGCTAGTTGATTTAGGAGAGGGAATTCACTAATGTGTCTGAATCCAACTTGAGGTAGAGAAGAAACACCTTTATTTCTAAATACTTGCTTTTGCCACAATGAAAAAGATCTCTTTAATATCAGTCTCTGGATTACTTCCAAGGCATTACTATGTGTTATCTTTTATACTGTCACTAGACATTTTAGTATTGACAAAGTAAGGTAATCTAAAGTTTTATTTTGCTGTATACCCCAGCATTTGTTTAGCCTGCCATTTCCCACTGCATGGGCATCACTTTGTTTGCAATTCTTTACTTCTACCAAAATTGTTGATATAAATATCTTGGTACATATGGGATTTTTCTTTCTATTTTTTACCTCCTTTGGGTATCTAGTCAACAGCTGAATCTTTGGTTTGAAGACTATGGACATTTTAATCACTTTTTAGAGCATAATTACAAAGGATTTTCTAGAATGGTTAAACCAATTCTTAGCACCATTAAGTGTATTAGTGTGCCTGTCTTTTCATAATCACTCAAGCCAATTAACCATTCTACCCATCATGTTGACTTTGCTTGAATAGAAGCTGTATTTGTTTTTATATAACTATAATTTCTGGATAGACCCCTACCAAACTTCATTTACAATGAAGAAAAAGCACTAAGCCAAAACAGCTATTGGCATGCCTGATAAGAATATACAATGTTTTGAACTCATAGACCACACCCCCACCTCTGTCAATAGAAGGAAGGTATTGCCTATTATCTATTCTCTTGTATGAAAATAATTTTTGCTTTTAACAGTTTCCTTTTTTTTGAAAAAGTAAATAAAGTTCCTTTAACTTAAACTTCTCCATGAGTAGAAATATTGAGTCAATAGAAGGAAAGTTCTACAGTCTCCTTCACTTCCAAAAATTCAGTTAATTCAAATAGTATTTATTAAATGCTTTCAAAGTATTAAGTGCTATGCTATATACACTGAAGATACAAAAGGAAAAAAAAGAAAATAATTACTGCCCTCAAGGAGCTTACATTCTACTAGTGCTCATAAACATATTAAACACTAATGATAGGCAAGTATTAAGTATTTTGGAGATGTAGTTCCTTAAGATTAATTTTATTGTCTTACATCTAGTTTATCCCAGTACCATTAATATTAAAATAGATATACATTCTGAAGGTATTTACCAGATAAAGAGCTATTACCTGGTTTTTTAAAGAGCGACAGAGAGAGAGCAAGAGAGAGAGAGAGAGAGAGAGAGAGAGAGAGAGAGAGAGAGAGAGAGAGAGAGAGAACTATAGAAAGTTAACCCACTATTTGGTATATAGGAATACATTTGAATTAAGCCAACTTATTTAAGTGTGACACAAAATTACTTCAAAGTAGAAAATACCACAATTCCATTAGAAAGATGCTTTCTTCTTCAGCTCAAGGAAGTTTCTAGTCTGTTCTGTGCAAGAAGAGTGCCTTTAGAGCCTGTTCCCCAGGATTGAGAAGAGCTGCTAAAGCTTCTTTAAGCCAACTCAAACATTTTTGGAAGGGCAAGGATGGGGGGATGGTGAAATAGCTATTGTTGATCATTCCCTGTTATATTCAGGAGTCTTTCCACATCCGCTGTCTGTAGCTCTCTGCTGGGCAAGAAGAAAATTGGACACAGGCCAACCCATTATGCATTTACTTCTCTTGACCCTTGTGCTTGGAAGGTTTGAGATTGTGTTTCTAGAGATAGATTATAGTCAGTCTCACAAACTACTCAAGAGGTTCTCTCATAAATAGTGCCCTTTTGTAACTTTGGACTCTTTACCCATCACATCTAGAAAGCATGTCATGGCAGTCATATCAACATTGGGACTAGCAACCACCAAAAAAAAATCTCTCTTTACACGCCCCCCCCACCTCCAAGAACACATTGCCAAATCAAATTAGGTAAAAAATCCAATTGTTGTCTCCTAGCCTTTTGCTTTCAGTCAGTTCAACTTAGAAAGAAGCTCCGGTGAGACACCTACAGTTGTAAGACCTTTTTTCTGGCAACCTCATGAAAGCAAACTGTGAAAATCTTCCTTAAAAAGATTAGTATCCAAAGGCTAAGGGAGAGATTGTAGTGGCTCCCAGAGAGTGCCCTCCTGATCTTTACAATCCAGGGAGGTCTTCCCCTGTAGCTGCTTTCTTTTCTTTGCTTTTATTTTCTTGCTTTAACTACCTCTCACCATAAAACACACACACGCCCCTACCTGGATCATGATGACCTCTTCATCGGCTCTCAGGATGGACTGGTCCAAAGGCACGGTACATAACTCATCCTCCAGGCAGGCCAGACTCACGGAACAGCCCATCAGAGCCCTCCAGCCTCAGAGCAGCTCGGTGTGCTCTTGATCTCTCCCCTCCAGCTCAGGGCACCAGAGCCTGAGCCCTCATCTCTGCCTTCTCCTGAGCTGAGCTCCTCACAGGACTGCACTCCTCGCTAGCCGCCCCACTCCTCGGCGTACATTTGCTCCAACCTGCCAGCCTCCCGTGACAGCCAACATAGAAATAAATGCAAGCCCCAGCCTGCCGGCACTTAACCTTTGGGTTCCAGTTCCGTCTGGGCAGGTTGAAGCCCTTTGGAGCTGATGCTGCTTCTCCTGATCTCTCAGCCTCATCTGTCCCCCTCCGCTCAACTCCCCAACCTCCTCTCCCTCTCCTAACCCTTTGTTATCGGAATCCCATGCTGACCACACTGTGCCCCCTCAAAGGCTGAGACAACACATAAGAGGGCCACTGTCTAAAGCTTCAGCTCCAGCTGGGGGGAAACTTAGCCTTTCCTCTCCTGGTGGGAGGGTTTGGGGATCACTGAATGGTATGGATACAATAACAAGGAAACTAATAACTTGGACGGCACTCTTTTTAGTTGGGGGGGGGAGGTTTAGGGGGAGGAGGCTGAGCTGTCTTTGCAGAAAGGACGAAAGAGAGCTATCCAGCAATCTGTCACTGAGGCACACTGATAATGCCCGCCTAATTCGAGAGCAAATAATGACTATTTGAAGCCAACTCAATCAGAATGACTTTGAAAGCTGAATTTCAGGAGTGGAAAGCATTTTGGAGGAATTTCCTGTTTCTTTGTGCTGTCATTCTCTGTGTGTAATCCCCCTTTGATTTTTTTTTCTCCTCCTTCCACATAACTTAGCTTTCAGAGCTGCAAAATGATGCTGGAGACTAATGACTGTTTCAAAGGCATTATTGGAGACTGTTCATATTACAGCAGCCACAGCTAACAGCCAGGAGCCAGGGCCGCCCGACTTAAAGAGCCTGTTAGTTTTAGCTGTTCAAAAACCCCTTCTTTGAAATCATTTGGGAAAAAATAAAATTGGCCTTAAGCCGAACATTGGTGTTTAAAGTTTCAGTCCCAGGCAATTAATTTTCTGAGGCAAAGAAGTGGGAGAGGGGAAAGGGGTTAGAATATACTTTTGGAAGAAAAAAAACTTTCTTGGACAATTGATACTTAATTGTGCCTCTGAAGTAAAAAAAAAAATGCTTTTACCATTAGGCCTGGAAACTTGTAAGATAACTAAGCCATTAGTTAAGCACATATTATGGAGCAAAGCTTCTCTCTTCCCCTAAGTGACATGAGCTAACCCTGTCCCATCCTTGCCAAAAATGAGTTGAACGAGAATGAGAAAGAGCTAGAGTGGTCCTGCCACAAAGCAGTGTGGTATGGGTATTTGTTTTGTCTTTGGAAAAAGAAAACTCTTAGCCACCTGCATTCACAGCTTCCTCCTACTGATAGAATTCCCTCCTCTGGGCTCCTGGCTTGACTGTGAGTGAACAACACAATTGTAAACGACACTAGGGTTGGTTCAGGGATGATTTATACAGTGAAAGCAAAGCAGGCGCTCAACAAAGCAAGCAGTCCTGGTTGCTTTGGCCTCAATGCTCCATTCACACAGAGGGAAATCCCACAGGATTTTTACTGCCAGGTCAGGCACTACTAGAAGGAGGGCAGAGTCAAAGGGGCTGATTTAAAAAAATAGTCCTAAACCCACTTTTTTTTAAAATGTGAAGTTGAGAAAAATGAATGAAAACTTCTACAATCAAGTTTATTTTACCATCTCTAATCTCCTCCATATGAGAAATGCACATATGCCCTTATGAACTTAGAAAAGAAGGTAACTCATTAGAGAGGGACCAGCTTCATATATCATAGTAGTTTCATAGCTTGTTTCAGTTTTATTATTTTTTAAAAAGCAAAAGTAATATCCCTGAACAATCTTCTTCTTCTTTAAAGAAAAACTCCAGGTTCCTGTAAAAAACTAACAGACCATATGAGGGTTGTTTTGGCCATTTTGGAAAAGCTTTGATATATCCTTATTTGAAGACAAAAGTCAAATTCCTCAGCACAAATGGTGATGTTTCCGGGAATGGAAATCTTGTTGACTCCTGACCACTCATTTAGAGTGCTCTGCCCCTTTGGTGAATTATATGAATGAATTACATTTAGGTAGTAAACTGCTTATCCATGTGATATGAATGGACTTGTTCAAGGCATCAGGGTATAATTTAGTAAATAACCTTTCCTTACTTGTCTAATAGCCAGCAGCTCTCCTATTAATCTATCTAAGCCCAAGCACTTCACTACTAGAGTGCCTTAATCAGCTTTATTCTCTCTTACTCTAGAAAGGATCAAGTCAAACGGTAGTGGTGATGCCCTATATAAGATACCAAGCTTAGCATCCAATAAGCTTATATTTTTAGGTGAAAAAATGTATAGCATCAAAGGGCTGCTCTTCTTAAATGATTCCCAGGTATAGTGGACACTCAAACACTTTAATGGATCTCTGATCTTGACAAGTTGGACATTCCTGCCAGTGATGCAGATAGCAAGTGATCCATGTCTGTCTATCCTGTAAACATCTCCTCTTGTCCATGTCCTTTCATGGTAGCTGGCCTCTTTTAAAAGGACATTTTGTTGACTACATTCCATTCTGCTTCATAACTAGTCAGATCATCAACTAACTCTCACTTTCGACGTCTGGGTATATTCTTGTAACAAATAAAAGGTAGTCTGGCCTGATTTATAAGCAAAGAGAGTGACTCCCTGGGCTGGCACTTGACAAGGGACAGGACAGCATGGAGGAGGTGGAAGTCTAGGACCTGATCTTACCTTACATGAAATCTCTCTCTCTCTCCCTCTGTCTCTCTGTGTCTCTGTCTCTGTCTCCCTCTGTCTCTCTCTGTCTCTGTCTCTGTCTCTCTCCCTCTGTCTCTCTGTGTCTCTGTCTCTGTCTTCCTCTGTCTCTCTCTTTGTCTCTCTCTTTTTCCTTCCCTCCATTATCCTCCCTCCCTTCCCCCCTCTCCCTTCCTCTCTCTCTGTCTCTGTCTCTCTGTCTCTCTCTCCTCTCTATTTTTATTAATAAGTGTTTAAAATTCTGATGAGATCACTTCTATTTGTTACACACTCCACAACTGAACTAGAATCCTTCCAAGCATAGAGAATGCTAGAAAAATCGAATGTATCATCCAATAGCCTTTATGGGTTTGCTGGGAGCTTCCTTTGCTTTCCCTTGACATTGTAATGATACCAATGGAGCATATGGGCAGCTGTATCATTATCCCTCACTTTTTGGCAACTGAATAGTTCTTTTTTTTTCTTATCCATTTCTTAGACAATGTCCTTTCCTCTGCCTCTGCCTTGTAATTCCTTGTCTGGAACATGCTGTGAATTGCTCATTCTCATGTACCTCTCTATTGTCTTTGGGTAATTCCTCACTTCAGTTCTTCAGAGACTGTAGTGTTCTGTGACTCAAAACCATGCAAAGATACTGGAAGAATAATGACATTAAGAATGAATCTGTTTCAGGAAGAAACTTGGAGTTGTTAAAAGGACTTGGATTATCATAACTTTTTTTTTTCCCCTCTAAGGAGCTTCAGTGAGACGGAGTAAGATAGAGCCGCAGATTCTGGCAACTAAGAACTCAAGTCCAGTGTTGGCTTCACCATTAGCTACTTGACTCTTTTACCTTGGGCTAACCACTCAATCTTTCTGGGCCTTTAGTTTTCCCACTGAGAAAGCTGGAAAAATTGGTAAACTGAGAGAGTTGGGTTAGATGAGTTGAAAAGTCCTTTCTGGTACTAAAATTCTATGTTTCTAGAAAAAATATCAGCTCCCTTACATACATCAGTAACTATATCTCTGTGTATAATATATAAATTATTCTTTATATGTGTGTGTATTATATATGTGCACATATATACATATACATATTACATATACACACACACTCACACACAGACACATATATGTAGTTGTTTACAAAGTACATTTCTCACAACAATCCCAAGAGGTAGACAATTTATGTATTAGCCAGCTACAAGAAGGAACTATGTCTCTATAGCTATGGTGTTAAATTTAAATAAAAACTAGGTCACCAAACTATACATAAGAATCCTCCTCAGGTGCACATTAACTTAGTTTTTAAACGTAAAATTATTTATATTTTATTATGTTTTAATTTATTTTGTTAAATATTTCTCAATTAGATTTTTATCTGGATTGGGCTATACTGGGAGCAATATATTGCCTGAAATTGCCTGTTTGACACCTCTATTCTCCCCACAATAGTCAATGATATATCATAGTCCTTGGAAATATAAGAAGTCCTAGGGAGATGTTTGAGGCGCAAAAAGATTGAATGACTTGCCTGTGAACACATAATTAGTAAGTGTCAGAGATAGGTCCTACTCTCATGTCCTCCTGATTCTAAACCTGGTCAATCCATCAGTTAGTCAATCACTAGACATTTATTAAGAACTTAACTATGTATCAGGCACTGTGATAAGTGCTGGGATTAAAAAGAAAGTTAAGGGCAGCTGGGTAGCTCAGTGGAGTGAGAGTCAGGCCTAGAGACAGGAGGTCCTAGGTTCAAACCTGCCCTCAGCCACTTCCCAGCTGTGTGGCCCTGGGCAAGTCACTTGACCCCCATTGCCCACCCTTACCAATCATCCACCTATGAGACAATACACCGAAGTACAAGGGTTTAAAAAAAAAGTTAAAAACAGTAAGCTTACATCCTAATAGGGGAAAATGACCTGTAAACTACTATGTAAAAATAAGATATACATTGGATAAATTGGAGATGATCTCAAAGGAAAGGCAGGGGTTAGGGGAAAGAGCTTCAGGAAAGGCATCTTGAAGAAGGTAGGATTTGAACTGAGTCTTGAAGAGAATCAGAAAAGAAAGAGGAAAGTATTTCATGCATGAGGAATAGCTAGTGAAAAGATATAGAGCAGACATAAGACATACAAATGTTATGTGTGAAAAACAGTAGATTAGGGTAGCTCTATTCATTGCTTAAAGCTATTTCTACAGCACAAAAAGTATGATTCCTGTTTTATAAATGAGGATACAGAGGCTTGGTAACTCTCTCAAGGTCACACAGCTAATAAGTGGACTCCCACTCAGATCTTCTAACTCCTGATTCATAGCTCCACTCTGATAAAGCAGCCTTTTTCTTGATTATACAGATAATTTAGAATATGGCCCATATACCACCATGTTCTTAAGATGTCAAGGATCTGTTATCCGTATTTATGGAGTGCTTGTGTCACTCTTTAGGCTGATATGGACAGGCCAAGCTTCTGATGACCTCCTCTATCTATTGGATGATTTTCAACAATATGATAAAGGCCAAAGACCATCTTCTACCTTTGTTTAGTGTGATAAAGGGTTTTTCTGAATAACTGAAAAAGAGCCCTCTCTCCAATAGGTAATAAAAACTGAAGTCTTTCTCAGTGACCAGTACATATTGGATATTATCTTACTGAAGTCATATGTTTAACACAAATTGAAGAAAAGAAACTATTTCTTATTGAATGACATTCATAAGTTTGTCTTGTTTTGAGCTCTTCTTTGTTACATAATTGTTTCCTAAGCCTCTACTTTCATACTTTGAAGGCTATTTCATTTGCCCTACTCAAGTTTCTTTCCTCTCTTAGAATGAATGGAAAACAAATTACTTTAATCTTTGTTACCATCTCACCTTACACCTTGCCTCCAGTTTTTATAGGCCCACCCTCCACCATCTCAGGTCAAGGCCCCCAAGAAGTAAGAGACAGTGAAACAGCAATGTTGGCGCAAATAAAACAAAATGCAGTACTTGGGGGGGGACCCCAAGGACTTGAAACTAAGGGTTTGCACATTGATGAAATTAACTGAGTATATCTGAATTGAGGACAAATAGTTTCCATGGAGTTAGATGAGGAGGGGAAGCAGAAAAAAAAGGAAGGAGAAAAGAGAGAAGAGGGAGAGGAAGAAAAAGACAGGCAGAATCAGAGCACTGGAAGAGAAAGATGGGAAGAGGAAATAGAAATGGAAAAACTACAGTGAAAAGTGAAGGGAAGGCAAAAAGCAAAAGAAGATATAGAAAGGGGAGAAAAGCAAGAGGAAAGAGGAGGGAATGAGAGTGAATGAGGAGAAAAAGGAGAGTTATAAGCAGAAGAGAGGAGAGATGGGGACAGAAATGGAAAGATAAGGAAAGACAGAGAGATAGGAGGTGAAAACAAAAGGAGGAATGAGGGAGAAGATGGAAAAATGGGGTGAAGAAGGATAAAGGGGAGAGAATTGCAGCTTGGAGTAAAGCTGAAGGCAATTAGCCCCTAGCCAGCCCTTATTCCCACAGGCAAATGCTGTGGTCTGGTTACACAAGTATTGAGTATAATAAACCATTTTGATTTTCATTTTATTGAGAAGCAAAACAAACCCAACTATTTTCTCTTACAGGAAAAAGTTGAAATCCTTAAAAGTGCTATAGAAATTACACATCTCAAAAACCCAGGATGGTCCTGCAAAACAGGGGCAAGCCAACCAGATGTTGCCATTCCTTCTAGGTCTGAACATTCCATCAGCTTTATAAAACAATTTATTACTACGTTCCTTAGGGGAAGTAGAGTGACACTGAGGAACTTCATGTGGATGTTAAAAAAAAAAAGTTGGCATTCTTAACATATCTTGGGTCCCTGGTGGCCATTCTTCCAAAATGTGTACTTTCTCTGTCAGGCTCTTTAATGGAAATTACAGTAACCCTGCATTGCAAAGAACCCCCTTCTGTAAATAGATCACCCAGTAATACCATCGGTCAGATGGCCTAGCTCTTGCTGCTTGGTAACAGTGTGGGAATGTGATGCAGCTCCCTTCAGCTTTTATTTCTTTCCATTCCCGCCAGCTGTGTCCACCTTCACCCGACACAACAGAGAAAAAGTAGTTTTGCCATAGTGCAAATTGTAATTGCAATGCTTAGATCTGGAGGCCAGCAAGTGCCTTCCTAATAACTCACAGGTGGAGGGGTATTGGGACCCCTCAGATCCTGCTTAAGCCTGTCACTCCACTTGGCTGACTAAAGGTGAAATTCGGAACCCTGGCAAGTTGATTCCCTCTTTTGCCTTCCCTTTCAAGGTCTCCAGTAGCCAGAGTAAGAAGGAATGAGGCATTTGTACACATCAAGCAAAGTTTGAGCTCTTTCCTCCCCCTCTTTTAGTGTTTACCAGAAACTGAGTCTTTGCTAAAGCATATGCAACCTAAGTTATCACAAAATAAATATCTGTGCCACAGAGAGTGGAATTTCCTGGAGTTAAAATATGCTTATTAATAACAAGAACCTGTAGAAAAATATCCTGCAGAATCTCATTTGGAAAGAACCTTATAGGTAGCCCTTTTCCTGAACTGAAATCCCTCACATGGTAAATGATCATAAGGAAAACCTCTGGTGAGAGAAAACCTACTTACTGTCTCTTGAGACAACCCCTTTCATTTTGGACAGCTCTAATTGCTAGGAAGTTTTTCCTTACATTGAGATGAAATGGGAGGTGTAACTACCACCCAGGCTCCTGGTTGTGCCCTTTCGGGTCAAGTAGTACAAATCTAATCCCTCTTCCAGATCAAGATCCTTGAAATGTTTGAAGAAAAGAAGAAAGTTTTCATGTGGCTCCCTGACCCCGAGTCTTCTCTTCTCCATCTATTTCAATCAGTCTTCATATTTCATGGTCTCCACTTCTCTCACCAGCCTGGTTGCCTTATTATTTTGACACTCCAGCTCTCAATCTATTTTCTCAAATTGTAGCAACCAGAATTGATCACAATACTTCAGGTGTGGTCTCATCAGAAAGATGATCAGCCTCCCTTGTTGCAGACATTTCTATCTTAACAGGCTGGGATAACATTCACTTCTTCTTCTTAAAGCTGTCACAACACTTTATTGCCTCATATTGACAGTTTTCCTCCTCCCATATAAACTGTTGCCTAGCTGTACTTACCTGCTCCTTGCACATTTGGTTTTTTGGTCCTAAGTAGAAGACTTTAACTTTGTTTTTATTAAATCCCATCTTATTAGATTCAGCTCATTATTCTAGCCTAACGAGATATTTTTAAAAAATTTGATTGGTCTGTATATGTTTAGACTTTATCATTGTTGATTAATACCTACAGGAAGGAAACCAACATGGTGAAGGGACTTGAGATAATACCAGATGAGTTTCTGTTCAAAGAACTAAGTGGATGTTTAGCCTGGAAAAAAAATTTTCTTTTGGAGGGGAGGGTAGAGAGCTATGTGGAGACCATTATAACTGACTTAAAATATGTCAATGGTTCTTATATAGAAGAGAAAGGACAGAAATAAGCACAGTGGATGAAAATTGGGAAGATGTCCATTTAAGTAAGATGTAAGGAAAAACTTGCTGGTTGCCTTGAGGTGCTATATCCCACCTTGGTCAAAGGTCTTAAACAAAAGGCTAGATATCAATTATGCTAAGAGTAATTTCTGTTTCTATACTAGTAGAATGTGATGGCCACTGAATTGTCCCTCTAAGCTTTGTGCTATTTTCACATTTTACAAGCATGCAATTGTGCTTTCATCTAAGTCATTGGTGGCAGTCTCAAATAGAAAGGGGACCTCTAAGCCATACAATAGCATTATTGCAGGCTGTATTTTGACTTAGAAAACTATACTTTAACATTATCTATGTTTTATTATATTTTATTTTATGAAATATTTTCTGTTACATTTTAATCTGATTCAGTTCTACTTGGGACTATAAGGCAGTTGCTTGACCTTTGTTCTATGTCTTCATGGTTCATTTGTTTCAATTATGTCTAACTCTTCTTGACTCCATTTTAGGGTTTTCTTCATAAAGATAGTAGAGTGGCTTGCCATTGCTTTCTCTAGCTCATTTCATAGATGAGGAACTGAGGCAAACAAGATCAAATGACTTTCCTGTGGTCACATAGCAAGCAACTATCTGAGGCCAGATTTAAACTCATGAAGATGTCTTCCTGATTCCAAGCTCAATGCTCTATCCACTGTTACCACTTGCTCTGAGTCACTGGAAAATATATTGAACACTATAGGACCTACCCACAAATCCCTGGGACACTCCATTAGCAACAACCTTCCAATTTAACACTGTTATCATAGACTGCTCTTCACATCTGCTCCTCCCACTATTTCTGAATCTAATTCACTATACAAGGGACTAGTTCCCATCTCTTTATCTTGTTCCACAAGGATAGCATGAAAGATTTGTTCAAATCCTTTGCTAAAATGGAGCTATACTGTTTCTATGGAATTCCTTTAGTCTACTATTGTAGTAATTCTTGTTAGAAAAAGAAAATGAGGTTAACATGACTTAAATTCTTGCCATTCTCTGCAAGTTGAGCACTAGTTGGTTATGTTTCATGCCTATCTGTAGTTAGTCCTTCCTCTGTTAATGATACCTTCTCCTCTCATAGTCTCTTATTGTTTTTAGATAACCAGGAACTTCCCTTCCACATTTTAAAAGAAAAATATGGAAGAAAATGCATTCACCTAAATAGCTGTATCCCTACAAAAATATTTAAGTCAACTAAGCCATAAAGTGAAGTACTCATAGCTAGTAGGATGAAGTAGTTCAACTTTTCTGTTTCAGACACAAAGCACCCTTATTCAACATGAGTTGTTTAGTAAATTATGGTAGCCAAAGGCTAAAATGGGCTAAAGTCCATTATGAACCAAGGGAGAGAAGACCATAGGAATGCAGAGTCAATGAAAACTGTTTTGAGATAGTCAAAGGATGAGACAAGTTAATCATATGCAAACACTAGGATAATACCACCTCTAACTCCCTTATCTTAGACTGAAAATTTGCAGGATTGTGCTAGCACATGCTAATGACATTATAACAAAATGAAAAAACAATGGAGGTGAACCTTCTAGGACTAGAATTTGAACTAATCCCTCCCCAAGAAGGCAGCTTAATGATGCAGTGGATTGAGGGTACTGGAGTCAGGAAGACCTGAGTTCAGATCAGACTTCAGACACTTATTAGCTAGGTAATCCTGGGCAAATTACTTAATCCTCTCTGTCTCATTTTCCTAATTTGTAAAATGAACTGGAGAAAGCAATGGCAGTCCACTCTTTACCACCTTTACCAAGAAAACCCAAATGAGGTCAAGAAGAGTCTAGCACAATTGTCAAACAACTGAACAGCAACTCCCCAAGAAGAGTAAGTGAAGAAAGGAATCAGAGCAACAATGGATTTTGACTTATTGATTATAAAATACTGGAATCATTGGAGAATTTGAGTCTAAGCCAGGAAGAAATATTGTTAGTTCACCATAGCTTTTCACTAAAGTTACACAGACTTACTAAAGTTATTGGGTAAAGGTGAACTTTCCTTTACTCCAGTGATTGGAGAAGGAAATGACAAACCATTCCAGTATCTTTGTCAAGAGCCAGATTGGATTATTCATTGTCCCTCTCATGAAATGACTTCTCAAAGACTGTGTGGAATGTACTATTTCTTGAAAGTAAATGTGCTTTCTTGGAATTTATTCCAAGCATGAAGGAGATTTCTGTTAAGTAGGACTAGAGAAGAAGATTACCAAAGTACTAACTATAATGTTTAGTTTGAAAGGGAAAGAAAAACAGAAAATGGAAATGGAAGGAAAGGAAAAGTAAACTCTGAATTAACTGGCAAGAAAGAACAGGTAGGCACAACAGCCTATAGGAATAGAACCGACTCTGCAGTATGCTCTTGGCCAGTCACCTTACTTGTCTCAGCTGATTTTCTCAACTAAAAAATGAAAAGGGTGGTATAGATGATTCCTAAATTCCAGGCTAGTTCTAAAAATTCTGTGACTCTATGGTAAAAAGGACTTTTAACTAAGCAAAGACTTTGGCAAGAAATAATGAGTAAAGAACAAACCTTATGATTGGGGGGTTGGGAAATAAAGAAAGGATTGAGTCCCAACCCTCTACCATCAGCACAGCATAGGCCAAAATTCTGTATATAGAGGAGTGGTTTTTCTAAATACCAGGTGATTCTGGTTATAACATGCTTAAAATGTAACTATAAACTTGTTCTATAAGCTTGGCTGGCTCCCTATATGCCAAATAAAACATTTCTTTAGTTTTACAAGGATTTTAATTCTTTGGCTATTAGAATATAAAACAGACATATTGTTTAACACATCCACTGAGGCCTTATGGGTAATACACAGATTTTAATTCATTCAAGCTTAATTATATTTGTTCCTCTTAGTAGAAAGGTATTATTTTGTGTATCATAATATTAAAATTAATTTGTTTCACTTTATTTTTCTCTGATTAAAATACACTTAAAGCAGCCAAGAAAAATGAAAATGCAGATTAGAATCAATAAAGATATATTATGTAATTACATTATATACCTATAAGTCATATTTATATAGCATGTTAATTCTTTTCCATTCTTTTCTCACAACAAACCTATAAAGTTAGGTAGTATAAGTATTATTTTTGTTTTTTAGATGAAGAAATTGAAACACAGCTGAATAATATTGGAGGCAGGACTTAAACCCATATCTCAAAATCATAATATTCAAAACTTAAAGGAATTTTAGGGATTATTTAGTCCAATGCCTTATTTTATAGACAAGGAAACTTAGAAAAATGGCTTGTTTAAGGGCACACAAATAGAGTTAAAGATGGATTTTCATGTGAGGTCTTTTGATTTCAGAGCCAGTGTTCTTTCTATTATGGAAATAAAATAAAAAATAAAGTGTATATATGCTTTGGATACTTTAAAGTACTCTATGGGTCATCTATTAAATGTATTGATGACTTCTGGGAAAATGGCTGCGTAGACAGAGCGAATCTTAAAACCTCCACACCCTTACACATCGAGATAGAAAACAATACGCTTTGAGACAAAAAAGGACCAAATCTAATAATGGGACAGAGCAGGGGGAACCCTACTGCAGCATAACTAAAGAGGTACAACAAGAAAAAGTCTTCAATTCTTGAACTGTTGGGTATGAGGATGTAGAAGGGGAATCCCAGGATCCCAGGACACCCCCCATGTGCTGTGCAGAGTCTCCAGGGGCCCGGGAAATCTCAGAGCTGGTGGGCACACCAGTTGTGAGAGAGGGCATTGCTGGCACCAGACTCAGAGAGTCAAACACAGGCACTGGAGAGGTGCCTGGAGGAGAAAACCAGAGAAACACAGCAAAAACTCCCAGAAGATGGTGGCTTAGAGAAGGCCAAACCCCAGAGGGAAGACATTTTGGCTTCCTCATACCAAGATAGAGAACAGCAGGGCTTCAAGAGGAAAGAAAACCAGATCAAACACAGTGGACAGTGCAAGGGGACCCCACTGCTGGAGAGCTCAGTTCAGCGAAAACACTCCTTCTTGTCACCCCACTTTTTTTTCTGTTTGTTTTTTCCCTCCCCTCAAGGTTTTAGCCTCAGGACAGATAAAGCAATAAGATTAATCCAATAAATTAATCCCAACAATTGAACAGAAAAGAAGTCTTCAGAGAGCAGAGAAAGTAACTACAAACCTCCATTACCTGCTGGATCTTTCATCAAAGATCATTAAATATATCTGCTCAAACTACCAGAACAAGGAAGGGAAAAATATGAGTAAGCAACAGAAAAAGAGAAAAAAAAAATCACAATTGACACCTTCTTTCAAGGAAGTGAAAAGAGAGCAAATGAAACAGAAAAAGAAGAAGAGGAAGTAGTTCCAGCAAACTGGACACAGGTTTTGGAAGATCTCAAAATTCAATTAACTCAAGAATTTAAAACTCAATTAACTCAAGAACTTCAGGAACTCAAAAAGCTATCAAGAGAGGCTGAAGACAATTTGAAAAAGGAAATACATGAACTAAAATAAGAAAATAAAGTCTTAAAAGCCAGAATTGGCCAGCTTGAAAATGAAGTAAAGAAGGCAAAAGATGATCTACAAAGAAAATCAGACCAGAAAGAGAAGGCTGACCAAAAAGCCACGGATAAAATTCAGTCTTTAAAAAACAGAACTCAACAACTAGAAGAAAATGACTTCACAAGGCAGCAAGAATATATTAAACAAAATTTAAAAAATGAAAAATTTCAGGAGGATATGAAACACCTCATTGATTCAACCAAAGATTTGGAGAACAGAGCTAGAAGAGACAACTTAAGAATTATTGGTTTACCAGAACATCGTGATAAAAGAAAAAGTTTAGATAGCATTTTACAAGAAATTATCAGAGAAAATGGCCCAGAAATTCTTGAACAAGAGGGAAAAGTGGAAATTGACAGGATCCACAGATCACCTCCTACATTTAATCCACAACTGACAACTTTCAGGAATATTATAGCCAAATTCAAAAACTACCAGACCAAGGAAAAAATATTACAAGCTGCTAAAAAGAAGTCATTCAGGTATCAGGGAACCACAGTTAGGATAGCACAAGATCTGGCTGCATCTACATTGAAGGGCCAGAAAGCATGGAACACAATATTCCAGAAAGCAAGAGAACTGGGTCTACAACCAAGAATCAACTATCCAGGAAGACTAACTATATTATTGCAGGGGAAAGTATGGTCATTCAATAAAATTGAGGACTTCCAAACATTCATCAAGAAAAAAATGGACTTAAAACAGAGAATTTGCTGCCCAAACCCAGAACTCAAGAGAATCAACATAAGGTAATTAAGAGAATGGGGAGAGGAGAAAAAAATTCTTTTCTTTAAGGGACACAACAAGTTCAATCAATTTGTATCCCAAGAAGAAAAGAAGGTATTGGCAAATATTAAAAATTATTATTACCAACAAGGCAACTAGAAAAAGTTTACATAGAGGGAATAGGGACAAACTGTATAGAATGAAATGTCAAGAAATATATAAATATATTTTTGTATGTATGTATGTATATAGGTATAAATATATACAAAACTGGGGGGAAGAAGATAATAATAAGAAAAATAGGAAAACAAACAAAAAGGAATAAATTTATATTCCATAAAGAAGCTCATGGGATCAACAGAGGAAAATAACAATACACTGAAAGGGTAAAGAGGTTAGAGAGAGGAAATATTCAATACTTAAATGCATTGAAATCAACTTAGAGAAGAACAATTAGATCCATAGGGGCAGAAAATTGATTCATGCCCTTTAGAAGTAGAAGGGTAACAAATGGACTGGTGGGGAGGGAAGCAATACTAGGGAGGGAGAGGGCTTGGGGAGGAGCACCACATGGCTTTAAAGAACAATAAGAGGGGAATAAGAAGGGAGGGGGGAGAAGGGAAGTACAACAAGGGAGGGGATTATAAGAACTGATTAAAAACAAAACACTGGTATAGAAGGAAACAGTGAAAGAAGAAAGGACAGGACTAGAAGAGAGAATCAAAATGTCTGGGAATGCACAGTTGATAATTATAACTCTGAATGTGAATGGGATGAACTCGCCCATAAAATGGAAGCAAATAGCAGAGTGGATTAGAAACCAAAACCCAACCATATGTTGTATACAAGAAACAACAACATGTGTTGTATACAAGAAACACACATGAGAGAGACAGACAGTCATAGAGTGAAAATGAGAGGATGGAGCAAAATCTTCTGGGCTTCAAATGAGAAAAAGAAGGCAGGGGTGGCTATCATGATCTCTGACAGAGCCAAAGTAAAAATAGACAAGGTTAAAAGAGATAGGGAAGGTAACTACATCCTAATAAAAGGCAGTATAAACAATGAAGAAATATTAGTACTCAATATGTATGCACCAAACCGTATAGCTTCCAAATTTCTAAAGGAGAAGCTAGTGGAGCTCAAGGAGGAAATAGATAGCAAAACCATAGTAGTGGGGCACCTCAAACTTCCCCTATCAGATCTAGATAAATCAAACCAAAAAATAAATAAGAAAGAGATAAGAGAGGTGAATGAAACCCTAGAAAAATTAGAGTTAATAGATATATGGAGAAAAATAAATAGGGACAAAAAGGAATACACCTTCTTTTCAGCAGCACATGGAACATTCACAAAGATAGGCCATGTAATAGGGCACAGAAACATGGCAAACATCTGCAAAAAAGCAGAAATAATAACCTTCTCAGATCATAATGCAATAAAAACAGTTATTAGTAAGAATACATGGAGAGGCAAACCAAAAACTAAATGGAAATTAAATAATATGATTCTCCAAAATAATTTACTGAAAGAACAAATCACAGAAACAATTAATAATTTCATTGAAGACAATGAGAATGATGAGACATCTTACTGAAACCTATGGAATGCAGCCAAAGCAGTTCTAAGGGAAACATTTATATCACTGAGTGCATATATTAACAAATTAGGGAGGGCAGAGGTTAATGAATTGGGCATGCAACTTAAAAAACTAGAAAATGAACAAATTAAATGTATTGATAGGTTTGTTGAAGTAGAACTTCATAGTGATGGCTGAAGATAGAAAATTTCTTAATAGGGATAATTATTCATTTACTAGTCATAAACACTTATTATGTCTACAATGTAATAGGCAGTGTGCTAAATTATAGGATATACAGAAAGGTAAAAGACAGGCCCTGCTGTCAAGGAGCTTACAATCAAAAGGAGGAGGCAATATAAGAAAAATTGTATGTCAAATAAACTAAATACAGGATAAATTGAAAATAACCAAGAGAGAAAGGGAGCTAGAATTAAGGTGGGAAGTGGTTGGGAAAGGTGGGACTTTATCTGGGATTTTAAGGAAACCAGGGAAGCTAGAATATGGAAATGAGGAGGCAGAGCATTCCAGAAATAGATTTAATGAATAGACTCATTCTCAAAGGAAATTTGTGTAAGAATGAAATTTGTTTGAAAATTGTACTGCTCTCCTTTTATCATTTTAGTGACAAACAAAAACTGCAAAATCCGATATTTAACTGATCTGATATTTCAACAAAAACTTGTTACTATGCCATGTTTTTGAAGAAAATGGGGACCAGGGAAGAAACTAAATGTTTCCTTCACAACCCAGGGAGAAAAAGGCATCGGTTTGTCATGGAAAGTTCCAACATTCCTGAAACCCAAGAAAGCAACTTTTAAAATGACCATGAGGATAAACTTGCTATTTTTCTTTGACATTAGATTTATTCAGAATTCAGTACATCAAATCAAGTAGTCAATTAGACTTATAAGGCAGAAATTATAAAGAAGTAAGGACTGTTGAATCATAGAAACAGAGGTGTAAGAGGTCTTAGTGGTAATCCAAACCAATTGTCTCAGTTTACAAATGAGAAAACTGAGTCATAGAAAAGTTCAAATTACTGGCCCAAGGTTACATAGATAATAAATGACAGAACCAGAATTCAAATCCAGAACACCTGATTTCACACTCAGGACTCTTTCTATTATACAACACTGCCCTCTATTTTGAGAAAATTTGTGATAGAAAAAAAGCAGTGAAGGATAACTTCTGCTTATCTTCTTAACTACAGTTCTGCTCCATAGTGTACTTTTTTGTGAAAAAGTTTTGGGTCAGTTGGTGGCTCAGTGGATAGAGAGTCAAGCTTAGAGAGGGGAGATCCTGGATCCAAATCTTACTTTAGACACTTCCTAACTGTGTGATTGGCATTTTGATTAAAGTCTTTCCTCATAATATTAAGCTTGAAAAAATTATATTTTGATCTGAAAAAATTATAATAAAATATGAAAAACTTATAAAGCTTTTTCTTCAGATCTGGGTAACTTGGGTTGCTCAATAAGTCATGTTTAATGATTAATGTTTGATCATTTTCATCTTAAACTTATCTCTGTACTTCAGACTAGTTCTTGGCCCTTCCACATTACCATTATGGCTTTGTCAAGTGTGAGAGTAGGAGAAATACTTGCTTGACACAGAGCCCATAGTCTCTCGGTGCTGCCTCATTACTGTATCAAAGTATGTCCCAAGTTCTTGAACATTCCCACCATGGACCAGTTCTTTTGAGTCAACATAGAAGCAGATGCCTGGAGTGAAAATAATACAACTTTTTAAAGTTGGAATACATCTCAAAGGGACCACAGAAACTTGCTCTGATTTGAAGAAGACTTCTTTTCCTCTAGGATTACCTCGTTATATATTAGCTTTCAAAAGCAATATCAATTCTGACAACCTGAGGGATTCTTAGAAACTCATATTAGGGCCTGAGACAACCAGATACTACCTTAAAAAAATAAATATTAGTGCCAATTTCATAGGGGCTCTATGGGTTTAAATCTAACTTCAAGGAAAGAATAATCTAAGGAACAAAAATTAACATATTAGATATTTATTTTATTATTTTTATTATTATTCCTGTTGACTCCTTAGGAGCATAGGGCCGCAACCATCTCACGCCAATGGACTCTGTTCTGGGCAACTTCCCCCTGCTGGGCCCATGTCATTCCAACTGTTTTTGTTTCATTTTCAGCAGATCTTCGCCAGGTCTGTTTTGTTCTTCCAACTTTCCTCTTCCCTGAAGGGTTCCAGCTCAATGCTTGTCTGGCTACGTTGTCTTCCGGTTTTCGTAGCATATGTCCTATCCATCTCCACTTATGTTTCTTTATGTCCTGACTAATGGGATACTGGATTGTTCTTTCCCAGAGATTAGCATTGGAGATCTTTTCAGGCCATCTGATGTTCAAGATGTAGCGTAGACATCTGTTAACAAAGACTTGGAGTTTGTTGGTGTTGACTTTCGTCACTCTCCAGCTTTCTGATACATATAGGAGGATGGCCTTTACGTTGGTATTGAAGATTCGGAGCTTAGTGAGGAGGGACAGTGCTCTGGAGGTCCAGACAGACCGTAAGGTGTTAAATGCATGTCTGGCTTTGTTGATTCGGTTTCTGATGTCCTCATCTGCTCCGCCGTCCTTACTGACTATGCTACCCAAATAGGTGAAGTGGTCCGTCTCCTTGATGTTTTCTCCCTGTAGTTGGATTGGCAGGTCCTGTCTGCTGTTGACTGTGATCACCTCGGTCTTCTTCTTGTTGATCTTCAGACCTGTCTTCTCCGCTTCTTCAGAGAGTCGTGCAAGTTTGACTTGTGCATCCTGCTGCTTGTGAGAAAGGAGACAGATGTCATCCGTGAAGTCAAGGTCCTCAAGCTGTTTGGTATGAGTCCATTGAATGCCCGTATTGTTGTCCTTGGTAATTCTTCTCATGATCCAATCTATGACCATCAAGAAGATAAGGGGCAAAAGCATGCAGCCTTGCTTCACTCCGGTCTTCACTGTGAAGGGAGCCGTGAGTTTCCCATTATGGATGACCTGGCAGGTAAAGTCTTCGTATAATCGCTGGATGATGTTGATGAGCTTCAGGGGGACCCCATAATGCTGTAACAATCTCCACATGATGTTCCTGTCCACGCTGTCAAATGCCTTCTCGAAATCCACAAAAGTCATATAGAGGGGGGACTGCCATTCGATGGACTGTTCGATGATGATTCTTAGGGTGACGATGTGGTCAACATATTAGATATATGTTGATGTTATTCATGTTTATGTTTAAATACTGTTTAAAAAATACCAGAAATGTACTTTATAATTTCATTAATAGAATTATTGGCAAAACAGAGAGATGAAATATTTTAAGTGCCTTAATAAATAAAAGCTTATAATTATATTATTTTACAAGGAAAATATGTGGTAGTGAAGGATTGGAAACTCTCAGAATTCTAAAATTATCTTTACCTTTAATATCTCTATGAGGAAACTTTGGATATTTCCCAGATTTTGTCATTATTTTTCCTTACAGAAAGGAAACATAAATGTTTCAAGTGATAAGATAAAACCAAAGTCTAATTCTTCAATGCTCTTTTAAGTAAGACAATATGAAAATAAGTTTTGAAAATATCTCTAGGGAAGGAAACTACAGCCTCCCTCAGTCTAACCCATCAGCCATATTTTTATTTTATTTTGTGCAGATTCTGTCATGTAATATAATGGCTTAGACATTTACAATCTCTATTACTTTAGGAGAGACATGTGACTTCTCTGAGCCTCAGTTTTCCCACTTATAAAATGAGGGGAGAGGAGGAGATGATTTTAAAGGTCTCCCCCATCCCAAAAGAAAATAAATGTAAGGTAAATTCCCTGCTCCCTCAATTACTAGGTTAACTAATCATCATGGTCAGAGGACCCTTTGTTCTTGTTCGTCCAGTTCAGAAGCCCCCTATTGTTGAAGTTCATGTCTATTACCAATTTTCTTGTTCTTTGTGGAGGGTGAAGACCTTCCTATATAGCAGAAAACTTTTATAACATGGGGTTTCTTTGTTTTTGAATTTCAGAGTTCAAGATAGCCCAGAGGTTATCTAGCATAGTCTTTACCTCCCCAAGGATCAAGGGACTAATATCAATCTTACAATTTACTGTTTTTATGTTAAGCTTCCATCCTTTGGGATAAAGTTTCAGGGCACTTGTTGTAACTCATGGCTTTTCAGAATCCATGTAATTGTGAACTACATCATGATGATGTCTTATTGTAGATGAACAATAAAGACCATTGTTAAAATGTTCCTCATTCCCCACTGTTTTGTATGGCATGTTGACCTAGTTAACAGTTCACTGCACTGAGAGAAAAAGACGGCCTTCTTTCAGCTCCAATGTGCAACTCATTTGTCCTGAGAATGTTGGGTACACCCCACCATGACAGCTAATCTTTCATTTGTCTTCATAAAAAGGTATCAACACAACTACCATAAAAGCTACCCATCCAGAGAGAGGAATCCAAATAGTATAAGGAATAAAAATATGTTTTTATATTGTTGTGATGCTTTGGT
The DNA here is from genome assembly GCF_016433145.1 of Gracilinanus agilis. Taxonomy (NCBI): domain Eukaryota; kingdom Metazoa; phylum Chordata; class Mammalia; order Didelphimorphia; family Didelphidae; genus Gracilinanus; species Gracilinanus agilis. Next base: position 80,958,053 of record NC_058130.1, on the reverse strand, counting down.
CCATGGTGGATCACCACCTTTTATTCCTGTATTCTTTCCTCTAAAAAAAACATAAAGTTTTGATGTCTCTAGCATCACTTATGGCTTATTGAAATATGAGGAACTTTTAAAAATAGTATTATATTACAAAAGAAACTAAAAATTTTGGGAAGTGTCAAAATATATTTCATGCCATCTGACTAGCACATCCTCAGTAGTCTCCTTACCTTGATTCTATTTATTATATTAGATTATTGAAATAACCTCAACCCTATTTGTTCCTCCCTCCAGCCTTCTAACTTGATTAATCTTCATGTACAACTTGTCTAACTGTAGCCACCTTGAGCAACCTGGTGTGGACCTAGGTCCATCCTTTCATTGTCAGTGCAAGGTAGATAACAGAGAGAAACCCCATGTATAATATGAGTCTGAATCAGTCAGTGTTCCCTGATGTAAAGTGAGGAGTATGGAATAGACCTTGGAGATGATCTGATTTACCCTTCTCATTTGGGGTTTTTGAAAACAGGTCCAAAGAAGTAGCCTAACTTGTTCAAGTTCACAGAGCTAGTATCTGACAGAACCAATTTCATTATTACATTTTTGCAAACCAGGTTTTAGCGGCTGAATCTATGGCTCCATCAAAGATCTACCTAATATTTGAGGGGTCGACATATGGTTTCTGTTCAGGGGATACTAGTGCAACACTTGGTTTGTCAAGCTTTAGGAAATGACTGGTCCATCTTCTTCTTTAGACCTTATATACCCTTGGGGATGTCTTTTAAATCAATGTTTCTTATACATAAGTCATCAGTTTTAATATGTTACAGCTTGTTGTCATCTTGGGTCACTAGCAATTTAAATTTTTTAGAGATCATTGTAATTTGAAGCCATATAGTTTTACTGGAAACATGCTGTTCAATCTTGTCTAATTCTCTGTGACCCCATTTGGAATTTTCTTGGTAAAGATAGTGGAGTGGGTTGTAATTTCTCTCTCCAGTTCATTTTACATGAGTGATTCCTCATTTACAGATGAGGAAACAGAGGCAAACAGGGTTAACTTACTTACCCAGAGTTACATAGCTAGTATGTGTCTGAGGCCAGATTTGAACTCAGGAAGATGACTCCAACTCAGGCACTCTATCCTTGCTCCACCAAACAGCTCTGATACATAGTAGGTGTTCAATAAATGCTTGTTTCCTTCTCTTGCAAATGATAAGGCATTGTTATAAGTAAAAACTTTTTAAACATGCATCCCTACTATGTGCATATTTGTTTATAAATTATATAATGTATTTTTGTGTTAATATATTTCATGTATTATGAAACATATATAGTATACATTTTAAACGAGATATAGATAGAAAATTAAAAATTTATTTTCATTTATTACTTATAACTAAAACTTTTTTAGTTCTGGAAAACAATATGATTAAATCTGCTTCATTATTTTAACAAATCTCTGTCTATGTCCTAGCACATAGAGTAGATTTATAAATAATAGTTGTGTGGTAGAAATTAATTATTCAATTAATTTAATCAATGCATCTAGGCAAGGATTATAGTTCCTTTTTTAAATATAATTTTTAATTAAAAGATATAGTCAGTCAATAAGCATTCATTAAACACCTATTACATACATGAAACACCTGTACAAAACACTGAGAATATGAAAAAAACAAAAAACAGATAGGGAGCCCTTAGAGTTTAGTGAGTAGGGAGTGGGGAGTTAGAGAAGCATAGCATGGCCAGACATGAGCTTTAGAAAAATTGATTCAACAGTTGAGTGGGGTCAAGAGAAGGGAGACCAATTAGGAGGCCATTACAATTGTCTTGCCTAGTAATGATAAAGTACTGGCTAAGTGAGAGGAGAGAAAGGGATGGGTTAGAAATATTGCATGAATAGAAATGATATAATTTGGCAACTATTTGGAAATTTGAGGTGACTATAATTGAAGAGTGAAAAAAGATATTGAGATTTAAACCTGGCTAACTCAGAGGATGGTAGGGCACTTGACAGCAATAAGGAAGTTTAAAAGAAAGAGATATTTGAAGGGGGGAATAAAAAAATGAAATCTATGAACAAATTGCAATTCATCCTTGTCTGGTCCTTCTGTTGGACTAAGTCCGGCCCCAAACTAAAACAGTAGGTATGATCTTAATCACTGGTCACTGATCGAGGACAAGGACTCTACCTTCTAAATGGTACCTATGGCAGCTACATGATGATTTAGGGAATAGAGGTGGGTATTTTATAAGGGGGTAAAGATTTCCCAGTGGATATATAGGAAGGAAAACTGTTGGAAGCTCACAAAGGTAAGAGGTGGTGAGATGGGGGAGTATAAGGAATAGTGATAGGTGAAGGGTAAGTATGGTTGTTTTGGAGATAAGTCCCATGATTGCTTATTAAGGGAATAATGAGATGAAAGCCATTTCTCATTTTTGGTTGGATAATTAAATACCTCTTGAAGTCAAGACATGGCTTCCACTTTGGAGACTCTTGGACTAGGGTATAAAATATATAAGGGGGTATTATGAGAAATAAGGCAGGGATAGTAGGTTAGAGTCAAATTATGGAAATGATTGAATGACAAACTAAGAAAGTTTCATTCAAGCATGTGCATGGAAATAATATAACAGATCCTTTACTGCCTTGCCCACTCCCCCAGGAAGTTTCACCATTTCTTTTCTTGTAGGTTCTTAAACCAGAACATGTTGAGGATAGTAGATGGATATTGAAACAGGAGGTATGATGGAAAGAAGAAATAGCATTTTAAATGCAGTAATTCAGAATATTGGAAAGCAGTATGCAGCTAAAAGCAATAAAAAAGTATTTTTAATCTTCCTGCTAAGTACGATAATAAAATGTGGAAAGCTCACGACATGACAGCTACTTAAGCCAGCTTCCTCTGATGCCTTTGGCTCAAGAGCTCTTTTTTTCCCATTTTTTCTAGGCTTGCATTGCATGTATGTTTTTTGTTATTGTACATTTGCTAGGTTATTTTGTGAAATGAAACTTGGACTAGGTCTTACTTCTTGGGAACAATAGCATAATACTAAAGCCTAATGAAAACAATCAGCAAATATTTATTAAGTACTTAGTACATATAAGGCAATGTATAAGCAATGGGGATATAAAGAAAAAGCAAAACTAAAACCTGTCCTAAAGGAACTTACATTGTAATGAAAGAGATAAAATGTGCATAAATAGGTACATGCAAATTACAGAGCAGATGGAAGTTAAACTTGGAGGGGAAAGCACTAGCAATATGAGGGACCTAAAAAGACCTCCAGGAGAAGGTAGCTTGAACTGAGAAAAGAAGGAGGTCAGGGATGCTAAGCACTTTAAAGGAGGTCAGATATAACTGAAGATTATTAATGCATTATTTGATAGCTAAAGAGCTGTATACTTCCAAATGAGTTAAATAGTTTTACATTAATCAGAAATAGATTCATGAAAGACTTACTCAAATGGGAAAAGATTACTCTTTCATGAAAGACTGTGCCAAAGGGTTTTAGTGAAAGTTGAGGCCAGATGCTTAGTTTAGGGTTTTATGAACTTCAAACCAAATCCAGGTTTTCAGTGTTTCAGAACTTAGGCCAACTCTTAGGCTTTGGAAGATTTATGGTTGGGGCATGAGCCACAGAAGAATCCATGGATTTACCGATCAATGAGAGATCAGTGATTTCAACTGAGACATCAGTTTTAGTCTTACTCCCACGGTTGTTTCCAATGATGGGCTCTGAATGAAAGGAAACCAGAGAAAATAATATATAGTATCCCTAAGTTTCTACCCATGAAATATATTGAGGATAATTGAATGAATGTTTTGTAATCCTTTACAGCTCTTTTTCATTAGGATCAGTGGTTTTATGCCCCCTTCCAGAGAATGGGAATGGGAAGAATCAAAAAAGATAATTTGTTAAAAGAGACTACTGGTTACTAAAATTCTCTCCCTAAAGCAATCAAGATCTTTTTGTTGTAAATTCTGAAGTGCTCTAAGAACTGCTGTGGGGGCAGTAAAATAAGCACTTAGTAGTCACAGGATTCCAGTTCCTCTGGGTGACCAGGGCCATCAAGATGATGAAAAGCTTTGGGGTCATGGATAGTCCTCATAGACATAGTGGGTAAAGTTGTCATAGTACCATACTTGGAGTTAAGAAGCAACAAGCATACCTTGTGCACTCACTCTACCTAGCAATGATGGGTGGTTTGGTGAAAATATATCCTAAATCTATGTAGGGTATGATTTTGTTCTTATGATGCCATATTAGTAATGCCTTTACTTTGAACAAATTGCCTCTCTTTGATGACTATTTAAAGGTAATCACTCAAGCATGAATTGTCGTTTTAGGAATATGAACTCACCAGGTACCTTAACCATGGGTGTAGGTGTGTTCCCCTGAGGAATCAACCTTTAGTGGTAAGTTGGGGGTATATCTCTGATAGAGTACAACATTACCAATGATGGTACTTTCTTTAGTTTTCAGGATGCCACTTACTCCTTTTTCTCCTTTGCTGGATCCTCATCTAGATCATTCTCTCCAACAACAGATGTCTTGGGCTCTTTTCTCCCTCTACACTAACTCACTTGATTATCTCATCAGCTCCCTTCAGCTTAATTACCATCTCTATATTGATGATTCTCAGATCTACTCTTCCTGTCCCAAACTCCCTGCTGAACTCTAATCTTACATCTTCAATTGCCTTTCAGACATCTTGAACTGGATGTCCAGTAAACAGATTAAGACTCAACATATTCCAAACAGAAATAATTATCTTTCCTCCTACTTTTTCTATTACTGTGGAGGATAACAAGATCCTCTCAGCCCCTCGAGCTTATAACCCTAGAATCTTCACTCTCTCAACTCCATATCCAATCTGTGGTTAGTGCCCATGCATTTCATTTTACAATATGTCTCGAATGCATCTCCTTTTCTCCTCTGACACTGCCACTACTCTACTGCAGACCTTCATCCCTCATGTATGAACTATTGAAATAGTCTACTGATAGGTCTGCCTCCCTCAAGTCTCTTCTTACTCCAATCCATTGTCTATTTTCAGCTATCAAAGTGATTTTTTAAAAGCACAGGTTAAATATTAAACTCTACCACCCCCAACCCCAGTGGCTCCTTATCACCTCCAAGATCAAATGCTAAACCTTCTTTTGGGCATTCTAGTTCTCTCCTACCTTTCCAGTCTGCTTAGGATTTACTTTCTGCCACAAACTCTTCACTCTAAGACTGTCCCATGAATAAGAAATTCCATCCCTGGGTGCTAGGATTTTCTCTCATTATCTCCTGTTCCTGGAATACCCTTCTTCTTCTGCTATACCTATCGACTTCCTTTAAGTTCCAAACAACATCCCATCTTTCACAGGAAGTCTTCCCCAAAGCCTATTAATTCTAATGTCTTCCCTCTATTAATCAGTTCCTATTTAACCTGTTATATAGCTTAATTTTTACTTATTTGTTTACATGTTCACAGCTCCATTATAAACTCCTGAAGAGAAGTGATTCTCTTCTCTTTTGCCTATTTTTGCATCTCTAGCATTTAGCACAATGCCTGGAACAAAGAGGCATTTAATAGATCTTCACTGATTGATTGGGAAAGGCTTCATTAATGCAAATTAACATAGAAGCATAATGTCTGAGAAGTCCAATGATCCTAGTAACAGGGGCAAGACTGACCATTTGATAAAATCTGCTGAGAAACCTCGAAATAATCTAGCAGAAATAGGTCCAGATTAATACTTTACCCCTAAATAAACTCTAAATGACTAAATGACTTAAACATAAAAGGTGATATCATAAATGGAGGAGAAAGGAAATTATCTTTTGAGGTTATGGAAACCAGAAAAAGTTCATGATCAAAAGATGTGATGGAGGGGATTATACAAGATAAAATGGATAATTTTGATTTTATAAATTTTTCAAAGTTTTTGCACAAAAACCCAATACTTTTATGTTAAAGCAGAAATAAATAATTTGGAAAAAAATCTTTGCACCAAATTTCTCTGAAAAAAGTATCATTTCCAAGATATATTCAGTCAGTAAGTCAATAAACATTTATTTTGGACCTATGGAATTGTGCTAAGCACTAGGGATACAAAAGAGGGCAAAAAGTAGTCCATGTTCTCCAGGAACTCACATCAAATTAGAGGAAAAAACAGGTAGCAATATGAGCAAGCTATGTACATGATAAATCACAGATAATCTCAGACAAAAGGCCCTCAATTTAACAAGAGGCATGAAAGGATTCTTACAGAATATGAGACTGGAAGGACAGCCAAGAGATAGAGATGAGGAAAGAGAGAATTCCAGGCATAGGGCACAGCCAGTGAAAATGCTTCAAGTTAAGACATTTTTGAAAGGATCAGCAAAGAAGCCAAAGTCACTGGATTGAAGAGTAGCAAGGGTGAGTGGTGGAGACATGCAAGGTATAAGAAGAGTGGAAAGGTGTGTGTTACACAGATAAGTTATGATAGGCTTTGAATAGCAAGATGAAGGATTTTGTGTTTCATTCTGAGGGTAATAGAGAGCCACTGGAGTTTATTGAGAGAAGTTAGGTGGTGTAACATGGATTTCATGAAATTCACTTTGGCTGATAAATGGAAGTTCAACTGGAGTGGAAAAAGACTTTTGGCAAGCTGTTGCAATAGTCCAGGTATGGGTTGATGAGGGCCTGACTGCACCAGGATAATGGTAGTTTCAGAAGAGAGAAGGGGGCATATATTTAATGGATATTACAAAGGTGAAACAAACATTTCAGAGAAATGATGAAATATACTACCCATCTCATACTGTCCTCAGAGAGGTAATGGCCTCAAAATACAGGAAATGACAAATTTTAAGACAGCCAATGTTAAGAATTTGTTTTGCTTGATTATTCATATTTGTGATAAGGGCTTTCTTTGTCTTTTTTTCCAATGCAGAAATAATATCATTAAGGTATCTTTTAGAAATTATTTAATCAAACATCACACATTTATTTTTAAAATTCAATTTTTTCAGTTTTCAAACATTGTCTTTCCTTTCAACCCACCCAACTATCTTTTTTTAAAACATTTATTAATATTCATTTTTAACATGGTTACATGATTCATGCTCCTACTTACCCCTTCACCTTCCCACACTCTCCCCACCCATGGCCGATGCACATTTCCACTGGTTTGTGTCATTGATCAAGAACTATTTCCAAATTGTTGATAGTTGCATTGGTGTGGTAGTTTCAAGTCTACATCCCCACTCATGTCTACCTCAACCCATACGTCCAAGCAATTGTTTTTCTTATATGTTTCCTCTCCTGCAGTCCTTCCTCTGAATGTGGGTAGCGTTCTTTACCATAAATCCCTCAGAACTGTCCTGTGTCATTGCATTGCTGCTGGTACAGAACTCCATTGCATTCGATTTTACCATAGTATATCAGTCTCTGTGTACCATGTTCTTCTGGCTCTGCTCCTTTTGCTCTGCATCAGTTCCTGGAGGTCTTTCCAGTTTACCTGGAATTCCTCTAGTTTATTATTCCTTTGAGCACATTAATATTCCATCACTAGCATATACCAGAATTTGTTCAGCCATTCCCCAATTGAAGGACATACCCTCCTTTTCCAGTTTGTTGCCACCACAAAAAGCGCAGCTATAAATATTTTTGTACAAGTCTGTTTATCTATGATCTCTTTGGGGTACAAATCCAACAATGGTATGGCTGGATCAAAGGGCAGGCATTTTTTATAGCCCTTTGAGCATAGTTCCAAATTGCCAGCCAGAATCCACCCAACTATGTTAAAACAAAGCAATGCCCTTCTAACAAATAGTCAAGCAAAGCAAATCCTCACACTGGCCATGTCCAAAAATGTGTCCCATATTTGCACAGGTCAATCACCTCTTCATTAGGATAGGGAAAGCCTTTACCAATTTCCATCTTTTGGAATCATGGTTGAACAATGTGTCAATCAGAGTTCTTAAGTCTTTAAAATTATCATTGATGCACACACACACACACACACACACACACATTCAAACACATGTTGATGCAATAAACAACAGAAGGAAAGCCATAAAGAAGCACAGATAAGCAGTACAGTTTTCAGATTGAACATATATTTCAAAGGAAAATTAAACTGTATACAATGGAGATCCGTATTTTCATGTCAGATCTTCTTTATCTCTTCTATTATATATGTGGACATGCTTATTTTAAATTGATACTTAAACTCAGAATAAAAAATTAAATATATTATCAAAGTTGAGGCAATAAACATTTTTAACGAGTAATCAAAAAACCATTTATTAAACACCTACTATGTGGTAGACATTATGTTAAGCACTGGGAATACAAGGAAAGGCAAAAAGCAGTCTCTTCACTCAAGGAGCTTATAATCTACAGAACAGTTATGTACAAACAAGACAGGATAAATGATCAAAAATGAATAATGCGTATGACCAAAAAAGGACTTGGGTAGATCAGGTAGTGAGAGTGATGGGTAACAGATTCAAAGGTTTCAACTAAAATTTATAAAAATTTAAAAGACTTTGAAAAAGGCCTTTAGCACTTTGGGTAGATGCTAGATGGAATCGCACCAGATGAGAAGGCATGAGTGGGTTGTAATTTGTACTAGTAGGTGTAATGCCCACATTGATGTGATCATTCCCAACAAATGTTTTTACTAGGTGAGCCTTGTTAGGTGAACTCCATCCTTTGCCAAGAGCTCATTTGAGAAATGAACATTTGGCTAAGAAGAGGGTGTTTGAAGATGGAGTTTAGATTTCTTGGCTGGAGTTAAAAATATGGGTTCTCATTTCTTAAGCACAAAACCAGGCCCCTTAAACTCTATGGGCTCTTATGTATTCTAACAAACTAAACCAAAGCTGCAAGAATACAACTCATGATATGGAACATTTTGTAATTTCTTTGAAAAAAACTATTAGGTGAATTAACTCAGTTGGGGAAACAAGACACAAAGAGGGTTTGCCTTTAAAGAAATAAATATCCCAAGCTATCTCTCACTGGGTTCCAATTTCATTAGATTACCCTGATGAGTAAAAAAAAAGTGAATAAATAGGACAGCTTCTACTGTGTACAGTTATATTTTGTGGAAGAAAAAAAAAACCTTTAAAGGATAACCTGTGAATATATGGGAAAAGGTGGGAGGGAAAACACTACTGTGAAGTCTTCATGCAATCACTTGCATCTCTCGTACTGGTAGCCAAGCACCAGAGGCAATTCTATTCTTTCCCTAAATTTTTCAGTGAATTCTCTACCTCATCTAATTGGTAAGTGGTGCATAATCTATATGATACTCCATCTTAGTAAGGATTAATTTTTTCTCTCTACCTAACCCCTAATTGAAATAATAATATGAGGAAATAGAAGGCTGGACAAAGGAATGGTTCAGATAATATAGATTTGGGAGTGTTCAGCACTTCAGGGAAGGGTGACACCTGGAGAGGATGCCGGAGGAGGAATAAAAGGAGACTAGAAAAGGAAGGAATAACATTGTCACTAAATTCTTAAGGTTTCAAAGGGAACAGTAGCAATTAGGAAAGAGCAATCACAGAAATGGAGCCTAGAGGTCATCAAAGCAGAACTGTCACTCCAAAATTTTATCTAGGGGGCAGGGCCAGCCTGTTTCATTCCTTTAAAAATGTTTTTTTTTTTAAATTAACATGCAATTATTTTCTCTCCCTTCCATCATCCCCAACCCAAATGAAACAAAAGAAAACAAAACCCTTAGAAGAAATATGACTAGATAAGCAAATCTCTTCCATTCCTTCTTTGGCAAAGTCAAACATAACTATTTTAAACTCATCAATTCCTCAAACTCTTACCTCTACATTTTTTAAACCTCTCTTGGAATGCTCATCTAGTCTGTTAGCTCTTTGCCCATAGAATGTAATATATTTTACATTACTTAAAACCAGCATACTGCTGATGTCAAGTGAAGGAAATAACACTTCCATTAGAAAATTCTCTTTCCCTGAAATCCTCCTTATCTGCCTGCTCATAGCCTGGGAGTGGCCCCATTTTCTTGAAGATGACACAGAAAGTACTACACATTTTGAACAAGAAAAGACCTTAGAGATCATCTACTTCAGAAATTCTTAATCTTTTATGTCACTGACTGCTTTGGCAGACTTGGGAAGCCTGTGGATACCCCATTTCAGAATAACATTTTTAAATGAACAAAGTAACATGTTAGATTTTAAAGGAAACCAATTTTATTGAAATATTTTGAATTATGATACAGAAATATATCTAGCATTAGGTTTAATAATTAAATTTTAAATAATGATGAACATAACTGTTATGTCAAAATATCTGCAACATCTACAACGTGATACTAAAATATCTGTGATTTTTATTGGTGACACAGTCACAAGTAATGCTAATGCTACCTTGGTTAAAATAGAGATTTTTTTTTCTCATCCAAACATGCAGATCTAGTCCAAGTTGCTCATTTCCAAACTTAATCCTTTCCCACTCACCATGCCATTTTCCCCACTATACCCCATGAGGAGAACACAAGTTATGGCAGGCCTTGCCATGCATGATAGGAAGGTTTTGAACTTGGACCAGAAGTCTTCTCTCCTCTTCAGACCAGCCTAGTTAAGGCTAATCACAGGAAGACTGGCCATAACAAGATGAATTACATTGGTCACAGCAACTATTAACATACAAAACAATAATCCTATTTTCAATTGTAACTCCAAAACTAAAAAATTAAAACCAGAGATAAGCAATCTAATTCAGTCAGCTCTCAATTAGCCATAGTACTTTTACAGAAAGATGGATTTAGAATTCCTTTCCTCCAGGCTATGTTATTCAAGTTTAAATTTCAGGTGAGGTAATGTCACAAAATATATAAACAAGGAATACAGCCTCTGGGCATGTGGCTTCAGGAATTGCCCAAGATTTCTCTAGAGTTAGTTGGCTCATTCACTACTTAGTACTTAGAGCCAAAGAGTAGGAGGAAAAATTGGAAGGGAAGGCATGGGTGGAGCAGATATGACTGAGATGTTTAAGAGCACCTGAAGAAGCCTGTTTTTTTTTGTAAGGCAATAGACTTGCCAAGGTCACCATAGACAGGCCTGACCTAGTTCTGATCTCAGTTTGCCCCATCTCAATGACATGAGGAAAACAAAGGAACAGGGAGTTATTGGGACTAGGAAATGGAAAATGACCACAATTTCTGGAGGAAAAATGTTGAGATTAGGAAATGGAAAATGACCACAATTTCTGGAGGAAAAATTTCTGGAGCAGCATGTCAGTCACTAGGATGGCAGGGCAGCAAAGCAGTGAGTGGTAAACTATGATAGGGGATCTCTGGCTAATTTTGTCAACCACAGGGATTAATGTACATCATTCCTAAAGGGGGAACTTTTTACTTCATAAACCATATGCTTTATTTAATATTATCATAAGACCTTGTCATCAATGGGCACCTCCTCTTCCAAAACCAGAAAAATCCCACCTTCCTCTCCCTGTAACCTTCATGTTCTGGTTTTCATGTCCCTTCTCTCCTAAAAGTGCATCTCCACTCACTCTCATCCCCATCTAGCTGAGCTACAGCCTTTCTCCTCTAATCTGGGTACCTTTCCATTATGCCCTATTAACAAACATCCCTCAAGCAATCAAACAACAAATATTTATTAAGTGCCTACTGTTTGCCAGACATTGGCAGGCATGGGGAATGGGAATAGTTCAAAAGAAAGAATGAAACAAGCTCCACTCTCCAGGATCCTATAGATTGATATGGCATTTTTCAACTGTTTACTATGTGTCAGGCACTGGGTTAAGATAGAAATATGAGCAAACAAGATAACAAGATGGATCATATTCTCAAGAAACTTAATTGTAATATGGAAGACAAAATATTGCAGGAAATAGAGGGAGTGGGGAGGTTATGGGCAGGGGAATGGCTGCCATTGAGAATTCTGGACCAGAATTTGTGTTCTCTCTCTCTGTCTCTCTCTAACTCTCTCTGTCTCTCTTTCTCTCTGTCTCTCTGTCTCTCTCTCTGTCTCTGTCTCTGTCTCTCTGTCTCTCTGTCTCTCTTTCTCTCTTTCTCTCTCTGTCTGTCTGTCTCTCTCTCCTTCCTACCACTCTCCTCTCCTAAGAAGGTAGACAATATGATGTAGGCTGTACATATATTAACATATAATACCTATTTCTATGTTTATCATGTTTTGAATGAAAACTCACGTTGCTTAATAGAGAAAAGTTTGTGAAGGAAATAAAGTAAAGAATAATATGTTTCAATTTTCATTCAGATTCCTGTTCCTTCAATGGTAGTGGATATCATTTGTTTGGGGTTTTTTTGTCTGTCATGAGTCTCTTGGGGTTGTCTGAAAACTGCCCATTCATATTCTTTGACCATTTATCAATTGAGGATTATTTGTATTCTTAGAAATTTGACTCAGTTTTCTATATATTTGAAAAATTGACCCTTTATCAGAGATTCTTACTGTAAAATGTTTCTCCTAGTTTTCTCCCTTTCTTTTAATCTTGGTTGCATTGGTTTTGTTTGTGCAAAAACTTTTAAATTTAATATAATAAAATTAATCCATTTTACATCCTATAATGCTTTCTATCTCTTATTTGGTCATAAATTCTTCCCTTAACTATAGATTTGACCAATAGAATATTCTATGTTCTTCCAATTAGCTAATGGTAGTACTCTTTCTATCTAAATTATATATCCATTTTGGCCTTTTCTTGGCATAGGGTGTGAGACATTGGTCTATAGCCAGTCTCTGCCATACTTTTTTCCCATTTTTCCCAGAAGTTTTTGTCAAATGGATGATTTCTTGTACCAAAAGCATGGATCTTTGGGTTCATCAAACACTAAATAACTATAGTCATTTACTAATATGCATTATGTAGCTAATCTACTCCATTCATCTACCACTCTATTTCTTAGTACCAGATTCTTTTGATGATTATAGCTTTGTAATACAATATGATACCTAGTACTCCTAGGTCAATTTATTTAACTTTTTTTTTTTACTGATTTCCTTGATATTCTTGATCTTTTGTTTTTCCATATGAGTTTTATTATTTTTTTCTAGTTCCATAAAATAATTCTGGGGCAATATGATCAGTAGGGCACCGAATAAGTAAATTAATTTAGACAGGTTTGTCATTTTTATTATATTAGCTTAACCAACCCATGAGCCATTTACCATTTTTCCAATTGTTTAGATATGACTTTATTTTTGGGAAAAGTGTTTTATAATTGTGTTCACATAATTCCTAGGATTGTCTTAGCAGGTAGATACTCAAGTATTTTATGTTATGTACAATTAATTTAAAAGGAATTTCTTTTTCTATCTCTTGCTGCTGGGCTTTGTTGGCAATATAAAAAATGCTGATGATTTATTTGGATTTATTTTATATCCTACATCTTTGTTAAAGTTGTTAATTATTTCAACTAGTTTTTTAGTTGACTCTTTTAGGACTCTCTAAATATATCATCATATGGTCTATAAAGAGTAATGGTTTTATTTCTTTGCCTGTTCTAATTCCTTTAATTCCTTTTTCTTCTCTTATTGCTATAGCTAGTATTTCCAGTACATATAGAATAGCAGTGGTGATAATGGACATTCCTACTCCACCCTTTATCTTCTTAGGAAGTTATCTAGTATATCTTCATTACAAATAATGCTTGTTGATGGTTTTAAATATATACTATTTATCATTTTAAGGAATATTCCATTAATCCTATCCTTTCTTGTGTTTTTAATAATGGATGTTGTATTTTGTCAAAAACTTTCCCTGCATCTATTGAGAAATGATTTTTGTTGACTTTGTTATTGATGGAGTCAATTATATTAATGGTTTTTCTAATATTAGACCAGCTCTGCAGTCCTGGTATAAATTTCACCTGATGCTAGCATCTGATCTTCAGGATATATTATTGTAATCTTCTTTCTAGTATTTGACATAAAATTTTTGCATCAATGTTCATTAGTAAGACTGATCTATATAGTTTTCTTTCTCTGTTTTTCATCTCCCTAGTTTAGGTATCAGTACGATATTTGTATTGTAAAAAGAGTTTGGTAGAATGCCTTCTGCAGCCATTTTTTCAATTAGTTTATATATTATTGGGGTTAGTTGTTCTCAAATGTTTGGTAGAATTAATTTGTGAATCAATGTAGCCCCGGGGATTTTTTCCTTAGGGAGTTCTTTGATGGCTTGTTCAATTTATTTATCTAAGATAAGATTGTCTAAGTATTCTATTCCCAATTTGTTAATTTAGGCAATTTGTATTTTTATCAGTACACTTAGATCATCATGTTTTGGCATATAATTGGGTAAAATAGCTCCTAATAATTGCTTTGCTTTCCTCTTCATTGGTGGTACATTTGTCCTTTTCATTTTTAATACTGGCAATTCAGTTTTCTTCTTACCTTTTTCTTCCTTTTTTTTAAAACCCTTAACTTCTGTGTATTGGCTCCTAGATGGAAGAGTGGTAAGGTGGGAAATGGGGGTCAGGTGACTTGCCCAGGGTCACACAGCTGGGAGGTGTCTGAGGTCAGATTTGAACCTAGGACCTCCCATCTCTAGGCCTGACTCTCAATCCACTGAGCTACTCAGCTGCCCCTCTTCTTATTATTAAATTCAAATTAATCAGTGATTTACCTATTTTACTGTTTTTTCCATAAAACCAGATTCTAGTTTTATTTACTAGTTCAATTTTTCTCTTGCTTTCAGTTTTATTAATCTTATCTTTGATTTTCAATATTTTCAATTAATATTTAATTGGATATATTTAATTTGTTCTTTTTCTAGATTTTTAGTTGCATGCTTAATTCATTAATCTGCTCATTTTCTTTTTTATTGATGTAAGCAATGAGAGATATAATTTTTCACCTAAGCACTGCTTTAGCTATATCCCATAAATTCTTATATGTTGTCTCATTATTTATATTTTCTTTAATAAAATTATTGATTGTTTCTATGATTTGTTCTTTGACCCATTTATTCTTTAGGATTAAATTATTGAGTTTTCAATTAAATCTTAATCTTTCTTTCCATGGACCTTCATTGAATGTCATTTTATTGTATTATGATCTGAAAATAATACATTCAATATTTCTAATTATCTGCATTTGATTGTGAAGTTTTTATGTCCTAATACATGGTCATTTTTTGTGTAGGTGCTATGCATTGTTGAAAAAAATTATATTCTTTTCTATTCCCATTTAATTTTCTTCAAAGGTCTATTCTGTCTAACTTTTCTAAAATTCTATTCACCTTCTTAACTTCTTTCTTATTTATTTTTTGGTTATATCTATTTAGAGGAAATAATTAAGGTCCTCCACTAATATAGTTTTACTTTTTCCTCCGGTATTTCATTTTACTTCTCTTTTAAATATCTGAATGCTTTACCACTTGGTGCATATGTTAAGTATTCATATTACTTCATTGTTTGAGGTACCTTTTAGCAGGATAAAGTTTCCTTCATTATCACTTTTAGTTAAATCTATTTTTACTTTAGCTTTGTCTGAGATCATGATTTCTACCTCTGATTGTTTTTTTACTTCAGCTAATGCATAAAAGATTCAATGCCAGCCCTTTACCTTTACTCTATGTCTCTAGCTTCAAATGTGTTTCTTATAAACAGCATATAGTAGGATTCTAGTTTTTAATCCTGCCATCCATTTCCATTTTATGGGTGAGTTCATCCCATTCACTTTTTTTTTAAACTCTTAACTTCTGTCTTAGAATTAATACTGTGTATTGGTTCCAAGGCAGAATAGCCATATGGGTGAAGCAATGGGGTGGGGGTGGGGGGTGGGGGATGGTAAGTGTTTTGCTCAGGATCAACAGCTGGGAAGTGTCTAAGGCCAGATTTTCTTCAAGTCACAGGTCAGAAAATTGGAAAATGAGGGGGTGTCCCTCTATTGTGGAATGGCTGAGCAAACTGTGGTATATGATAGTGATAGAATACTAATGTGCTATAAGGAACGATGAATTGATGGGTTTCTATAAGAACTGAAAAGACCTACATAAACTGATGTGGAGTGAAATAAGCAGAACCAGGAGAACATTATACACAAACTGTGACATTGTGGGATGATCAAATGTGATTGACTTTGCTACTAAAAGCAATGCAATGAGCCAGGACAATTCTGAGGGACTTATGAGAAAGAATGCTAACCACGTCTAGAAAAAGAATTGTGCTCTTCTGCCTTAGAGTAAATACACAGTATTGACTCTAAGATGGAAGGTAAGGGTTTTAAAAAAAAGAACTGTGGGAGTAGAAATTCAGAAGAAAGCATGTGCTTTATCACTTGTTTGTATGGGTATATGATTTCTGGTTTTGGTTTTAAAAGATTTCTTTATTATAAATATGAATAATATGGAAATAGTTTTTGAGTGGTAATATATATATTACCTAGTGAAATTGCTTGTCAACTCTGGGAATGGGGAGGGGAAAGGGGAAAGAGACAACAAGAATCATGTAACCCTGGGGGGGAAATTAAAAAATAAAATAAAAATTAAAAAAAAAACATGTCAGTTACTATTTCTTCCATGAAGACTTCTCCAAACATCTATCCTCTTTTCTCTAATGGTTAATACTCTCTTCTTCTTTGAATTATTTTTTATTTATAGAGCCTATGACCCAGAATAATAGTTCAATCAATATGAATTTACCGTGTCAAGCCTTAGAGGCTTCTCACATAGTCATACACTTTTTAATTTTGGCTTATGTCCTCATTCCAAATTTCCCATGGCAGCATCAGAATTTGTCTCATGTCTAGGATTTCCACAAAAGGTAAAGTTAAGTCAGATATCAAAGATGCAAAGGTGATCCACCACCCACTAGACTAGACCATCAGTAGTCAGCCTGACTTTGGTCTTGACACTGGACTTTGATGACACTGGAAGTGATAGTAAAGTTGACAACTTATTGCTACTCTGCCTTTTTTTACATCTAACTCACTAACAAATCAAGATGGCATTGGTCCTCTTTAAAAACCAATGAACTACAATAATAGCAATTATTATCAAAAAGACAAAAATCTGATATAATTTGAACTTAAGTTACACTGTGGTAAGAATGAGGTTCAGTCACTACAATCTGATTTCTATGGTATATGACCAGTGGAAAGATTCTTGGATTTGAAGTCAGAAGACTTGGATAAGACAAGTTCTGATGTTAACTTTGTGATGTTTGGCAAGTCATTTTACATTTCTAGATCTAAGTTTTCATATTTGCAAAGTCTATATGTATTATGTATATATATATATATATATATATTCATGCATGTATTATACACATGTATATAGAAGTATATCTACAGATGTGTATGTGCACACAAACATACAAATATGTGTATATATATTAATGTGTGGATTACTTGAGACCAGCAATACCCTTAACATGGTTTCATTTTATAACAGCAATCCACATTGACTATAACTAGCTTACTCTAATTTTGTTAATCTCTAAAATGAAGGGGCTAGACTAGATGACTTCTACCAACTCTTCTACCTCTAGATTCTAAGAATCTGTTACTGGTTGCATTTAATGTCACTTATTGTTAATCGTGAAATAAAAGGGTTTATACTTATTTAAGGAATTTTAGATTTGAATAAGACAGGTGTGGCAGTGTACAGAGCCCATTATCAGAAAGACTTTCTAACAATAAAGAAGGCAGACATTCAGGTCTGGAACTATATTTGTTTTGCCATGTGGAGAGATGAGGAAAATATTACCATCTTTGACCTTTTCCCATTTTGGGGGGAATGTTTCACCTTTTTAAGGTAGCTTAAAAATAAATCCCTGAGTGTCCTTAAAACTGGATGACTTCCAACTTGGCTTTCTATGCATATATTTGATCAGGTCCAGCTGCTATTTCCATCATCATTTTTTAAATGGCATTTCCAGTTCCTTATATAGTATATGGGGCATTAAGAATCCAAATATAGTCATTCTATTGTCATAAATAAAAGTGATTATCTGCATAAACACTAGCATATCTGTTTCATTTCAAATCTACTTGTCCTTATTTGTGTTTCATCTATAGATATTCTCACAGTGACTTGACTTCATTGGATCTCAGGCCAATTAATTAATTTTGTTACTTTGTGAAGTGATTCTTCTCATAACTTCTAAAGTTTCAGGATCATAGATGGCAGTGTCAGAGGACAGAAGGGACTATATTCTAGAGATATTGTGAAAGTTTAAAGAACTTGGTAACAATTAAATAAAGAGAGAGTACAAAACAGAAATCAAGGATAATATCCTTGCAAGCCTGGGTGATTAGAAAAAAGATCTTTTCCCTAAATAATAGGAAATTTTGGAAGAGGGGAGGGTTTGGGAAAGATAATGAATATAGCTTTGGATATGTTGAGCTTAAGATGTTTTTAGGAACATTGAGTTTGAGATGACTAAGATATGGTTTGAGATGCTAGACTAGATTTAGAAGAAAAGTTAGGGGTGAATATGTAGCTCTAAAAACCATTCAGGGGATTCTGGGAAGATGGTGGCTTAGAGCAAATCTTAAGACCTTCACACCCTTTCCACATCAAGATAGAAAGCAGAGTGCTTTGAGGTGAAAGAGGACCAAATCTAACAACAGGACAGAGCAGGGGGATCCTACTGCTGGACAGCTAAAGAGGTACGCCAAGAAAAAGGCTTGCATTTTTGAACTGTTGGGTCTGAGGGTATAGAAGGGGAATCCTAGGACCCTTCCCCCACAGGCTTTGCAGAGTCTCCAGGGGCCCCTGAAATCTCAGCATGTGGAAGCACCATCCCAGAAAGAGGGCCTTGATGGCCCTGGATTCGGGGATTTGGATACAGGTACCAAGGAGGTAGCTAAAGGAGAAAGCCAGAGAAACACAGCAAAAGCACTCGGAAGATGGCAGCTTAAATGGAGCAAAACTTCAGACCTACTTGCTTTACCACACCGAGATAGAGAACACAGCTCTTCAAGAGGAAAGAAAACCAGGTCTAACAGCAGGACAGAGCAGAGAGACCCTTCTGCTAGACAGCTCAGCAAAAACACTCCATCTTGTCCACCTTTTTTTTCCTCTCTCAAGGTTTTAGCCTCAGGGCACATTAAACAATACAGACTAATCCAGTCCAGGCTTAATCTCATCAATTGGACTGAGAAAAAGTTGTCAGAGGGCAGGGAAACTCCAACACCCCACCCCCATAGACTGCAGAGAAAGTAACTACAAACCTCCTTTGCCAGATGAGGGAAGATCTTTCATCAAAGCTCTTTAAATCCATCTGCTTAAACTAGCAGAACAGAGAAGGAAAAAATGTGAGTAAACAACAGAAAAAGAGAAAAGAAATTACAATTGACAGCTTTGGAAAAAAAGCAAATGAAATAGAAGAAGATCAAGAAGCTCCAGTGAATTGGATCCAGGCTTTGGAAGATCTCAAAATTAAATTAATTCAGGAACACAAAAAGCAATCAAGAGAGGCTAAAGACAATTTGAAAAAGGAAATACATGAACTAAAACAAGAAAATAAAGTCTTAAAATCCAAAATTGACCAGCTTGAAAATGAAGCAAAGAAGACAAAAGATGATCTACAAAGAAAATCAGGCCAGAAGGAGAAGGATGACCAAAAATCCAGGGATGAAATTCAGTCTTTAAAAAATAGAACTCAACAACTAGAAGCAAATGACTTCACAAGGCAGCAAGAAGATATAAAACAGGGGCAGCTGGTGTAATGGATAAAATGAGGGTCCACTAAAGTTAGGAAGGGTGCTCTCCTTCCCTTGCTGAGTGACAGAGGGGTAAAAGGTGGTTGAGGTAATAGGAGAGGAATGAAAGGCATGGCTGAGTTTAGGGAGGAATGGACAAGGCTATAAGAGGATGGTAAGGGTACAGGGTGAGGTGTTCAGGAGAGGCAGCTGACACAGACTAGACACCCAGGCTAGAGACAAAGGATATTGGGGTAATAGGCTGAACCCTTCCAGGCAGGAAAGGTACTTTTACAGACACAAGGAATAGGGCCAGACAGAAGTGGTTTGAATCTGACTTGAGGGCTTTCTTTTCAGTTTTTCAAGTCCTCAAAGGAGGAATCACAAGGCTCCTCCCTGTCAGTGAAATTGAAGGGATTCAGGAGGAAGCATTGGGCAAATACTTCCTCCCAAGATGGATGCCTCCAGTTTCCCTCAGAAAATAAAAGAGAATTATTCCTTCCCCTTCACCCTTGCCTAATTTCCTCAACACAAAGATTCTTCAGAGGGTTTGATTAGGTAACCAAGGGTTTTATTAGAGTTTCAGGGTTGGTCTGGAAGGAGAGGGGGGCTTGGGGTTTCTGACAGCTGTTAGGGAGAAACTCAAGATGGGGGAGGGTCTCAGGAATGGATTAGACTGAGAGAGAATCTGCTCTCTCAGCCTGGGAAGATTTGGCTGCTTTTAAGGTAGAGGGTATACTAAAGGGATAGTTTGAATTCAAGGATGTCCTACTTGCCTATTGGGGAAAGCTAAACCCACAAAGTCCTTTCACTAAAAACCCAAAAGCCACCCTGCCTCCCAGAACCCCAGGAAGACAGGCATGAAAAACAGGGAAATAATATGGAGGTCAGGGAGAGGTCGAGAGAAATTAGCTAGGTACAAATTGTCCAAAGAAAAGGCACAGGCCAAAGAAAACCAAAAGCTAAAATAGAATTCTAGTTGATCCTTCTACTTTGTCCAAACCTCAGGGACAAACTGACCTTTCTCAGAATTCTAAGGCTTCTAATTACCGGAAGTTTTCAGTTGGCTCTCTGCAAGAGAAAAACTTCTCTTGCATGTTTTGCATTACACTGGGTAGCTCAGTGGATTGAGAGTCAGGCCTAGACATGGGAGGTCCTAGGTTCAAATGCTGCCTCAGACACTTCCCAGCTGTGTGACCCTGGGCAAGTCACTTGACCTCCATTGCCCACCCTTACCACTCATCCACCTATGAGCCAATACACAGAAGTTAAGGGTTTAAAAAAATTTTTTAAAAGAATATATAAAACAAAATTTAAAAAATGAAAAATTTGAAGAGAATATGAAACACCTCCTTGATTCAAACAAAGATCTAGAGAACAGAGTTAGTAGAGACAATTTAAGAATTATTGGTCTACCAGAATATCATGACAAAAGTAAAAGTTTGGACATCATCCTACAGGAAATTATCCAAGAAAACTGCCCTGACATTCTCAAACAAGAGGGAAAAGTGGAAGTTGAAAGAATCCACAGATCATCTCCTACATTTAATCCACAACCGACAACTTCCAGGAATATTATAGCCAAATTAAAAAACTACCAGACCAAGGGGAAAATATTACAAGCTCCTAAGAAGAAGTCATTCAGATACCAGGGAACAATAGTTAGGATAGCACAAGATCCGGCTGCATCTATATTGAAGAACCAGAAGGCATGGAACACAACATTCCAGAAAATAAGAGAACTGGGTCTACAACCAAAAATCAACTATCCAGCAAAACTGATTATATTTTTGTAGGGGAAAGTATGGTCATTCAATAAAATTGAAGACTCTCAAGCATTCATAAAGAAAAAATTGGACTTAAACAGAGAGTTTGCTGCCCAAACACAGAACTCATGAGAATCACCATAAGGTAATTAAGATAATGGGGGGGGGGAAAGAAAAAAAAATTCTTTTCTTTAAGGGACCCAATAAATTCAATCAATTTTTGTCCCTAAAAAAGAGAAGATATTGGTAAATATTCAAAATTGTTATTATCAACAGGGTAACTAGAAGAAGTTTACTTAGAGGAAATAGTGACAAACTTTATAGGATGAAATGTCAAGATATATATATACACATATATATGTGTGTGTGTGCATATATATATATGTATGTATAAATATATATGAAACTAGAGGGGGAAAGGAGATAATATTAAGAAAAATGGGAAAACAGACAAGATGTATTAAATTTATATTTTATAAAGAAGCTCATGGGATGAACAGGGGAGAAGATCAATACACTAGAAGGATAAAGAGGTTGGAGAGAGGAAATACTTAATACTTAAGTGAATTGAAATTAACTTAAAGAGGGAAGAACAATCAGATCCATTGGGGCAGAGAATTGATTCGCGCCCTATAGAGAAGTAAAAGGGTAACAAAAGGACTGGTGGGGAGGAAAGCAACACTAGGGAAGAAGAGTAGGAGGTAGCTAAAAGACCCTAAAGAAGAATAAGAGGGGAATAAGAAGGGAGAGGGGAGAAAGTACAATAAAAGAGGGGATAGGGGGAACTGATTAAGAACTGGTATAGAAGGAAATAGTGAAAGAAGAAAGGGCAGGACAAGGAGAGAGAATCAAAATGTCTGGGAATACACAGTTGATAATTATAACTCTGAATGTGAATGGGATGAACTCACTCATAAAATGGAAGCAAATAGCAGAGTGAATTAGAAACCAAAATCCTACCATAAGTTGTCTACAAGAAACAAACATGAGACAGGCAGACATACATAGAGTAAAAATGAAAGGCTAGAGCAAAATCTATTGGGCTTCAACTGAGAAAAAGAAGGCAGGAGTTACAATCATGATTTCTGACAGAGCCAAAGTAAAAATACATCTAATTAAAAGAGATAGGGAAGGTAATTACATCCTGATAAAAGGCAGTATAAGTAATGAAGAAATATCAGTACTCAACATGTATGTACCAAATGGTATAGCATCCAAATTTCTAACAGAGAACCTAGTGGAGCTCAAGGATGAAATAGATAGCAAAACTATACTAGTGGGTGACTTCAACCTTCCCTTATCAGATTTAGATAAGTCAAACCAAAGAATAAATAAGAAAGAGATAAGAGGGGGCAGCTTGGTAGCTCAGTGGATTGAGAGCCAGGCCTAGAGACGGGAGGTCCTAGGTTCAAATCCGGCCTCAGACACTTCCCAGCTGTGTGACCCTGGGCAAGTCACTTGACCCCCTTTGCCTACCCTTACCAGTCTTCCACCTATAAGTCAATACACAGAAGTTAAGGGTTTAAAATAAAAAAAGAAAGAGATAAGAGAGGTGAATGAAATCCTAGAAAATATAGAGTTAATAGATATATGGAGAAAAATAAATAGGGACAAAAAGGAATACACCTTCTTTTCAGCAGCACATGGAACATTCACAAAGATTGACCATGTACTAGGACATAGAAATATGGCAAACAAATGCAAAAAAGCAGAAATAATAAATGCAACTTTATCAGATCATAATGCAATGAAAATAGTTATTAGCAAGGATACATGGAGAGGAAAACCAAAAACTAATTGGAAATTAAATAATAGGATTCTCTAAAATCAGCTAGTGAAAGAACAAATCATAGAAATAATTAATAATTTCATTGAAGACAATGACAATGATGAGACTTCTTACCAAAATCTATGGGATGCAGGCAAAGCATTTCTAAGGGGAGTGCATATATTAACAAATTAGGGAGGGCAGAGGTTAATGAAGTGGGCATGCAACTTAAAAAACTAGAAAGTGAACAAACTAAAAATCCTCAGATGAAAACTAAATTAGAAATACTAAAAATCAAAGGAGAAATTAATAAAATCAAAATTAAAAGAACTATTCAATTAATAAATAAGACTAGAAGCTGGTATTTTGAAAAAGCAGATAAAATAGACAAAGTACTGGTCAATCTAATAAAAAAGGAAAGAAGAAAACAAAATTAACAGTATTAAACATGAAAAGGAAGACCTCACCTCTAATGAAGAGGAAATTAAGGCAATCATTAAAAACTATTTCGCCCAATTATATGGCAATAAATATAACAATCTAGGTGATATGGGTGAACATTTACAAAAATAGAAATTGCCTAGATTAAAAGCAGAAGAAATAGAATACTTAAATAATCCAA
Organism: Gracilinanus agilis; assembly: GCF_016433145.1. NCBI lineage: Eukaryota > Metazoa > Chordata > Mammalia > Didelphimorphia > Didelphidae > Gracilinanus > Gracilinanus agilis. Next base: position 80,934,253 of record NC_058130.1, on the reverse strand, counting down.
TATCATTAAATGAAATTGAACAAGCCATCAAATAACTCCCTAAGAAAAAATCACCAGGATCTGATGGATTCACAAGTGAATTCTATCAAGCATTCAAAGAACAACTAATCCCAATACTATACAAATTATTTGACATAATAAGCAAAAAAGGGGTCCTAACAAATTCATTTTATGGCACAAATATGGTACTGATTCCAAAGCCAGGCAGACCAAAAACAGAGAAAGAAAAATACAGACCAATCTCCCTAATGAACATAGCTGCAAAAAGACTCAGCAAGTGATTGTGAGGGATATTCATTATAATCAGGTGGGATTTATACCAGGAATACAAGGAGGTTCAACATCAGGAAAACCATTCACATAATTGACCATATCAACAAGCAAACCAACAAAAACCACATGATTATCTCAATAGATGCTGAAAAAGCCTTTGACAAAATACAACATCCATCCCTATTGAAAACATTAGAAAGCATAGGAATAGAAGAACCTTTCCTAAAAATAATAAACAGTATATATCTAAAACCATCAATAAGCATCATATACAATGGGAATAAATTAGAAGCCTTCCCAATAAGATCAGGCATGAAACAAGGATGCACACTATTGCCTCTATTATTTAACATTGTACTAGAAACACCAGCAGTAGCAATTAGAGAAGAAAAAGAAATTGAAGGTATTAAAATAGGCAATGAGGAGACTAAGCTATCACTCTTTTCAGATGATATGATGGTCTACTTAAAAAATCCTAGAGAATCAACTAAAAAGCTAATAGAAATAATCAACAACTTGAGCAAAGTTGCAGGATACAAAATAAATGCACATAAATCATCAGCATTTCTATATATCTCCAACACATCACAGCAGCAAGAGGTAAAAAGAGAAACACCATTTAAAATCACCCTAGACAATATAAAATACTTAGGAATCTATCTACCAAAACAAACACAGGAATTATACGAAAACAACTACAAAACACTTTCCAAACAATTAAAACTAGATCTAAACAATTGGAAAAACATTGATTTCTCATGGGTAGGATGAGTTAACATAATAAAAATGTCCATTCTACCCAAATTAATTTGCTGTTTAGTGCTATACCTATCAAACTACCAAGAAACTTTTTTTACTGAATTAGAAAAAATTATAACAAAGTTCATTTGGAAGAATAAAAGATCAAGAATATCAAGGGAAATAATAAAAAAATGTGAAGGAAGGGGGTCTAGCAGTACCAGATATTAAACTATACTATAAATCAGCAGTCATCAAAACAATATGGTACTTACTGGCTAACAGACAGAAGGGAAGATCAGTGGAATGAACTTGGGTAAGTGACGTCAGCAAGACTGTGTATGACAAACCCAAAAAGCCCAAGTTTTATGACAAAAATCCACTATTTTACAAAAACTGTTGGGAAAATTGGAAAACAATATGGGAGAGATTAGGTTCAGATCAACATTTCACACCCTACACCAAGGTAAATTCAGAATGGATGAATGACTTGAATATAAAGAAGGAAACTATAAGAAAATTAGGTGAACACAGAATAGTATACCTCTCAGATCTATGGGAAAGGGAAGATTTTTAAAGCCAAGCAAGAGTTAGAAAAAATTACAAAATGTAAAATAAATAATTTTGATTATATTAAATTAAAAAGGTTTTGTACAAACAAAAATAATGCAACAAAAATTAGAAGGGAAACAAAAAGTTGGGAAAAAATCTTTATAACAAAAAAACTCTGACAGAGGTCTAATTACTCAAATATACAAGGAGCTAAAACAATTTTATAAAAAATCCAGCCATTCCCCAATTGAAAAATGGGCAAGAGACATGAATAGGCAATTCTCAGGTAAAGAAATCAAAAGTATCAATAAGTACATGAGAAAGTGTTCTAAATCTCTAATAATTAGAGAAATGCACATCAAAACAACTCTGAGGTATCACCTCACACCTAGCAGATTGGCTAAAATGATAGCAGGGTAGAGTAATGAATGTTGGGGGGGATGTGGCAAAATTGGGATATTAATGCATTGCTGGTGGAGTTATGAACTGATCCAACCATTCTTTTTTTTAAACATTTATTAATATTCATTTTTAACCTGTTTACATTCTTTATGCCCCTACTTTCCCTTTCACCCCCCGCTCTCCCCCCACCCATGGCCGATGCACATTTCCACTGGTTGTAACATGTGTCCTTGTTCAGGGCCTATTTCCATATTGTTGTTAGTTGCATTGGTGTGGTCGTTTCGAGTCTACATCCCCAATCATATCCGCCTCAGCCCCTGCATTCAAGCAATTGTTTATCTTCTATGTTTCCTTTCCTGCAGATCGTCCTCTGAATGTGGGTAGCGTCTTTACCATAAATCCCTCAGAGCTGTCTTGTGTCATTGCATTGTTGCTGGTACAGAAGTCCATTACATTCGATTTTACCATAGTATATCAGTCTCTGTGTACAATGTTCTTCTGGCTCTGCTCCTTTCACTCTGCATCAGTTCCTGGAGGTCTTTCCAGTTAACCTGGAACTCCTCCAGTTCATTATTCCTTTTTGCACAATAGTATTCCATCACCAGCATATACCACAGTTTATTCAGCCATTCCCCAATTGAAGGGCATACCTTCCCTTTCCAGTTCTTTGCCACTATAAAAAGCATAGCTATAAATATTTTCGTACAAGTCTGTTTATCTATGATCTCTTTGGGGTACAAACCCAGCAATTGGTATGGCTAGATCAAAGGGAAGGCATTCTTTTATAGTCCTTTGAGCATGATTCCAAATTGCCAGCCAGAATGGTTGGATCAGTCCACAGCTCCACCAGCAATGCATTAATGTCCCAATTTTGCTACATCCCCTCCAGCATTCATTACTCTCCCCTTCTTTCATTTTAGCCAATCTGCTAAGTGTGAGGTGATACCTCAGAGTTGTTTTGATTTGCATTTCTCTAATTATTAGAGATTTAGAACACTTTCTCATGTGCTTATTGATACTTTTGATTTTTTACCTGAGAATTGCCTATTCATGTCTCTTGCCCATTTTTCAATTGAGGAATGGCTGGATTTTTTATACAATTGATTTAACTCCTTGTATATTTGAGTAATTAGACCCCTGTCAGAGTTTTTTGTTATAAAGATTTTTTCCCAATTTGTTGTTTCCCTTCTGATTTTGACTACATTATTTTTGTTTGTACAAAAGCTTTTTAGCTTAATATAATCAAAACCATTTAATTTACATTTTGTAATTTTCTCTAACTCTTGCTTGGTTTTAAAATCTTTCCTTTCCCAGAGATCTGACAGGTATACTATTTTCTGTTCACTTAACTTATTTATAGTTTCCCTCTTTATATTCAGGTCATTCACCCATTCTGAATTTATCTTGGTGTAGGGTGTGAGATGTTGATCTAAACCTAATCTCTCCCATATTGTTTTCCAAATTTCCCAGCAGTTTTTGTCAAATAGTGGATTCATGTCCCAAAAGTTGGGCTCTTTGGGTTTATCGTACACTGTCTTGCCGACGTCATTAACCCCAAGTCTATTCCACTGATCCTCCCTTCTATCTCTTAGCCAGTACCATATTGTTTTGATAACTGCTGCTTTATAGTATAGTTTAATATCTGGTATTGCTAGGCCCCCTTCCTTCACATTTTTTTTCATTATTTCCCTTGATATTCTTGATCTTTTGTTATTCCAAATGAACTTTGTTATAGTTTTTCCTAATTCAGTAAAGAAGTTTTTTTGGTAATTTGATAGGTATGGCACTAAATAGGTAAATTAATTTGGGTAGAATGTTCATTTTTATTATGTTAGCTTGATCCAACCATTCTTGATGGCAATTTGCAACTATGCCCAAAGAGTGATAAAAGATTGCCTGCCCTTTGACCCAGCCATACCATTGCTGGATTTGTACTCCAAAGAGATCATAGGGGAAAAGACATGTACAAAAATATTTATAGCCACACTCTTTGTGGTAGCAAAAAAATGGAAAATGAGGGTATGCCTGTCAATTGTGTTATCTGTTGGTGATGGAATACTACTATGCTCAAAGGAATAATAAATTGGAGGAATTCCATGTGAACTGGAATGACCTCCAGGAATTGCAGAATGAAAGGAGCAGAGCCAGAAGAACATTGTACACAGAGACTGATGCACTGTGATAAAATCGAATGTAATAGACTTCTATACTAGCGGCAATGCAATGATCCAGGACAATTCTGAGGGATTTATGGAAAAGAATGCTATCCACATTCAGAGGAAGAACTATAGGAGTGGAAACACAGAAGAAAAACAACTGCTTGAACACATGGGTTGATGAGGACATGATTTGGGAAGTAAACACTAAACAATCACCCTAGTACAACTATCAATAATATGGAAATAGGTCTTGATGGATGGCACATGAAAAAACCAGTGGAAATGTGTGTTGGCTATAGGGGGAAGGAGGTTTCGGGAGGGCAGAGACTAAGAACATGAATCATGTAACCAGGGAAAATTTTTTTCTAAAAAATATAAAATCAATTGATAAAAAAATGAAAAAAATGTAAAAAAATAAAAATTAAAACCATCTTCATAGAGGAGATAATTGAATCCCTCTGAGGTAACCAGTTCATTAAGTGACATAGTATGGATGGAAAAAAGAATTCCCAGGACAAATCCCTGGGGGACATCCACAATTAATGAACATGACCTGGATGAAGAACCAGCAAAGGAGATTGAAAAGGAGAGGATAGGTAAAAGGAGAACTAGGAGAATAATGCCACAAAACCTAAAAAGAAGAAAGTGGTGTCCAGAAGAGGGGAATTGACACTGGAGAGGTCAAGGAAGTTGAGGATTAAGAAAAAGCCATTAGATTTGGTAATTAAGAAATCTTTGATAACCAGAAGAACAATTTCGTTTGAGTTATCCTTATACCTCAATAAGTGAAATCACAGAAAGTTTGGAAGAGAGTGAGAAGAGAGGGCTTTCTCAAGTCTAGCCACAAAAGAGAGGAGAAATAGGAAAAGACAACTAGTAGATACAGTCAAATGAAATGAAGATTTTTTTTTAAGAATGGAGGAAACATGAGATTTTTTTTTATAAAAGCAGTCAGTAAACTGGGAGAGATTGAAGATTATTATAAATTTATAGGAATTATACATACAATTTTGTGAGATAATTTCAAGACATACCTTGCATTTTGTTATTATTTGAATGAAATATATGTTTTAGTGATTTTTCTTTTTGTGGTTGTAATTAATAAATAAAATTTTTTCTGGATTTATTTTGCATTCCACTTTAATGAAGTTATTAACTATCTCAGTTAGAAAGTCTGAAGTAGAATGATTTTAAAGAAATTAGGAAAGATAGTTTGGAACACTAAACTACTTGATTTGTTCATTGTAGGTACTCCCTTTTTCTTAAGAATTTTTTCCTCTGATTGCTAATATTGATTGTTTCTAGATTAGTAGTATGTCCCTAAATATTATCTAATCATATTTAGTCTGGAGGCTTTCTAGAGTTCGTAATTATAAAAATTTTGCTTCAGATGTGCTATTCAAACAGGAGAAACAAATTTTCTCCTTGAGAAGAGATTCTCAAGAAGTTCTCTAGACACTTCCTTTATAATGCTTCCCCAAGGAATGTCATTCCCCAATAAAAATCATTGCTATTATAACCAGACCTCTGTAATGCCACAAAACTTCATTCAGTCCACTGCCTGAGATGCAAATAAAACATCGTTCCCATGGAACTGTCTCCTAGGTTAGCTTCTTTCATTTAAAGTCTTATTTTTGTAGCCATAATTAATTACCTTAGATGGACTAGGTCTATTGTGCCTAGGCATTGAATGAATGAGACAGTTTCTCTAGCATTGACTGAAAAGAGTGAATGGCCAAATATTTACTTCTTGCAATGTCACACACACACCCATGATCTACTAATCATACCACGTCCCCAAGAACAGGCATAATTTCACAGATAGGCCCTTACTCAAATTATATTCATCCCATTAATATTTCTTTGGATAATAAAGTATAACCATAACAATATTTGTCAAATGATTCCTTGAATAAAACATGAGCACACATAGACACACAACTCTTCTCCTTCCATAAAAACATACAATAGAGGCTTTTGACTTTACCATGAATTATAATTAATATGAAGAAAGTAAAGCTGCCAAACCAAGCTACAGACATGTAAACAACCTGGAGCTATGTCTAAGAAGTTTAAGTGTTTTCTGAAATACTTACTAGAGACTCCCCTGAGCTAAGGCTCTCTTAGTGGTGGAGCCAAAACCATCTTTCTAAGGAGAGCTAAACTCTGCATTTTATTCAGAGGGAATCTGCTTAAGCCTTAAAATCAAGGACTTTTCTATTCTTGTTGGATATTTAAGATAGTAAGCACTTAAAATGAGTAGGAGAAAGAAGTCATTATAAATCATTAATGTTACCAACCACTTATACAGCATTTTTGCAAATTGGTTCCTTGCCATTTGGGAGAGTATGAGGCTATTAACTGTGCTGGCATAGTCATCTAATTTTTCCATAAAGTTAGAGCCCAGCAACAAGCATTCTATACTCTAGAACTGAATATTTACTCAAGTGCTGCACAAATGATTTATTTGTAATCTGACCCACAATGCAGAGAAAAATCAGTATTCTGGTCAAATCATGATAAGTTTAGGATCCCAAGTTCTTTGCACTGGAAATGTAATGACATTTACTTAGCTTGAAAACTATTGTTAAGAAATGTGTGATTCTCCAACAGAAATTCCAAGAAACCTCTGATTCTAGGTAATTTGTGAATTACAGAGAAGGGACATGCCATTTCCTGGCCAAAAGGTGACTCTCTACTGATCTAACAAGGTCAAGAAGTTCATGGGACCTCCAGAGCTTTATCTTAAGTTTGTCTGCTAAATATATTGAAAGGTGTTAACAGAGCCACCTTCTCCAGGTCATTAAGGACTTGGAGGAGGGAGGAAGTTGTTTTCATCCCTCTCAAAGGGTGTTCATGTGGACTGTTTATTTGGATTTCCTCCCTTGAGACCTGTTTCCCCTGCAACCTTCTTACTTCTTTCTGGTCTTCCTTCTATCTATCTCCCAGTGCTCCCTACATAGAGCAGGGAGGGACTGCGCTAAATTGCTTTTCTTACCACACATAACTTGGACTTAATTCAGAAAGGGCCTTCCCAAGATGCCAGTGGATGCTTGTGTAGAATTCAAAGAATCCATTTGTATTTTAAAAGGTTGACTTGATTGGAGAAGTTTTAATATCTTGGATCTCAACCTGTCTGTTGTCTGTTTAGGGTTATGGTTTTACAGGTCTTTATATCAATTAACAACAGAAACAACAAACATTTTTGTAGGACTAAAGCACTATCATGACAAACCTATAAGGTATTCATTTATCATAATATGATTAGACTGTTTGGGAGGTGTACTGTTTTTGACCAGCATCTCAGTGGGCAGATTCTCCTGCTTTGGGAAGGTCAACTTCCTCTTATTGGTTCTATTTAGGAGGAAGAAAAAGGTGGGCTCAGGTCATCAGCCCCATATCATGAAAATCCCTCTCATCTCTAGTCTGAACAGGAAATCCCCAAGCTATTTTCTACACTCATCAGCAATTACTGTTTTAACTCTGTCCTGGGTTTCATTATTCTTTGTAAAAACCATATTAGTGTGGATGTACTTCAGTAGCTGTTTCTGAGCCTCCAACAGAAAAATCATATCTTAAAGTTGAAAGAGGCCTTAATAGATTATAATATATTAAAGTTGGAGATAGGTATTAATAACTGCTTGTTGAATTGAATTTAATTTTACAGATGAGGAAAGGGAGGCAAACAAAGCTCAGTGATTTGACTGAAGGCCAGAGAAGTTAATATCAGAACCAGAACCAGAACCCAGATTCTCAGATTATTTCTTCAGGGGCTCTTTATTTCATGTTCCAGTTACCATAGCCATTCATTCCCTGATATCTTAAAACCCCAAAGCCTCTACAGTCAAATGGGTATGTTAATTTAAAATAATGATAATAATAATAATATTCAGAGAAAGCAGTTACTTAATGCATACTGTGTATGCTAAGCCCTTTTTAAAATATGATCTAACTTGATCTTTACAAGAACCCTGACAGGTAAGTGCTATTATTGTCTCCATTTTATAGTTGAAGATACTGAGGAAAACAGGGGTTAAGTGAGTAGTCCATAGATATATAGCTAGTTAGTGTTGATGCTGAATTTGAACTCAGGTCTTCTCAACTCCAGTCATAGTGCTCTATCCACTGCACAACTCACCTGCATCTAGAAGTAACATCTCTGTTCACATGGCTTGGACAGTTCTCTGAATGGTAACCTTGTACAGTGTCATTCTGAAAGCCAGGTCGTACCGGCCAAGGTTATTGTTAAATTTTCTATAGGAACATTTGCACCTGTGAAACTGGCAAATGCTATAAATCAAGGCTTGATTTATGGTTTTGATTGTCTAGACTTAACAAAGTGATGAAAACTATTAATAATGCAGATTAAACTTAAAAGTGTGTCGAAACATTTACCAGCATACCCCGTGGTCCTTTAATGCTGTGTACATGTGTTATGTGTGACTCCTACTTGGCTAAGAGATCTCTCTGAGCCAACAGTGCTGACTTGGAGATGTAGGGGTCTGGAGGAAGGCAGACATAAAATTTGAAAGAGTGTATTGGAGCTCTCCTTGGTAGCTGCAGATAGAGAAGGGAGCCTATTGCATGATTTTCAGAACTTAGATCCCTAAACTTAGAGATGGCTAAGGGCAAACTTCTCTTCCTCAATATCCTTCTGAGATTGTTCTTTCCTTGGTTGAGTTAGGGTTTTATCTCCTTCCACTGAAGGAGCTCATTTACTCTTGTTTTCTATGGTCTACCCTAATCTATGTAACACTCTGATTTCCATTTATTTTATACTTGGCTAAAGAGACTCACTAGCTTTTTGTGAAGGTCTTTGTGTAATAAGAGTAAGATGGGAAGGAGCTGAGCTAGTGATCATAAACTAAGTGTTCCCCTGTCCTTGAGAAATGATCAGGGAAAGTGACTTTTATTCTAAGAGCATACTGCTCTTACTAGCTATGATCCTAGGCTAGTCACTTAACCCATTTGCCTCAGTTTCTTCATCTGTAAAATAAGATGGAGAAGAAAATAGCAAACCACTTCAGTATCCTTGCCATGAAAACCCCAAATGGGTTCACAAAGGGTCAGATATAATCAAAATTACCAAACAACACCAACAATAGCAAATCAAATGCTACTGGACTTCTGGACTGTATATATTTGATGTCTGATAAATAGATATAAATCTAGTTCAATACCCCTTTTGAGGAAAGGGCAATGAAGTAGAGATGGTGTCAGATTAAAAATTAATATCCAAATACTCCAAGTATCATATTTTATAAAGTTTATTAATAATAACTTGAAGCAAAGGAATAAAAGACAAAAGTAAAAGCCTGAATAAAGCCAGCTTTCCCAGCTGTGCATGCAGGGAAAAAGAGCAAGAGTGTGAGGTTACAGCAGACTCATTTATAATACATAAGGACAATAGGTGGATGAAGGGAAAAGGATTCTGGGAGATAAAGTCCAAGGGTTCAAGATCTCTAACTACACAGTGGCCTTGCCTTCTTGGTCCTGGGTCCTATCTGTCCCTCCTCTACTAGGCAGCTGTCAGAATGGCTCTCCTTGGCCTCTCCACAGATGTGAACACTTCAGTCTTCCTTGGAGAGAGGATGGACCAGACCTCAAATGAGATAATCTCTCTCATTATGCTGCACAATTGCATATACAGGGTGTCCTAAATGTCTTAGTACAATTTTAAGCTTTAACAACTGGAAAACTTTTGGAAAATCCTGTATATTATATATAGGATATGAATTCTATCCTTGTATAATAAGCTCAGGGTCCCAAATTGCTGGCATCAGTACCTTTTCTTACATTTCTATTCAGCAAACTTATCATTAGCTTCCCTCTACTGGTGACAGGTGCTAGCATCCATCCATTTTCCTGATGATCTCATACTCTGGGAAAATAGACAACAGCTCTTCACACACACACACACACACACACACACACACACACACACACACACACACAATGATTGAGAACCTCTTTATTAAACTGGTAGAAATTAGAGCACCCTAAGTCATACTCCCTGGACCCTTTGTAGATATACCTTTGTTTAATTATAATTTAAAATTATGGTTTCTGCTTTTACAGATCAATTAGAAAGCTTCCTGATTAAAAGTGTTTATGTATAGTCTTGCCAAATCCATTGACAGAGACAATTTCCATTAACTATTAGAATTAACACCCTCATTTATAAGACTAATTATAATAATAACAACCTGCTGCTCATGTCTTGATCTGATGCCTCATCATAGGAAGCTTCCTCAAATGCTCTCCTAATAGAAGTCAACTCTGGTAAGACTTATCAAGCTGGAAAGACTCTGAGCATGGTTCAGATATGAACATCGTGCTTCTTATTGGAGGTCAAGCTTGACTAATTTGGACAGGTTCATCATGATAAGATTGCTTTCTAGTTAATTATCATTTTTATTTTTTCTTTGGCAACTCATGGGGATAATTTGCTACATCTTGAGGGGTTGCAATCTGCATTGTGAAATCACCAACTTTCCCATGTATTGAAGAAGTAACACTAATGATGTGGACAATTCCTACAATCAATGCTTATTTATACTCAATGATTCATGTATTATCTTATCTATCCTTACTCAGGTGATACATTCTGACTTGAATTTGCTTCCAGGAAAAAAATATTGTCTCCACAGATGATGTTATAGCCTGTCTTTTCTAAGAAAAATAAAGACTATCTATGCCAAAGAGCTTCCTTTTGTGCCTTTGAGTGAGAAAATGGAGCCAAATTTATTATCTATGTGTTAATCCATTTAGATGCTTGAGAACATGAATTATTTCTCCTTCCTTCATGCAGTCTCTTCTCTCGTTTTATCCTTATATAATAATAGGTAACATTGATATAGAACCTAACGGGCACTGTGCTGAGCACTTCGTAATTATTATCTCATTTGATCCTTACAACAGTTTTGGGAAGTGGGTGCCATTGTCATCCCAGTTTATGGCTGAGGAAACTGAGACCAACAGAAGTTAAATAACTTGCCTAAGGTTACACAGCTAGGAATTAATCAGCCAATAAACATTTCTAATACCACCTAGCTGCTCTTTCACATAATGAACTGCTTCAAGAACTATCAAATATCACTAGGACACAGATCTCAAATAAAATAAAAAAGACGCTGGAAAAATTTCCAGGATATATATAGATACAATTTTAATAAACATTTAATTAATTTTAATAAACATTTTAATAAACATTTAATAAACATTTCTGACATTTTGTGCTTTGTGTTCTCTTCCTCCCTTCTCCCCTCCCCAAGATAGCAGGCCATATGATATAGCTTTTATATATATGATTATAGATCCTCGTTTTCTACTGCACATAGACTGGACAGACTGTGATTGATTAGAGACCTGTGATTGATTAAAAACGTAGAGAATAGAGGCTATATTATAACAAATGTGCAAGGACTGCAAACTGGGACTATTTCTCTCTGTGTATTTTTGTATCTGTTGCACAGTGTTTCAGCTCCCTTGTATACTCTACCCTTTAGAGCAGCATGATGCAGTAGCTAGGGTCCTGGCCCAGGAGTCCAGAAGACCATTCTTCAAATCAAATGTATACTCAAAAGTATATTTTTCATGCTGTTTGACCATGAGTAAGACATTTATTTTTTCTTTAAGGCTTAGATAGCTATGTGGTACACTGGAAAGAGCACTGGGCTCAGAATCAGGAAGATTCATCTTCCTGAACTTAAATCTAGCCTCAGATACTTACCAGCTGTGTGACCCTAGGTAAGTCACTTAACCCTGTTTGCCTCAGTTTCCTCATCTATAAAATGAGCTGGAAAATAAAATGGCAAATAACTCCAGTATCTTTGCCAAGAAAAACCCAAACGGGGTCACTGTACAAAAGCAAAGGCTTAGGCAACTTTATTACCTGCTAATTCTACAATTACAAACCTACATCTATGCTGGAGTTACTATCTCAACATAATCACAGAAAACCTAAAACAAGTGATGATGGTTTTTTTTAGGCTCATGTAATTTTTAACCTGTGCATACAATCTGAATTTTTAATTTCTTTTTCATCATAAAGAGAAGATACCATTTGGTCAATATTAAGATGCATTCAGTTTCAGGAAATTTTATGGCTTTTTATTTTTTTCACATAAAAATATAAGAGTATTCTATCAGGCAACCTGACCCCAAGAAGGCTATTGAAATGAAAAAAAAAGTGATTGCATCTCTTTTTTTGTTTGTTTGTTTCAAAAGGTCATTTGCTCATATAAAAGCATGACTCAACTAATTTGCCATTATGAGTTAGATGATTTTCTTTGAAGAAATTAAACACTATCTTGATTTGAGAGAAATGGATGCCAAATTTTACTCAGTATTAACAAGACTGAAATAGGATTTTTCATCCTGGTTGATCCTAGCAATGAAAGATCTCAGGAAGCCTTCTTCAAGTACCATGCAATTTGGAACATTCCTCTTTCACAAGCAAAAACCAAAGGTCTCTTTGCCACATCTGTTATGCTGAGTGACAATCTGCTTCTTAATGAGAAGCCATAAAAGGCTAATTACCATTGGAGCTTGACAGGAGTTTCTCAACACTTCTGCATTAAAAAAAAAAAAGCCAAAACACACAAGACCACCCATCTGGACTCTAGTCAGAAACCTAAAAGAATCTTGTTGTGTTTTTTAAGTAAATGAGAAAGGGAACATCAAAGCTCAGTTAAGGAAAAAAGAAAAGAAAAAAAAGTCTAGGAAAGGGTAATGAGTGAAAATGATGGGAAGTTAAAGGACATGGTAAGGGCCTAAGGTTACTCCATCCCCAGATAGATTAAAGAGCAAAAGTTTGTAAAGAAAAAAAGTGAAGAGGGGCATGGCATAGTGATACAGAATAATAGAAGGTAAAGAAAGTAGTCAGAGGACATAGCCTACTTAACCTCTCTGATCCTAGAAAAAGAGAAAATCATTGGTGCCACAATTTTTTTAAGTTAGTTGTTTGTTTGTTTTTTAAAGAAACACAATATTGTTAAAAAGACGAATACCCAATACAAGTAGACTCAGGTTGCCTGTAAAAGTAAAATAAATATTAATTAAATGTGACACTTCAGTCCTATATTCAAGCTATATTTGTTCTCATTGAGATTCCCTGGTTAAAGACTTGACTAAAAAACCCTTGGCTAAAATAGTTCCATTTCGGTAAGCTCTACTGATAAAGATAGAAGTTATTTTGTCTTTGGGTAAAACAAGTAAACAAATAAACCAAAGTGTTTCATGCTTCAGACTCACATACTCTGAAAGATAATAACCCATCAAATATCAATCCATCAAATTTGGGGAACATGACTAAGGAAATGTCTTTTGGAATTTTTTATTCCAGATTTTTAAAAAAAATTAATTAATTTAGATTTTTTTCTTCATCGTTATATGATTCATGTTCTTTCCCTCCCCTCTTCTCTTCTCCTCCCTGAGCTGTTGATTCCGGATTTTAATGGTTGAATAGATGAGTTTTTGATCCCTAGAAAACATATAAACAGACTAACTCAATTTAATGCAAGTGGAGACATATTGCTTGAGACGAACAGTATCATAATATACAAGGTCAAAGTATCCAAGACATTTTGAGGCTGGATTCTCCTGCCTCCCAAATACTTACATTTTAAAAAGAGATTAGTTTCAACCATTAGGTAATAGTTTGTACCCCCAAAACAATCAACACTATAAGTCAAAGTATTAAATGAGTGGTTTATTGTTATTCAGTCATTTCAGTCATGTCTGACTTTTTGGGACCTCATTTTGGAGTTTTCTTGGTAAAGATCCTGGAGGGGTTTCCATTTCCTTTTCCAGTTCTTTTTATAGATGAGGAAACTGAGGCAAATAGGGTGAAGCAACTTGTCCTGGATCATACAGCTAGTAATTTTCCAAGTTCACATTTGAACTCGGGTCTTCTTGCCTCCAGGTCTGGTGCTCTATCCACTGTACCACCTAGCTCAGTGTTGATGAAGGTTTTCAAGTTTGTGTGCCCAAACTATAACTTCAAGTTATCTGTGAGCCAGCCACATTACCCTAGAGAGCAGTGGGAGGAAGAGCTCACTTTGGGTAGCTAGACAGAACATGGGGCATGCAAAAAATGTCCTCGGGCACAGGAAAGAGGGGAAATGGAGCAGCTCCTTCCCTTCCACCTATGCTGGGTGGGCATGAGTGCCAATATTTCACCAATACTGACCTAGCTTCTCAGGTGGATGGTGCTATAAATCAATCACCCAATTAACAAGCATTTATTTATTACATCCTGAAGAGAAAGAAAAAAAAAAAAAGCAAAACCAATCATCTTTTTCTTGGAAGGAGTTTCAATTCTAAAGGTGGGCTGATGTATACACAGATATTGTAGTGCCATACCAGATGCATACAGAATAGATGGAAGGTAACATTGCAGGGGGAAGGCACTAGTAGTGGGGAAGACCAAGAAAGAATTTTTTTTAATCAAACTTGAGCTGAGTCTTGGAGAAATCAAAGATTTCTAGAAGGTATGGGGGACAGCCATTGCAATGACATGGAGAGAAAAGATAGATCTTTGTCTATGAGAAATGGCAAGTAGACCAGTATGGTTGGAATGTAGAGAGCATAGAGAGATGGGATGTTTAAGAAGATTTGAAAGACCAGAAAGAGTAAGGATGTACAGACAGTTAGGTGAAGCAGTGAATAGAGTGCTAAATCTTGCCTCAGACACTTACTATCTATGTGACTCTGGCAAGTCTTAAACTCTGTGTGCCTCAGTTTCCATATCTATAAAATGAACTGGAAAAGGAAATGATAAAACACTCCAGCATCTTTGCCAAGAAAAGCCCAAAATGAGGTCACAAAGAGTCAGAATTATGTAAAATGGGAATAATTGAAAGCGTCCCCTTCCCAGGATTGTTATGAGGATAGGATAAAGTAAAATAATATTTGTAAAGAGCTTTACAAACCATTAGGAACTATATAAATTATATTGTTGTTTTTGTTAAGGAACCAGCAATTAGTGGGCATTCTTGATAATTATTGATTAGTGAGTATTGAGAGGAGCTAGATGAGACAGGTGAGATGGTGCTGCACCTGGAAATCAAGATGCCCTGAGTTCAAATTCTGCCCCAGAAACCAACAACCTGGATGATACTAGGTAAGACTTTTAACTTCCCCCCAGTTTCTGTTTCTTCATATATGAAATAGAGATAATAATAACATTGGTAGGTTGTTGTGAGGCTCAAGTGAGATAACATGAAAAGCACTTTGCAAAATTTACAGGACTATATAAGTACAATTATTTTTTTTCATATAGATTTAAATCACAGGGGATCTGAATAAGGAAAAGAAAAGTGATTACTGTAGAAGAGGTAGGACATTCTACAGTTAGGGATTTGTGACACTAAGAACATAATACTCCTTAAATTCTAGCTTTAGTGCATTAGCTATTTCCTTCACTTTTCTCCCTCACTTCAATTCTTAGCATATAAGCTACACATAGGAATCTTGCTTAAGAATCAAAGGATAAAGAAGTTATATCTTTGTCTCCTGGAACAGCATGGTCAAATATTTTTATAAAATGAATTTTTATGTTCCTGTTTGATCCTTATAGAAAGATAATTTTTTTTTAAAAATGAACCGATGTTATAGTTCGGAAAGAATAAGATCTCAAAAAATGTTGATTTTATTGTTTATGATAATGTGTATTTGGGACATCAATTAGGGGGTGCTTGATAAATAGTCACCAAGTCAAGAAACAATAAACAATGGACCTCCTAAACAGATGTTTATTCATAGAAAATTAACTGCTATTTTCCTTTAATCAATCAAACAAGCATTTAACATGGACATGTCTAATTAAGTAGTTTTCTTCTGTCCTGAGACATGTGGTATAACATTAGTTCTAAATCATAAGTCATTGAAGTCAGCCTAGGAAAACAGGATCTAAAAGAAGATTTCAAAGTAGGAATGCCAGGGAAATGTCTTTATCCCTATCCTATAAAATATTTTTACCTCTGACTCCAGATGAAGTCATCAAAAGAACGGTATCAAATCTGTAGAGTACCCAGGACTGAAAAGGTAGCTAAAATAAAGCCTTACATATAGCATAAGTTCAATAAATATATCCAGAATAAAGGAATGAAGGAAATCAGAATTCAAAATTATTTCCATAGTCTGGAACCATGAGCCAAAAATAACAAGATTAATTTAACAGAGATGCTATGTAAGATTCCTGATATATAACTGATTTTTTTTAGTTTAAGTTTGAAAAAATCAGTTATATAACACAGAATGGAAGAGATTTTGAGAGGCAGCCAGTTCTCATAAGAAAAAACCTACACGATTATTACGTTTACTGCAAGGTCAGTTTGAATGAACGATTTGTCTTAATGGTTAACTCAAATATATGAACAAATTTGTTGTCCAGTCATTTAAGTCAGTTCTGACTATGACCTCATCTGGAATTTTTTTCACAGAGATATTAGAGTGATTTGCCATTTCCTTCTCCAGCTCATTTTACAGATAAGGAAACTGAAGCAAACAGTGACTTGCCCAGGTTGACATAGCTAGGAAGTATCTGAGGCCACATTTGAACTCAGGTCTTCCTGACTCCAGTACTGGCACTCTATCCACTGAACCACCTACTTGCCCAACTGCACCACCTAGCTGTATATCTACTAAACAGAAGTAGAGTTCTAATCATAGAATACCATTATATACTGGTCAGAGCACATCTGGAATATTCTGTTGACTTCCAGGCACATCCTAGAATATAAAATAAATTGGTCTGCAGCCAGAGAAGGATGTGACCAAGAAAATGGAAGGACAGGAAATTATGTCTCATAAGGCATGGTTGAAAGAAAATTAAGGGAAAACTTGATAACTATCTTCAAACATTTAAATAAAAGTTAGATGGAGGCAGACGCAGATTTCTGTCTCATTCCAGAAGACAAGATCGATCCAATGAAGTAAATTCCCCATCGCTAGAAGTGTTTAAGCAGACATTACTCAACCATGTATCAGAGATGATGTAGAAGACCTCAGATTGGGATGGAGATCTTGAAGGCATTTTGAAACTCAAAGACCCTTTGTGACTTTGGTACCCTATTAGTCTTCTATAAGCCATAAAATGTGTTATTATGAAACTAATGACAAAGGCACAAAATAAACATTTTACATATTTTTATATTTTATATGTATTTTTATATGTTTTTATATTTTAATACATATATTTTATATGTATTTTATACATATATGTANCAGATTGGGATGGAGATCTTGAAGGCATTTTGAAACTCAAAGACCCTTTGTGACTTTGGTACCCTATTAGTCTTCTATAAGCCATAAAATGTGTTATTATGAAACTAATGACAAAGGCACAAAATAAACATTTTATATATTTTTATATTTTATATGTATTTTTATGTTTTTATATTTTAATACATATATTTTATATGTATTTTATACATATATGTATACATGCACACTATATATTTTATATGTATTTTATATTTTAATTTTTAAATTAACATGTTAACTAATTAATAACTAATTAATTAATTATATATTAAATGTTGCTTACAGCATTCGCTTCCAAAGAAGTTCCATCTCCCATCCCACAGTTTCTTTTTTTTTTTTAATTGTTGCTTCTGTTTTTCTTTTGTTTTGTTTTGAACCTGATCTATGCAGGAGAGGCTAGTGGTGAGAAACTTTCTGGAGGAGAGATTAGCACTTTCTTTCCAATTTGTGGTTTTAGTTGTTGCCTGGAGGCACAGAGAGGTACCTAGCTTGGAGTCTCCTAAAGGTATGTGGTAGAGACTCAATGACCAGCTTTCTGCTAGGGCATTATTCTGCAGTTCAACAAATTATACTCAAGTCAATCAGTCAACCCACTGATTGCGCCGTCCATGATGGCATGACCATGGCAGACAGTGGTATGCCTCATTCAGCTATTGTTCACCTCCTCTCTTAGGAGAAGGTAGCCATATATTTCTTTGTCAGAACTCTGGAAAGTGAAGCCCTCTGAGTACTGATAGCTTTCAGTGTTGGTCTTTTCCATTGGTGTGCATCATCCTGAAGATGGTTCTCTTGATTCTTCTTACTTCGGTTCCCAACAAGATTTTTTTTAGACCAGTCAATACTGTGTGACTCTCTAAATTAACAAGTAAGTGTTCATTCCGATGAATAATGCAAAACTGCATTGTATCTCATGGATAGAGGTTAAAGGGACTATTTAATTTTATTCAGCAGAGTAGCAATATTTACACTTGGGAGGGAGAACTGATGAAAGGTGATCTCGTAACCTCTTCCAAGGACAACAGGAGCCCTTCAATTCCTTCAGAACAATAGGAATACTGAAAGTACATTTGCTCTGGATTGGCATCTCCCATCTGGGCCTGGAGTTACTAGTTTGCCTCTGCTCATTAGCAAGTGTGAATAATGCCTCAGTAACCAGACCAAACTGTGTTTGTCTAAAGCATCCAAGTGAATGACTCATTAAGTTTGCAGGAAACACCCAAATCTTATCAGTACAGACTGCTAAATCAATTGGATTGTGGCAAGTTTTAGCCTTACCACAGTGAAGCTGCCATCTTTTCCCCAGGAGAGACCTGATTCCGGCTAGCCCCAGCTTCTGTGTGTGTGTTTGCAATTCCTGTAAACTCCTACTGGTTGCATCTCCAATTTAGTATTCCAAAGAATTGCATTCCCCGGTATCTTTTAATCTTTAACTCACTACATCTATGTCCTTGCCCATACCATTCTGTTGCCCTGGGAAAAAAATGTAGGGCCCCCAGTGCAAACCTTCCTGCTGGTTTCTGTAGCCAACCAGACCTATGCTGTCCCATTTATCACAAACAGAATCAAGGATACAGTAATTTGCTATGATTACAGAAGCTACTAATAGGATAATTAAACTCCAGATGCCTCTAATTACATTTCCTTGGGTAGACAAGTCTCTGCACCGCCATTAGCTTGGCTTAAGTGTACAAGAACAGATTTGAAAAAAAAGCATAAAGATATGCTGGGGGGGGGCAAAATTGGGGCCCCAATGCAAAGGAATTCTGTTGTGCAGATTTTACTTGATCAGAGCTAAAATGTTCGGGGTGATGGGGAATGGGGGGGGGGGTCTTGTTTCCCTTGGCAAGGGAGAAAACTATCCTGCTTCTTCTCCCTGAAAGGAGAGGTAGAAGAACTCACACTTGTCAGCCAACACTCTGCAGGCAGACCTGTAAGACCAGGCCACTTTGAGATGAACATCACTGGGTTGTTCAGTTGTTTTGGTCATATCAGACTCTGTGACCTCTTTTGGGGTTTTCTTGGCAAAGATACTAACG
The DNA here is from genome assembly GCF_016433145.1 of Gracilinanus agilis. NCBI lineage: Eukaryota > Metazoa > Chordata > Mammalia > Didelphimorphia > Didelphidae > Gracilinanus > Gracilinanus agilis. Next base: position 80,914,824 of record NC_058130.1, on the reverse strand, counting down.
TGGTTTGCCATTTCTCTCTCCACCTCATTTTATAGATGAGGAACTGAGGTAAATAGGGTTAAAAGACTTTCTGGAGGGTCACACAGCTAGAAAATGTCTGAGGCCAGATTCGAACTCAAGAAGATGAATCTTCTTATGTATAGGCCAGGTACTCTATTCACTGTGTCTCCTAGCTGCCCAAAGAAACACCAAAGCTGCAGAATTGGCTGCAGATGACAGGGTACTGTTTCAGATAAAGCAATGGCTGCTATTAAGGAGCAGAAATCAGTCAAGTTGAGATCATAAAGCAATGGGAAATAAAGAATAAGATTCCAAGGTCCTTTAACCTCTTATTATCATCAAATAAGGCTTCAATCCCACTGATTTGCTCTAAAATATAACTAAAATACCAAAGCTTCAAAGACAGACTTAAATTTGGTTCATTCCGATTTTTTGTTTGTTTGTTTTGCAAAGCTATTACTAAGGTAAGACAAATGGAACTTTTTCCCAAAGGGCAGGTATCCAGGGGGAGACACTTATATTTAATTTGTAATTGGACTTATCTTTGGGCTATCACTCTCCCATTCACCAGTATGACTGTTTTCTATGGCACCACTACCCCTTCTCTTTAATTATTCTTTCCCACAAGAAACAATTCCTAGTAATGGTTTTAGTTTTGATATGACTACAAGTCAGAAAATACCATCATATTTTAAGAATTAAAGTTGTGGATCACCCAAAGGGCAGTGGAGAAGCTTTCATTGGATTTGAGAAGGCTGTAGCAGGGGCATATGAGTCAGTTGTTAATGCATTTATTAATTTGTCTACTATATGCTAAACATTGAGCAATGGATATAAAAAGAGGCAGACAGTCTGTGAGTTCACAGTCTAATGGGAGAGATAATAAGCAAACAAATATGTACAAATAATCTTACATACAGGATACACAGGAAATAATTAATAGAGAGAAGCAACTTGAATTAAAAGGGATTGAGAAAGACATCTTGTAGAAGGTGGAATTTTAGTTGGAACTCGGACACCAGGGAAGCCAGGAGGAAGAGATAATGAGAGCATTCTAGGCATAAGAAACAGCCAGAGAAAATGCCCAGAGCAGAGATATAGAATGTCTTGTTTGTGGTATATCAAGGAAGGCAGTGCTGTGACAATCAAAAATTAGAAGAGACTGGCTTCTGGGCAAGAAAATCAGTTTCAGGATAGAAATAATGAATAGGTTAATTGGTTGGTCATCAAAGACTGGGGAAGTCCCTTCTCCAAGATACATAAATTGACAACTTGGGGAGTTCATTATTCATTGCTTCCCTTGGATATCTCAAGTTTTCTCTAATAAATGAGGAGCCAGTAAGGAATTAGTTCATCAGAACTCTCAATTCTCTCCCCTATCCTGGGTGATGGTTGTTAGTCACATATAGTCTCCTGTCCCTAACAACTAGGAGAAATTGAGTTCTACCCAGGTAGATTTGTCTTTCTGTAATGATTCTTGTTAAGAAATTGAAGGATTTGATTGTGCTATCATGCAGTTGCTTCTGGCATATTTACTGAATAAGGCAGATCTCACCATCTTGACCATAATCTCCCTTTCTTATCTATTCTACAATGGAAGATCATTGGGTAGGAATTCCTTGAAGCTTTTAGAAATAATGGAATAAGGGACCAGTCCGATCTTCAAAGAGACCAGTCCAATGTCTTTGAATGGAAAGTATCTGAAAAGATTAAGGTATAAAAAAACTGAAAAGGGGATAGGGGAGTAGGTTATAAAAGGTGCAGAATGTCAGACAGAAGATTTTGTATTTAATTCAGGGGATGAAAGGGAATCACTGAAGTTTATTACATAAGAAGATGACATGGTTGGACCTGTGCTTTAGGAAAATCACTTTGGTGACTGAATAGAGGTTGGCCTAGTGTAGGGACAGATTTTTGGCAGGCAAACCCACTATAGAGCTGTTGCAATACTCTAAGAATGAGATAATGAGGGCCTGTACCAGGGCAATGACAGTATCAGAGAGAAGGGTATATTTGAGAGATGTTGCAAAGGTAAAAATCAACTTGTCTTAGCAACAGATTAGATGGGGGTGGGGTGAGAGATAGAGGGGAATTGAAGATGTCACCTGAGTGATGAGGAGGATAATGATGCTGTTGACAATAATAGGTAAGTTTGGAAGGGGGAAGGTCTTAGGGAGTAGGTCTTATGAGTTCAGTTTAAGACATATCAAGTTTAAGATGTCAATTGGATATCCAGTTTGAGATTTCTTGAAAGGCAACTAGAGATGCCAAATTTGAGGTTGCCAAAGAGGTTAGAGTAGGATAGGTATATTTGGGAATCATTAGAATAAGAATGATAATTAAATACAGGACAGAGCTATATGGGGTACCTATGGTTTGATGGATGTGACCTAGATGAGGGTCCAGCAAAAGAAACTGAAGAGTATAGGAGAACCAGGAGAGAGTGATATCATAAAAACCTAGAAGGAAAGAATATTGAGAAGAATGTGATCAACATTGTTAAAGTCTACAGAAAGTTCAAGAAGAATAAGGATTGAAAGGAAGTCATTGGATTTTGCAACTAGGAGAACACTGGTAGCTTGGGAGAGAAAGTGGTTTTCATGGGATGATAGAGGCAAAAACTAGACTGTAGGGGAATAAGGAGAGTAAATGGAGGTACCTATCATAGATGGCCTTCTGAAAGAATTGAACCACAAAGGGCAGAAGAAATATAGGATGATAGCAAGAATGGAAAGATCAAACGAGTGATTTTTTTAGGATGGTAGGGAGGCATGGGTATGATTTTAGGCATCATGAAAGGGACCAGGAGACAGGAAGAGTTTGAAGAAGATAAATGATAGAGTAAGGATTATGGGAGACCAATTTGTTGGAGATGAGATGGAATGGGATCACTTGTGAAGGTAGATGGGTTCTTCTTGATAAGAAGTAAGGACATCTCTTTGTATGAGACAAAAGTGAAGAAAGAGATATTGGCAGAAGACATATGAGTGATGAAAGATGAGGAAGCACTAAGAAGAGGGAACTCATGGTGAATGTCAGTTTTTTTCTGTAAAATATAAATCAAGTTTCTCAGATGAGAAGGTGGGAGGAGAAGGAACTTTGGGAGGCTCTAGGAGGATTGGAAAGGTTTTAAAGAGTCAGTTTGAAGAGTGAGATTATGAATTAATAAGGAAGGTAGAGAAGGTTTGCCTAGCAGCACTGAGTGTTCAGTTGAGGTTATATAACATAAATTTGTAATGAACTCAATCAGAACAGTTGTATAATTTTCTGCAACTTTATTCAGCAGTTCATTGGTAGAAGTGAAAACAGCAGATTCTGGGATGATCTAAAGCTAAGGCTTGAGAGGGTATGATCAGAGATGTAATAAGAAGGCCAATGACTCAAAACAAGAAGACAGTGTAGGGATGAACTGGTTCATCATGGGTTCAAGATGGGAAAAAGAGGGAAAAGTGGCAAGTGCGATAGCTTCTGAGAGAAATGAAGAGTCATGGAATAGAAGGCCATAGTGTGGAAAAGACAAAGGGAGAGTTAGAAAGCCAATAGATTATGGTAAAATAGGGGAATTTCACGTTTCTTGAACATAGAGGTAATACATTTTGAGGCAATGAGAAAATCAAGCTATGATCCTCTTTGTGTGTGGCTGAGTTCCAATGGAGGAGTAAGTCATAGGAAGTGAATGGGTTGAGGAACCAAATGTTTGAGAACAAATGAATATATATATATTGAAGTCCCCTAATATGAGGACAGGAACTGGGGAGGAGAGAAAAATTATCAACCATTTACTGCACTTGTTGAGGAAGGAAGAGATGTGACCTGGAACTCTGTAGAGCAATGTGGAAAGTGAGCTACTCAAATAGAAATGGGGCCACTAAGGTGTATACAAATATCCCTACTAGCCACACATTAACTTAGAAAACAACATATTAACAATATATGTAACCTATTATATTTTAATATATTTGGTTAAATATTTTCCAATTACATTTTAATCTTCTTCAGCAGCACTTGTTCTATTGTGGGTAGCAACATGCTAAATGCTCAACACATCTGCCATAGCCAACAGCTACCTGGATGTTGTTTGGATGAAAGATGCAAATTATGCAGGAAAAAGTGTAATAAAAGATATTATAAGAGAAATATATGATGATAATAAAAAAAAGCTGGGCTGGTCATGTAGAAAGATTGAAGTATAAATGAGCTATAGACCACACACTCTTCTAGGATCAACATATTCTCAAGAAAACTGAAAGAATAGAAGCTTTGTGCAAACACAGGAATTTATCGGAGAACATGGCTGAAATTTAAGTAGAGTGAGTAAGCATGGATGGGTTGCTATATGAATCATTGAAGGAGTACCCACATCAATGAGATTGCAAATTCTTTGGATTATTAGACAGCAAAGGCATTTATTTATTCTTGTCTTATTCTATGTTCTATCTAAAGTTGTGTTCTTTTCAGTAAAACCATTACAAATGACAACATAATCCCAGTATAAAAAGATATGTTTAAGAGACTGATTTTCTTTTATAAGTTGTAGAATTAGTCACTTTTTTTTAACATTTCATATTTTATAGACATTCTAATTCTACTTGCACAATGCTGATCATCTGACTACCTTGGGTACTATGTGATATCTAAAGCCCCTTTCACCTCTAAATCCTATAATTTCCTACAAACAGCCTTGTTGTGTTCATTCCTCTACCCTGTCTTTATGAAACCTTAAATTCAACATATCCCAAAGAGCATTCTTTTCTCCTAAACAGATTCCTATTTTCAATTTCTCTATCACCATCTTCCTGTCATCTAGATAGGAAACTTCAGAGTGACCTTTGATTTTTCCTTCTCCCTAACTTTCCACATTTAATTAGATACCATATCCTTTTAATTTTATCTACATAATGTCTCTCCAATCTTCCTCCTTCTGTCCACTCACAAAGATGTGACATTCTAGTTTAGGTCCTCATCATCTTTTATTTTAAAAAATTCCTTTTTCTTTTATAGTCTTAATATCAATAAGCAGAAACGTTACCCAATACAAAAGGGGGAAAATAGGAATATATCTGAAACTTCCTACTATGTTCATCTTCTTTAAAAACAAATTTCATACCAAATGTTATAATAGTTCCAACATGATCCTACTTATCAGAGGCCCTTTTTGAACTTCTTTCTATAGGCTCTCTTCAGTTTATTTTTAATGATTGACATCTTTTCTTTTTTTATCACTATCACTGTTCCTTATGCTCCTCTTAACTCTCTTCCCACTAAAAATATAAAACAGAAGTCCTCCCTTGTAATAAATATAGTCATGGAAAATAAATCCACACATTGATTAATCATTTCTTAGCTAGTATATTTAATCACCTTCTCTCCTCACTAGTATACTCTTCCCTGTCCAAGTCATCTTTCAACAGCTACCAAAATAATCTTTCTAAGGTACAGGTCTAACCATGCCAAATCCCTGCTCAAAAATCCTCATTGACTTCTTATAGCCTCTAGGAAAAAATATAAACTCTGCAGCCTGGCATACAACTTTCTTCATAATATGCCTCTAATTTATTTTTCCAATTTTATTTCATTTCTTACTTTTACATACTACTCCTACCTTTGCATCCCAAGTTATGGAAGGTACGCAAAGAAGGCACTGAATAAATGTTTGTTGAATTGAATTTCTTTTTATTAGTTTGCATGTTTCATAAACTCCTAGTGAATTTTAGTTATCACTTCATTTGTTCACTAACTCATCAAAGTTTTGAGTCTCCATACTGGGTAAAATACCACACTATACACTGTGGGAATTGCAAAGATGAACAACACTCTTTGGGCCCTTGGAACACTGGCAATCCGGTATGGAGACTATGATAGATACACAAATAGCCACACTGGAAAGCTCAAATACAGGAGTACCTTAAGAGAGATATACCCCAAATCCTATGGGAATTCAGAGTAGGAGTAGCTGAGATTACTCCTGGCTTGGGAAGATTAGAAGAAAGTTTTCTGAAGGTAGCATTTGAGTTGGGCTTTGATTGATAGTAATAGTGGGGTAGGACTGAAACCACCAAACAATAATTTAAGCCTAAGTAAGATTTTGACTTGCAGAAATATAGAAACGGGTTTTCTAGATGAAATAAAGAAAAGCACAGAGACAAGAAGCACAAGATTCTAGAAATAGTAAGTTTAACCGGACCACAGAGAAGTTGCAGGACCCAAGATAAGGTCAGGAAGGTAGTATGAAGCCATAGAATGGAGATTCTTCAATGTTAAGCTGGAGAGTTTGGGCTTGATTCCAAGACATTAATGATTGAGCAGGGAAGCAACATTATCAGTGCTGTGCTTTGGAAGAGTCATTCATTCATGCATTCAATCATTCAACAAATATTTATTGACTACCTTAGTTCAATGACTTAGCCTGGCATTTAAGGCCCTCCTCTGTCTGGCTCCAAATGCCCCTTCCACCTTTATTTCACAATACTCCTCTTCATACAGACTTCTTTATCTTTACAACCTCAGCCCTGATCACAGTGCCTTAAACTCAGTTCTTTGGAAAAGCAATCATGAGTATAGGGAAAGGTTGATCAGGGGGCCTGGGAACTCCCATCCCCAAGGTTAGAGGTGGGGAAAAAAGAACTCTTCAGTCTCATAGGTGTTTAGAGGAAGGGTTTATGGGGGCATCGTGAATTGAGGGCAAACAAACAAGATTCAATCTATTGGGAAAGGACAAAAGGGAAGTCAAAGGCTGAAATATTGAAGGAAAATGAGTGTGTCATGTAAACAGTATTTCCTTTCCTTTAAGATTTTGCAAAGCTTTTCTCATACTTTATCTAATTTAATCCTTAGAATAAGGATTATCTTAGAATAGGATAACTCCAAGAAACTATTCCATGCACAATGACCACATCCTCCTGGTAAATCATCTGGGCAGTCCCACTAAACCAGGTTGAGGGTAACTGGCAATCTTCAAAGCCCTTTGGTGAATCAGGGGGCAGTCTACCCCAGGCACATGAAGACTGCCTCCCGTGGAAGAGCTAATGATAAGAACAATTTGCTCCATCAACCACGAAGGTGGAAGCAGGAACCTTGGAGTACTTAAAGTTTAGTTAGACATTGAGGAAGTCAAAGCCATCCATTGCATCCTGAGTCATCACCAGTCATCCTGACTTTTGTCTGAAAGAGTGAAGCTGATGACTGTGCAACTCTGCCTCACTTAAATCCAATTTATATGTGAGTCAAGACATCACCCATGATGTCATTTTGGTCCTTTTTGAGTATGGAAGACAACAACTAACAACCAACTTTATAGATAAGGAAACTGAGGCTCAAGGAGTTTAATTGGCTCACCCAAGATTGCATGGCCAAAAAGTGTCTGACATGAACTTCTTGACTCTGAGGGCAATGTTCTAACCATGATTCCACAATGCCCTTTTACTTACTGGCTATGTGATCTTGTTAAGTTTACTTTCTGTTTAGTTTCTCCTCATTAAAATGGAGACATCATAGATTATCAATATCATCTTCAGTTTGAGGAAACTGATTCCTCTCTACATTAGCTTATTCCATTTTTAGATAGTTCTAATCAATAGAATGTTCTTCCTTACATTTGACTGAAATCTTGCCTCTGTGGTATCCATCCGATTTGCTGATCCTATTTCTGCCTCCTGTGGTCAAGCAGAATAAAGAATATCTTTTTAAAGGGTAATCCTTCAAATATTTGAAGACAATCATTTTGTCCTGAAGAATTATGTTCTCTTGGCAAAACTCCCCATCTTAATTAAATTTATTATTTTATTCAACCTTTCAAAGTCCTTTACCTCCCTAATCACCCTCCTCTGATTTCATTATACCCTGTCAATGCCTTTTTGTAAATATGGCTCTCAGAGTTGAATACAGTTCTACAGATATGTTCTGTGACAACAGAAGAAAATACTCTTCAGAAGAGAATCTCTTTGGGTATAATGTATACTGTACAGTGTCTTCAATATAAATGTTTAATAAATATTTTCTGAATTGGTAAACTTCCACTAACATAGCCTAATGTATTTTGAATGGCTATATCATACTTTTGACTAATGAACAATTTGTGTCTATTCTTCCCTTGAATATTTCAATTCTTAGATTGACTTTTATAAATTATCTCAACTGAATCTTGTTTAATTTAATTTTTTATTTATTCACTTAAAAACATTTTCCAAAAACTATTATGTTTAAGGCATTTTAAGGAATAAAAAAAATCCAATCTAATGTTATATTATTCCATAAGCAAACACATTGACTTTTCTCTCAATTCTATGTACTTTTGCAAATGTCATGGAGTTTTAGGAGGCTGCTTTGTACCAACTATTATTCCTGAATCTCATTGGTAAAGACTCCTTTCTAAACACTAAATGCATCTGGCTGACTAAATGATGTCAATTATTATTATTGTGGAGACTTGTGAACTATGTTGTTCAGCTGGGTCTAACCCTTTGTGACCCCTCCCCTCCATTTGGGATTTTGTTAACAAAGATACTGGAGTGGTTTGCTTTTTCTTTCTCTAGTTCATTTGGCAAATGAGGAAACTGAGGCAAACAGGGTTAAGTGCCTTGCTCAGGGTCCAACAGCTTGTAAATGACTGAGACCAGATTTGAGTTCAGTTCTTTCTGATTACAAGCCTGGTGCTCTATACACTGTGCCATCCAGTGCTCTCTCATGAGCTATAGTATTAGAAAAGGCACAACCAAACTCAAAACTAGCACTGACTTAGGGGGATGTCTACCCCAAGGGTGCGAAGACTTCCCTGGATGGAAACGGTAGATGAGAGCACTTTGTTCCAGAGGCCATGAAGGTGGCTAAAGTAGGCTCTGTGGAGCACCTAGAGCATGGTCTGACATCAAAGATACCAAGGTCATTGCCAGTCATCCAGAGTCCCAGAGAGGTGAGGAAACATGTTTAAAGTTGCTCAGCTGGTGAGTGTAAAACAGGACTAGAGCCCATGTGTTTTATCTCCCAAACTTTTTTTTTCCCATTACCTATCTTCAGATGTGGAAACTCCCTCTACCTAATGAAGATGCTTCCTGAACACTTCAACATGGATGTCCCCTAGTTATTGTCAAATTAACAAATGCAAAATAAAACTCATTTTCTTTTCCCTCAAACCTAACCCTCTTCCTAACTTGTCTATTTTGGTTATGTATCATTTCTAGTTGAACAAATTTGCAAACTTGGGATCATTCATGACTTCTCTTTCTCCCTCAACCTCACAGGTTTTGCCTGTTCTCCTACAGCATCTTCTTTCTGTTCCTAGAGTCACTTTCCCCGATAAGTCTATCAATGCCATTGACCTCCTGGGCTGCTGGAGTAGCCTCCTTATTGGCCACTCTGCCCCAAGTCTATAATCCATCCTCCACTCAACGCCAAAGTAAAATTCCTAAAGCACACTATTGTGGCTCAAAAAATCCCAGTGTCTGTTATCTCTAAATTCAAATGCAAAATTCTGAGTCTGGCTTAAAGGAAAAAAATTAAGTCTGGCTTCTACCAAGCCTGGGGTTATGTGTATAATCTTAGTCCCATTGGACTGTATTACATGTGTAACTCTCTTCCACATACCTTTGTACTTTTAGGAGAAATAAAAAGGACAAAGTGAAACATTTTAAAACTGCAACAAATAATACAAAATATGCTTTAATTTAGGGCTATTTGAAAGAATTGTGTCTTTATGGGGTACCAGAAATATATGAAGATGTAGGAGACCTTTTCATTTGCCTCTTTCTACTCACGCCATTGGCTGGGTAAACTATTAATCCACATCAAACTAGCTAGAGAAAGCTGCTATAACCTCTTTGCTCCTAGCAAATTTGCCTTCTCAACAATCTTCACAGAGGGCACAGCTCCCATCTCTGCATCTTCATAAGTGTTACCCATGCCCATAAGGTGCCCCTTCTTCTCCTCCATCTCTTAGAATACTGAATTCCTTCAAAACTCAAACTCAAGGACTCCTTTCAATTTGTGGATTTACCTGATGCCGTCCATCTCAGGAGCTAGTGACTAAGGATGGGTTTGGGGAAAGGGAAGTGAAAGAAGCATTCATCATTTATACAGCAAATAGATAGATATAGATATAACCAAGTGCCAGTCACTGTGCTAAGACCTTTACAGATAGTATATCATTTGATCTTCACAATAACCCTGCAAGGTAGATGCCATTATTATTTTCATTTTACATTTAAGGAAACTAAAGTATGTGGAGATTAAGTGACTTGCCCAGGATCACTCAGCTAGTAAATGTCTGAAGTTGGATTTTAACTCAGGTTTTCCTGACTACAGGCTCAGTGCTTTCTCCACTGGGCCACCTTGCTTGTATTTATTTTTATGTCTGATTCCCTTGACAGAAGGAAAATTCCTTGATGACAGAAACAGTTTAATTTTTATCTCTAAATACTCAGAGCCTAGGAAAATTTGTGATATAAAGTGGGAATTTAATAAAGACTTTTTGATTGGGTGATTGATTGATTTAAACCCAGGTCCTTTGACTTTAAATACAGCACAAACTGGAATTCGTGTCAAAGAGCAAATGACCATTGATCATTCTTTAGCTAGAAAGGAAAAGAACCTATATGTTCTAGAATATTTATCACAATTCTCTTTGTGGTAGAAAAGAACTAGAAATTAAAGGGATCCTCATCAATTGGGGAATGGCTGAACAATTTGTAGCATATGATTGCAATGGAATACTACTGTACTGTAAGAAATGATCAACAGGTTAATTTTGGAAAAAACACAGAAAATCCTATATGATATTATAAAGAATGAAACAGTAGAATCAAGAGAACACTATATACAGCAACAGAAATATTTTTTGAAGAATGACTTGTATTTGTCCTCCTCCAGAGAAAGAACTAATAAATAGAAATAAGTAAGATATAGTTTTATATCTACATATATATTTTTGTCAAATGATGCCTCCTCTTTGGGGGGAGGGGAGGAAGGGAAGGAATTAACTAGGTATTTTAATGTAACAAACAGATTAATTAAAAAATAAAAAATAGTTAAGTAGTATAAGAATAGATATTAATTTTTCAAATTATTTTTAATTTCAAATTCTTTCCCTTTTACCACATAGTTCCCTATCTCTTGTAAGTGAAAGAAATATGATACCCATTATGCATATAAAGTCATATAAAAATATTTCTGCATTAGCCACGTTATGGGAAAAAGAGCAAGCAAAACAAATACATAAAAAATATACTTCAATCTATACTCAGAATTCATCTGTTCTCTCTCTGGAGATGGATCATTCTCTCTAGTTAAGTAAAAGTGGGGTTAATCTTTCCATGAAAGACACCAAAATCCTCTTGTGACCCAAACATAAGGCTTCTTTCATTTTATTCAAAAGAGTGTTTTCACAGATCAGAAGTCAGAATGATCTGATTTCAAATTTGATTTGTCCTCAGACACTTACTACCTCTGTGACCCTAAGCAAATCACTTAACTTTCATCTACCTCAGTTTCCTCATCTGGAAAATGGAGACAATAATACTAATCTACCTTCTGGGATTATTGTGAGGATCAAATGAAATAATAATTGTGAAGCACCTTCCAAATCTAAAAGCTTTATAAATACTTTCTTGTTGCTTGTTGCTGTGTTCTTCTACTAGGACTCAATTAAACAAAAATCTGAATTTTTTTTTTGTTTTGGGGAAGGGTTAGAATAACATAATCAATGTTAACAAATCAATTTCTCTTCTAGGAAAAGGAAGCAGCCTCAATCTCTCTAAGAGTTGAAATATGGTAATTACATACCAATTCCAATAGTTTAAGTCCCAAGAACTTTCCCAGGAAACTGACTAAAGCTTTTCAACTTTGAGAATCAATTTCTAAATCTGAAATCATACATTAACAGCAAAAACAAAAACATAAAACCCCCAAATCTGTAGAATTGCATGAGAAAACAAACCTCTATTTCAAACAAATAAATAAACTTTGAAGTGGGAAAATAAAGGCAGAAACCAGTTTCTTAATGCTACAAAAACTTTAAAAATTTTATTTTAGAGAATTCATTAACATTTCAAAGGACAGTTAAAAATAAACAAAGACTTATCACCACACCCACAACCTAAGGGACAGATATAAGCACATCCACATGTTAAGAACTTGTGATCTTCTCTCTTATTTTCTCCCCCACCCTTTCCTGTCTTTCTTCATCTTTCTGGGTGGATCTCTTTTTGGTTCTTCTTTTGATATTTTTAGATTTTCTTTATATCTGTCTCTTTCTCTCCTGCCACATCTTATAAGCCCCTCTTTTTCTGCGTGTTTCTACTTTTTTCTATCTTTTAAAAAATATTTTATTTCCCCCAGTTACATGTAAAAGTGATTTTTAATTTGTCTCTGTTTTCCTATTTGTTTCTATCCCTTCCCATCTGTCTCTTTTGCTTAATGATTCATAATATAAAACTAGGGTGGACCCATCTCACACTGCAATATTTAGTGACACTATCCCATATGAGGACATAGCTGAGGTGGACACACTTCTTCAACCAATCAATGGATTAGCATTTGTTAAATGCCTACCATGGACCAGACACTGTGCTAGGCTCCTGGACCAAAAATGAAATAATCCTCGCACCCAAAGAACTTTTATTTTATTTTGAGAAATGAAATGAGAACACCCACCTATATAAACATAAAAACATAAGTACATAAAATATAAATATAAGGTGATTTTCAGGGAGCTTGGTGGGATGGGTGAGGCACCACGCAGATAAAAAATCAAGAAAAACCTCATGTATGTGTTGGTAGTTTAAGTGAGGTTTGAAGGATTCAAACTAAGAAGCAGAGTTGGGAAGGCAGTGCATTCCAGGGATGGGGGGAACCTTTTTTGAAGGTACAGAGGTAAGATGTAGAATCTTTTTTGTGAAGTCAATTTAGATGGACCCTAGAGTGTATGAAAAGGAATATTGTGTAATAAACTTGGAAATGTATCCAGGATGCCATTAAATAGTATTTTGGGGATTCTGTGGTGTCTGTCATTAGTCTAGTGCTTTGGAAGCAGCAGACCACATTTGAGATTCTCAGGCTATTGTCTCAGATCTTCAGTGAGGGAGAAAAAAAGTTTCTATGTATTTTGTCTAACTGCCTATGTTATTCATCTTCTAGCTAACCAGAGGTTATAGCAGCTTTCTCTAGCTAGTCTGATGTGAATTAATAGCTTACCCAGTCAGTGGCATGGGTGGAAAGAGGAAAATGAAAAGGTCTCCTATATCTTCATATAATAAAGACACAATTCTTGCAAATAGCCCTAAAATAAAGTATGTTTTATATTATTTGTTGCAGTTTTAAAATGTTTCGCTTTGTCCTTTTTATTTCTCTTAAAAGTACAAAGATATCTTAAATGAAATAATTTATTTGTTTTTTTTTACCCCTTCAGAGCTAACAGTAAGGAAATATGATGGGAAAAAGAGGTGGACAGGCCATGACAGGTCAAGTTTCTTACCCTAAAATTACTTTCAAAGAACTTAAACTTTTCATTCTGAGATAAATAACACACTATCAATACCATTGTTTGTTCCATAGAAATAATTTGATAGATTATCTCCCTTTCCTATTTTGTAACTGTTTATGAATACTTGGTAGAATTTGCTTATAGATCCATCTAGCCATGAGCATCTTTTTTGGTGGAGGGTATTTCTTTTTCTAAAATTGAGAAGGATGCTTTTGAGATAGACAGTAAGCAGCCAGAATATTACACTAGCCTCAAGGAAATGGTAGAATTAGAGAAAGACTTCCATTATATTTAATAGATTCTCCATAGCAGTTTAACAGAAACACATAAACAACAATCTCCCTGGAAGAAAGAGCACGAATGAGTTATGATCTGCCCTGACTGACAAAATGCCTACATTAATGAGATTGTGAAGCCATTGGAACATTTTCTTAACCTCAATCTCATCCCACTCCCACCACCAAATGATGGAACTTCTATGGGAAAAAATGGTTAGGGCTGAAATGAAGATTCTTCTTTAAAGTAAGTGGATACCACATCTTCTCAAAGTATTGTGATCTAAAATATTGTTCTACATTGATTTGAGTAAATAAATAACTCCTTTTTACTGCTCTATCCCATCTCTTTATTATTTTTATTGTTTATATTTTCCAGATTACATGTTGATACAACATTTTAATACTTATTTTCAGACATTTTGAAAACCATATTCTCTCTTTCTCCCTCTCTTCTCTCCTCCCCAAAAAGGCAGGTAATATGATATAAGTTGTACATGTTGTATATATTTCCATGTTCATCATATTGTGAAAGAAGATACATGTTGCTTACTACTAGGGAAAAATTAATGTAAAAATAAATTTGAAGAATTATATGCTTCAATTTGCATTTGAACTCTGTTCCTTCTATGGTAGCAAATATTCTTTTTCATCATGAGTTCCTTAGAGTTGTTCTGGATCCTTGCCTTGTTGATAATACTTAAATCATTCACAATTGACCACCATACATTATTGTTGTTACTATGAACAACATTCACTTGGTTCTGCTCTCTTTACTTTGCATCACTTCATATAAGTTTTTCCAGGTTTTTTGTGATCATCATGTTTGACATTTCTTATGGCACAATAGTATTCCATTGCAATCATGTATCACAGCTTGCTCAGCCATTCCCCAATTGAAGGCTATTCCTTCAGTTTCCAATTCCTTGCCACCTCAAAAAAGCTGCTATATTTTTTAACAAGTAGGTCCTTTCTCCCTATCTTTAATCTTTTTGAAATATAAACCTTGCAGTAGAATTGCTGGGTCAAAGGATATAAAAAATTTTATGGCCCTTTGGGCATGGTTCCAGATTGCTCTACAGAATGATTTTTTATCAGATCACAGCTCTACCAACAGTGTATTAGAATAAATTACTCTTATTAAATATTTATCTTTTAATAGAACTCAAAATCTATTTAAGTAATCACATTTTGTTTGTGAAAATGGAGCACAGTATTTTAGATAATTTATTTTCAAATATATCCCATCCTGTCATATTTTGTTTTGAAATAATATTTGATATGCATGAATACAGAGGGCCACTTAGCATCTCTGAGCTAATGGTTTCTATTTAACTGTTGGTTTCTGGTTGTCTTAATATATAACTTTAGGAAATTAAAAAGTGAGGTTATAGTTTTTTGAGGAATGATTGTTGAAAAAATATCACTTTTAAAATCAAATAACAAGAAAAATGTTTTAAGCGCCTTCAAGGTATTTGCACTGTTGGTCAACATAAAAGAGTTTGAAGTCTTTCCTGACTCAGTTGCAGAGATAAACAGAGCTCTTGTTCCCCTTCCAGGGTCGAAGAATGCTTGAGAGAAGCATCATACTACTAGGAAGTAGTCTTTTATTTGAGGGCCCAACAGATTAGAATTCTACCTAGATTACATTTTTTTCAAATGAAGTCTTAAATGGAAATGGAAGATTTCCTAAAACCGGAAATCTAGTATCATTTTTCTTAAGGGATTATTGTTGGGGAAAATTCATTCTCATTCAAGAAAGGTCAAACTCCCTCAGCCTCTCTTTTGGTCAATTAGAACCCTGTAACAATCCCACCTGATAATCTTCAAGATGATCAGAATGAGAAAGGAACGGAAAAGACCCTAAGGGGTTATCGGTTGCTTGTGGCTAAACAAAGGCACAACATACATGAGTGTGTTGGAAGCCCAAATGGACTAGCCACAGACAGCATAGTCAAAGGAAGCTCAGAAGGTGACCTCGAGGATCATTAGTAGTAGCAGAGATGTGTGAAACTTGGCAGGTACAATCTAAAATAGTCCTATTTCTACACCATTATGTAGCTCTTCACCTCCTCTCTCCTTCTCACGCCCCTTCCAAAAGCTGTCCTGAGTTTTAGGGTAGAAAGAAACACATTTCAGAGTGATCCAAGGATGTAGTTAGTCTCATTGAACCCAACGTAAGAAAATGAAGTTTTATTAGTCTTTATGCAGCTGTAAATCTTCCCTTGAAATGCTTGCCTTCTCTTTCCCTCCCTTTCCTTCTCCCCCTCATTTCCCATTCTATCCCTGGAGCCTGGGACCAACTCTCTAAGGTTAAGATGTGTTTATTTTCTAAGTGAAACTGGGAACAGAAGTTCAAATGTGTGGCTTTTTCTCCCCTTCCATTCTCCCATGTTTCCTATCAACTAAAGAACGTAGAAAGAAAAGCTCTTTTCAAAAAGCTTCTTGAAAATTCTTATCTGTGCCTTCTCTTACCCTCAGTTTCTTAATTTTTAAAATAAATGCATTAAATTAGGGGATTTTTTTGGTCCCTTCCATATCTATAATTAATCAGAAAATGGCTGTCTTGTTCAGTTTCTGATATTGTTCTGTCTTCTTGAGTTTCTGATAATGTTCTAATAATGTCATTGAGTTTCTCCTATTGCCTCCCTTGACTATTCGTCACCAGATAAAATTGTCTTGAAGTAGGGTAATGATTGTTCTTGAACACTACTGGCAGGAAACCCCCATTTAGTCTTTATTTTACTGCCCTCTCTTCCAGAATCTTCTCATGAATTGTGTTATTCTTTCTTGCTCATACACAACTATTGTGTGTATTGGAAGACTATTTTTTTGAAAGACAGGACTCTAAGATGACACCGGTACATTCTACTTATTATCACATCATTCCATGATGTACTAATAAGTTGAAATTCCTTCTGAGAAAAGTTAACATGTCCTCCAGGATGCGAGCAGAATATTGTGATGCCACTAGAATACATGTAAAAGCTTTTCTCTAACACAATATAGAGATGAGAGACTTAGAACTACCACAGATATCAAATTTGGCTCCACCATTGTTATCTATGTGAATCCTACTTTATTAAAAAAAAACAGATTTTAGGACAAAAGCACCAACAATGGGAACATAAAATATACCCAACTTTTGACATTGAAAAAATAATCATCCTAAGATGCCTGAGTTATGATGTTTATGTACATAGCAGGTATCTATCCAAGCAGCTATTTTCTTTGACTTGACATTTATACAATTCTTAATGGATTTTGAATAGTCTTAAGTAAGGTATTACTGCAACTTCACAACAATTAAGTGAATTAGACAGGGCAACTGTGAGGCAAGTTGGTACAGTGGTTAGAACTCTAGTTTTGGAGTCAGAAGTCCTCCATTTTGATTTTTCCTTTCCTTTCCTCCTTATTACTTATGGAACCTTGGACAAATGATTTCATCTTTATGAGTCTTAGTCTCCTCATCTGTGTATGATTAAAAAATCTTGAACCTCTGGACTCCAACTCCCAGAATTCCCAGAATCCCTTTCCTTCTTCATTCCCACCTTGCATGCTTATGTTGTTGGTATCTCTCTCTCTCTCTCTCTCTCTCTCTCTTTTTTCCACGTGTGTGGCTGGGAAAGCTGGCTTTTTACTCTAGCTTTTTATGTTAGTTATTATTAATAAATATTATTAAATATAATACTTAGAATGTTGGATGTTAATTTTAATTCTTACATTTGTGGATTGAGGGGGTTAGACTCTGTGCCTATAAGTTCTCTTACAGCTTAAAATCCTCTAATACTGAGACCTCTGTTAATTAATGTGAGGCAATGTCTTGAAGTTGAGAAGAGCTGGGTTCAAAGCCCAGCTTTTATATTTATTAGCTTTAGGAACATGGACAAGCCACTAAACTTCATATTTCTCATCTGTAAAATAAGGAGGAAGAGAATACTGTGAGTTTCTGTCTTTGGGGGTTGTTGTGAGACTCAAATAAGATGTATATAAAACACTCTGCAAGCTTCCTGCTAGTTATTATTATAGATAATTAATTCATATGAGATTCTGAGAGGTATATAAGTGCTGGGAATATATGAACTATAGAACTTTGAATATTACTTAATCCCTTTGGGCCTCAGTTTCCTCATTTGTCAAATAAGGATATTGGACTAGATGACCTATAAGGTCTCTCCAGTTTTAACTTTATAAATCTAAATGATTTACCAAAGGTCCTGTGGGCAGTTGGTGACAGAACTAAAATATGAACCCTGGTATTTTCACTTCAGATCTGGTGCTCTCTCTGTGGCTCTACAGCTGTCCCACAGCTGTTCTGGTGAACTCAAGAGTGGGAATCACCCATTAGAGCAGATGGAACACTTTAGGGATTCACAGAAATGTAGCCTTGAGCATATGACAGAGCCTCAGAGGGCTTGGAAACTCCAGTAGCTAACAGATGAGACAGGGAGACTTTATTCCTGCTATAATTTTGAGCTAAGAAGCCAGGCCAACTGCAAGTTGAAAAGATGAGGTTGCAAATAGCAACAGGCATTTTCATCTAGTGACAGTCAATGATCATCAAAGGGCCAGTTTCACATATGCTCAGTGAAGAAAGACCTGTGAAAGCCCTTTAAACATGAGGCCTGCTTAAGAAGTCACCATCAGAACCATTTATCACTATGTGTGTGCATGTGCACACGTGTGTGTCCATAAGCATGTAGACATATAAAATCTGACACATACATGCTTCTTTTAAAAGACAAAAGTCTTCCTAACAATTAATTGTTTTATATTAAAATGGAATGCAATATATTATTTAATAGGTGGTAGCCATTGGACATAAAACAATTTTATGAAGCCTCCCTTGATCCAGTCAAATAAATCATTATTTTCTACCTAAGAATCTTCCTCATTTCAGGCACCTCTTCTTCGGAAATACATTCTGCCTTGTATTACACTTATTTGTGTCATTGCTTCAGGTAGCTTTTTTTTTTAACCCTTCCCCCTTCCTTTATTTTCCATGTTAGTCCTGATGGATGCTTCATTGAAACATGGAGGTGGCCCAAGGTTATCAAAGCTTTTTGCCAGCAGAATGCAAATTCTGAGATGTTGGAAAAGCTTCAAGGACAAGTTCATTATGGAATAGTCAGTCAATCAATCAACAAGAATTTATTAAATATGTAATATGTACCAGGTACTGTGCTAAATGCTAAAGAGATGCAAAATAGCAAAAATGTAGTTTTTGCTCTTTAGGAGTTCATACTGTAATGCTGGAAACTACATGTAAAGAATGGAGCTCTGTCTCTCTCTGTCTCTCTGTCTCTTTCTCTCTCTGCCTCTCTCTCTGTCTCTGTCTGTCTTTCTGTCTGTCTGTCTGTCTATCTCTGGCTCTCTCTCTCTCCATCTATCTATTATCTATTTATTTATTGATCTGTAATAAAATATGGAAACCTGGAAATACTTCTATGAAGTGAAGCAAAGTAAAGTGAGTAAAACCAGAACACTGTACACAGTAACAACAATAATGTATGATCAACATTTAATGACTTTAACTATTAACAGCGAGGGAAGGATCCAGGAGAACTCCAAAAAACTCATGACAAAAAAGGATATCCACTGCCATATAAGAAACAAATGGAGTCCAAATGGAAACATACCATTTTTTACTTCATTTCTTCCATAAATATTTGCCTAGTGTACGCAATATATGTCTTCTCTCACAACATGGCAAACATGGAAAAATATATTATATGTATAACCTATATCATATTACCTGCCTTCTTGGGGAGGGGGAGAGAGGTATGGAAAGACAGAATATGGATTACAAAATATCAGGAAATGACTATTAAGACATTGTATTGACATACTCTGGAAAAAGTTATTTTTTTAAAGTATGGAGATATACAGGATAAATCAGAGGTAATTTCAGAGAGAAGGCATATCTAGCAGTGGATGAACAGGATTGGTATGGGGGAGTATATGTGTTGGGTGGGGAAGGGGAATGTGTCTGTTATCCAAATGTGTTTAATGAAATTTAGACAATTTTACAACCAGTTTAGCTGAAAAGTGATGATTTTTTCAGTCACTGCAATGTTTATACCAAGGGTAAGATATGGATCAGAAGAAATCCTCACACTGATGTTGATTATTAACCCTAGAAGTATTGAAATTTAAATTCCCCCCACCTTTTAGGCTGAAAATTTCTTGAGTCACATGCAGCACCTCTGAAATTATTGCATCTTATATTTCGAAGGCAACAGCTGCCAAATTATCCTCCCACAATAACTTTGAGAAACAAGCTATTTATTAACCCATTTTCCCGAGGAAGAAATGGAGTCTGAGAACTTCATATGAGTATATACTTATTGAATAAAAATGTCATGATAATGATCTTTCTCCTCCGTAAGTCAACCACATGACCCTTTTATTCTTGACTCTTGAACTGAAACTTCTAAACAGCCAGGTAATTAAGGGTCCCAATATTGATGGGTTTCTATGGACTTTATAGATGTAGAGCTAGAAGAGGTATTCTAGTTCAATAATGCACAAAACACTTTGCAAAGATTACAGCATGATTCAAACCAGAGCCTGGAACAAGTGTGGCATTCCGGTAATACCCTTGAAAAGGAATTACTTAGGTGGGTGTGGGAGGAAAGCTTTGGTCTAGGTCCAAGACTCTTTGCCCTCTGCCTTTGGGCAGAAGACATCCTTGTTAGTTACAAAGAACACTATGCTAAGTGCTGGGAAATTTAAAAAAAAAAGGCAAAAAATAGAATTCCTGCTCTCAAGGAGCTCATACTGTAATGGAAGACACCAATGGTACCATAGAAAGAATCCTAGATTTTATTCAAAAGATCTTTTTTCAAATTCTGACAGCTTCATTTTAAAGAAAAAGAAAATGAAGCTGTAAGAGTTTAAGCAAAATTGCCCAATGCCACACAAAGGCAGCTACTTTAGATTAGACTTTTGATTCTAAAGCCCAAATGGCTGTGGGCTAGAGTGGGAAGGTATGTTGAGGTCTCCACCCAGAATTTATCCCACTCCTTCCTCTTCCCAGTTATACTAGAGATTCTTTGGCAATGGAAGGATAATTCAACCATCGAAGGGAATTCATGGGAGGCAGTATTCTCCTATTAATTCTGTCAGAAAAATCTGATGCCAATAACCTATGCAGACCCCTTGACATAGCTCATTTTACTTAAGGAAGAAGTCTCAGAGATGGCAGGGATCAAAGAGTCCAATGGTTATAGTCACCTATGCCTGAGCAAGAATTCTGGCTACCACATACCTTGAAAGTGATTCATTAAACCTTTGTTTGAAGACTTCCCTAAGCAGTCCATTCCAATTCTGGACACTAATAATTGTTGGGAAGGTTTTCCTTACATCACACCTAATTTGTTTCTTTGTAATTTTTATGCACTGTTTCCAATTCTATCCTCAGGGGCCAAACAGAACAAATCTCTTCCTTTTCCATGTGACTTTTGTTGGAATTTTGGAAGACAACTATCCAATCTTCCCAAGTCTTCTTTATCCCCATACTTTAATAGATCTTGATGCCCTTTACAACTCTAGTTAATAATGCCTGTCATTTAAATTATGCTATAGGGTTTGCAAAGTGCTTTACATATTATCTCATGTGAGATGCATCTCAAAACAATTCTGTGAGCTCTCTAGCAATGGAATTATCTCTATTTTATAGATAAAAGAGCTGAGATTTAGAGAGGTTAGGTGATTTGTTGATGTTGTGCAGCCAGTAAGTTTTAGAAGTGGTATTTAATGGCATATTTTGCCTACCCCACTGCTCCCCATTCAGCGGGCAATATATACAAAGAAGATCCTTGAAAAGCATCTCAATGGTTCTCCTGCCTACCATTATGATTCTGAGTCATACTACTACCCACTATAGAATTATATAATAATAGAGTTCACTTGTGCCCTTGGAACAACCCTTTATACAAACTATATTTTTTATCCTCAGTATTTCCCTATAATCACCCTCTGTACCCTAGCTTTTTCTTGACAACTGCCTAAGTAAGTTAGGCTCTTCCCAGGGCAACTTGTACCCAGTAAGGATCCAGAAAAGAAATCAAACAGAAATATGACCAATAGCCTCTTCTCGGAAAGGTAGGGAATTGGGTCTGGCCATCTTCCAGAAATACAAATAACTGATGACTTTCCTGGAAATGATAGGTAAGGGCACAAGCTCCTGCCTTCTTATTTAAGTACTGAGGACTATGGACTACCTGTTTGGATTACTCTTTATAAGTAGGCACTTTTCCTGTGTCCCGCTGATCATTATGACTTCCTCACAAATTATGTGAACCAAAATCTTGCTCATCTATGACAATCATTCACAGACAAAATAAGGACATATGTCAAGAGATGCTAGATTCCCAGAGGGTGCAAGGTTATTGGCTTAAGGAGAATGGAAGTGAACCAGCAAGTGATGATGTTGTCCCAGAAGTGCCATAGATGAATTCTACCAGTACTACCCTACAAAGTCACAGTATTATGTTACAGAGTAGCATTACTGGGGGAGATTCATGGGTAACTTATTTCAGCATTAATCCTAACAAACCACCATCTTGGCTCCAACTGGCATTGGAAGTTTTTAAGTTGTAGTTGAATAAACTTGTTAAAAAGATTTCTGATCAGGCATAAATTGGATTAGATGGCCATCAAAAGCCCTTTCTTTCTCTGAGATTCCTTAAATGACTAGAACTAAATCAGGTGCAATTGATTCAAGTTCCTTTTGAAAGCTTCCCTATGACAGTACTGGTGCCAGATTTCTATTCAATTCAATGTTTTGTAAATACCTACTAGGTATAAGAATCAATGTAATCACTGTGAATAGCCATAGATTTAGGAAACTGAATTCCAGTCTTGCCTCCTTCTGATACTGTAAGAGCGGTGTGACTAAATGGCAAGTCCCTTAAATTCTCAGTGTCTCTAGCAACTTTTTAATACTATAAATCAGTGATTCCCAAAGTGGGCACCACCACCCCCTGGTGGGTGCTGCAGTGATCCAGGAAGGTGGTAATGGCCACAGGAGCATTTGGGAGTGGTGAATAACTGTAAGGGGGCAGTGATAGTATGTGACAGGGGGCTCTAAGTAATATTTTTTCTGGAAAGGGGGCGGTAGGCCAAAAAAATTTGGGAACCACTGCTATAAATTATAGATGAGTTGCTATTCTACATTGTTAGAGGGAATTCTCTATGGGCAGTTAGGAGGTGCTATTGATAAACCACTGGATATGGAGTTAGAAGTCCTGAGTTCAACTTTGACCTTAGGCACTTACTACCTACGTGACTCTGGGCAAGTCGTTTAACTTTTGTTTGTCTTAGTTTCACCATCTTTTTAATGGGAATTGTAATAGCATCTACTTCCAAAAATTCTTATGAGAATAAAACGAGATCGTATGAAGCATTTTGAAAACTTTAAAGTGCTATATAAGTGTTAGCTAATCTATTCCATGAAATCAGAAGCCTAGATTTATGTATGTGTGTATATATATGTACATATATATATATGTATATGGCACTGTGTATGACAACGGAGATACATAAAGATAGAAAAAGAAATAGTTTTTGCTTTCATAGAGCTTATACTCAATAGGTTGCCATATCATTTTACCATAAATTCTTCCATCTGCACATCTAAGCACTTAGCATAGTGTCTGCCATATAGTAGATATTTATAAATGTTTATGGGTTGATTGATTGATATAATATAGGATAAGGCAAAGATAGAGGTAAATAGGAGACCTAGACAAAGTGTCTAAGAAAATTTGAGGAAGGAAAAGCTCTTTCAGTTGGGGATATCAGAGAAAGCTTCATGGAAGGTACCCTAAGGAGGTACTTTCATGGAGGAACTATTTCCTAAAAGGAAGAGAAGGACTTAAAGAGAGATGAAGCCAACAGGTATGATTGAATGGGAGGTGAGAGACAGATTGTCAAGATAACATCAAATCTGATTTTAATTTCTTAGTTCCAAACTACTATTGTGCACCCTGACCCTCTTTTGTGAGACCAGAGAGTTTTACTTGGATTCTTTGCAACAATTAACTTGCTTTGCCCACATAGAATGCCAACTTAATGGTCAATATATGTCTTGTGCTTTTTGAGACAATAAAAATACTGAAGAACCACAGTCCCAAAAGTGGAATACATAGCCACAGCAGCTGAGCCAGATGAGGAGCCAGTGCTGAAGAGCTACCAGCTTGATCCAGGATTTGAATTACCCTATCAAGATAGCAAAGATGGAACTCATCCATTGGCTATGATGCAGCTGGAAGAAAATTTGATTGGAGTATGAGGTTGCTTTGCAGCACCCACTTTAAGTCTGAACCTCTTCTCTGGAAAAATAAGTGGGGATAGCAAAGGGGGTGAGGGAGAGGAGGTATTTTATATCTTTGTCCTTGCTAAACTTTCCCAGTAAATATCTCTTCATAGAAGCAAATTGTTTTTAACTCACTATTAAGGAGATATTAATGGGTCAGCTGATATTGGGGAGAGACTAACTGGTGATTGATATAATAATGAAGGAATAGCCTAGAAAGGGGCATGTTAGTGATAGAACATTAATATTAGAAAAAACAACAACCCCTTTGAGCTATCTTTAGGGGCCTGGGGAGGGAGAAGTAAACAAGATCTGAGGTCCTGATACACTCTTAGGCATGTGGGTTGAGAAAGTAATTTTAGAGTCTCTGTGTACTAAAATTAAAATGAATGATTATTATCCTTGGTTTTTCTTTCTTGCAGAGGCAGATTATAGAGAGTTGCGTCTCAATTTAAAGTTGATAATAGAAATAGTTCTCCTTATCCTTACCAAAAGGAAGTCTTTTAAGTAGACTAATTATAAGAAAAGGTGATTCTTTTGGCTGATAATTCTTTGTTCTTGACTTATAATGTCAACCTGGTTTATGAGGGAAATCTCTAGTAATTACTAGGTATGTCCATATCTCAAGACTTCAACTTTGGATATAGAAAAATGATACATAGATAAAATAAATGCTTGTTTAGTCAAGAAGTGAATTTACTAATTTCTTTATTCCTTAAGGCCAACAGCTGTTTTGCGAATTTTAATCGGGAAGGACTAAAAAGAAAGTTAAATTTTAAAGGGAGAAGAAAAGGAAAGTAAGAGAAAGAATGGGGGAGGGGGGACCAGAGGAGAAAAAAGTGGCATAAAGTAGTAAAATATAGCCACCCAGAGCATGTAACAAAATGCAAAACTATATAACCTCAATCACAGGCACTCACAGAATTCCAAACAGATTTGTAGCATTTGATGCTTATTAACTATAGAGTAACATTATGACCTCATGGTGGTAAGCAATAAAAAGTTGATAGGCAGGAAGAAATGCAACACCTGGCTTAACTACTAATAATCTTGACAAAACAATTGGAGAATAAAAGAAGCTAATGTTGGCTATCTGAGGGTAAATGGGAGGAGTTGATTCAGACTGTAGACAGAGTGAAAACATGTAAAACTGCAACAGATGCAATTATATTATCTTTGCATGAATATACTATTAGTAAGGGGATTCAACAACACAAAAAGAAATAATATACAATTATTTTAATAATGAGGGCCAGGGGCCAAGAGTAGAAAGACTGAATTCATTCTTAAAGGGGTGTCTCTGCAGAAGCATTCTTTCTTTTAGGGCCTGAAAGTATTTTCATGAGATTTTTGGTCAATAAAAATTAATTGGCACCAGGGTCTGGGATCTGTTAATACTGTACTTTGGTCCCTTTTCATTTCCTTTTTTTTTAAATGCAGTTCCTCTAATGAACGAATGAGAAGAAATCATTTCTACTTTTTAGTTATTTCCTTGAAAAGGTGGGCAGGGCAAAAACTTTTGCTAGACTCAGATGTGGAGTGATCCAGGTGGATTCAAGCAAGAATTCTTTTGCTGTTTCAAGCAAGAACTAGGTGCCAAGGTCAGCCTCTTGCTCCTTCCATTTCTTGCAAGTACCCAGTTCCAAGGGGGTTTGTTTGCTTCCCTGCTCTAAGCTTTGGGATGTGACATTCTTCTGCCTTAAGTAATAGGTTCTTCCCCTAACATATCCAACACAAATAGCATGTAAGCAGCTAATTTAAGTTCTTTTAATAGAGGTAAAAGGACAAGATCACGAGAAATAATTTCACTGCAATTTACTTTGGTCAGACATTCAGAGTGTCTAGATCTGAGACCCACATTCTAGGGGATTATTGTGAAACTGAAACACGATCAGAGGATTCCCAAAATAATAAAAGGTCTTAAGACTAAGTGATGACCATTGGTTGAAGAAAATGGAGATGTTTGACCTATAAGCAACTAAAACATAGTCAAGTGATAATGAAGACCTTCATCTTCATATCATTACAACATTTTAACTGAAATTTTGGGAATGTTGATTCTATATCACTACAAGTAATCACGTTGTTGTTGACTTGTTTCTGTTGTGTTTGATTCTTTGTAAATGGGTTTTTGGGGCTAAGACACTGGAATGGTTTGCCATTTCTTTCTCCAGCTCATTTTATAGATGAGAAAACATTTTACAGATGAAGCAAACAGGGTTAAGTGACTTGTCCAGAGTCATACAGCTAGGAAGTATCTGAGGTCAATTTTGAACTCAGGTCTTCCTGATCCTAGTTTTAGTATTCTATCCTGTCACTCTCTTATTCTACCAACTCCTATGGCTTCTTACTGCCTTTAAGATAAAATTAAGTTTTTCTATGTAACTAAGGTTAGTGACTACATTCTTAACCTCAGTTTTCCCATATGTAAAATTAAGGAATTGTTAATTTGTTGAACTCCCATAATAACATTTCTTTCTTCCACTACAGACCCTGAAACACAAGTTTGTTAACTTATTTGCAGTGGTTGTGATAAGCATATGGAAGAGGCTGGGAATGGTTAGGATGAATGGGAGCTATAACTATTTCTGATAACGGGATTTATTTTATAAGGCACATACAGAAGTTTCTTGAAGAAACAGGCTATCAACACATTACTAAGAGCACTAAAAAACTTACAGATCTGACTGTCAAATCATTTACACTTTAATTGAAAAGATATATACCCTTGAAAAGATAGTGACTACCTTTTGTCCTAAACAGACAATAGTTTTGATGTGTCTGGTCTGATTCTGAAATGCATAGTCAATCTTGGCAGAGGAGGGTACAGATATTACCTAGGGGGAAACCATGGGAGCTGTTTGCCAAGACATAACTTATAGCATATTAGAAATGAAGCTGGCACACATTTTTCCTTTAGCCTAAAAAATTATTTTATGTTTAGTAACCTTCAACAAAAACATGTGGAGATACATATAAACAAAAATAATTATAAGTGAAGCCATTAACTCCATTATTTGCAGTTGAGTTATCAAAAATGAATAAAAATTACCTTAATAAAGCAGTATTAAAATTGACTATTTACTTTTAAATAAATTTCAGAGCTTTTCGTTCCTTTTGTATATTTTATTGAATTTTGTTCTTGCTGGATTTTTTGTTGTTTTGTTTTTTTTACAAAATTGTAGATAGTGGATATATTTGTTCTAATTTTGATTTCTTCATTTTGCATCATTTACTACACAGAGACCACAGATTTAGAGTTAAAGGGAACCAGGAAATATGAGGAATTCAGAGAAATCTTGGAAGAATCATATAAATTAATAAACAATGAAATTAACAGAACTAGGGGAACAAATCTGTATGAAGAATAAAAAGAATATAACATTGAAACACTTCAAAATTCTTATGATTACAGTGAACTATCATGGTTTCATAATACTTATGGTAAAGCTTGTGTCCTGCTTCTTAGTAGAGGGGGATAGCATAGAGTAAAAGAAAAACACGAATTTTCAGCCTTGGCCAATTTGTTGTTTTGTTGCTTGACTACATTTATTTATCGGGAGAGTGCTATCAGAGTGACCATTGTTGGATTGTGACAGTGATAAAAAAAAAATGAGCAATGCATGAATCAATATGTTTTGGTTTGTTTTAGAAAGATTAGAAAACACTCCCAGAGAGACAAGCAACATCTTTATGGATTTTTCTGAATCTTGCTAGTTTGGTAATTAATAGGGTCACTTGATGATTCATTTTGGGAACCTATCCAGATGCTGAACCAAATTAGCCAATATAAAGTTCACAAATCTAAATGCAAGGAGCCATTTGACTATATTAGAAACTAGAGGCTTTGGATATATAGCAGGAGACTGTAACAGGATTGATTTTACATGAATTCCTAAGCCAGGGTGTTGGGGCCTCTGAGGCTAGAGGTACAAAAGGGATACAATGGACAATAGGCTGTGTAAGTAGTGGGAGCAATAAACCATAGAGATGGAAACCATTCCAATGGTGGTTGGGTAGTAAATATGTTAATTACTTCTTTCTTAGATTTTATAGATTCCTGATTAGAGATAGGTTGGATTATATAGTCTCTGAGCTCCTCTAATCTAAAAACCAAGAGAGCTTCTATTTTAACAGACAAAACAATGAAATGAAATAGAAAGCCTTGCTATCTATTTGGGGATTTTCCTTGTAGCAAATAATATGCTTACCACAAACTTGTTAGGGTCAAAGACCAGAGAGAAGTAGTTAGTTGATTTGTTAGTTTTTAAAGGAGAAGAATTTTTTAAAAAGATATGGTACGTATATATTTCTATATTTTCAGGTTATTACTGTATCATTTTCTGCCCTTTGTTAAAAAGTACTGAGGAAAGGGGGTGATTGGACAAATAGAGGTACACATAGGATGAATGAAGCACATGAAGAAAAGGAAAGTGAGGAAATAAAAGGATTAAGAATGGCTCCTTAACATGGCTGAGGATGATTGGCTAGTACAATGAATTTGGCTGCCCCATTGTCCCTTGAGATGGCACAAGTTTGGAAGCCATATCTTGGGACAAGTGAGATCAAAAGATCATATGTTGCCAACATGCTGAAGGTCTCACTGATTAAAACTTCTGGCTGTTATAGAACTTTGAGAGATAAAAAATGACACAGCAGCTGAGTATTCCTCACAAAGTCATTGATAGACACAAACTTCCCGAAAGTATATTTTCTTCAGGGATAAGGAGTGAAATAGAAGAGCTATCTACAGAACAGATGACAGAACATATAATTAAAATAACTCAAACCTAAACCACTAAAACTAATGACAATAAAAAAAATAGGAACAGACATCAGAAATTCAGTGAATATTAATCATAATAATTTTATTCAGAAGTTTAACCATTGTAAATCAATTGCCACAATGAGACAAGAGGGCCCAGGAAGTGCCTTAGAAAAGATTTGACTTGATAAAGACATTAAAACCCAAACACTGGATTTCTATGTTATGTGGCCAAAAAGAAGAAGGAATAAGATGTTTTCTCCAATCCTCATGATCTCTCCAACCTTTCCCAAAAAGAGGAATCATGTGCAAGATCTGTAGCAATTTATCTATTTCCATAATCTATGACACCAAGAATACTAAGAGATACCTGATGAACTAGTCAGGGAGAAGGCTGACCCCTTATCTCTAAAATGCTCACTCATGATTTCCCACCAATCTTCTCTAGTCACCATAATCTGAGAGGACTGTACAAGCCAATCTATGTGCTTACAACAGAATTTAGCTCTGCCCTAACCCTGCCATGCATGGAAATCCAAAAGCCTGAAATTTGCTCTAAATATGACAGCAGCAAAGCACTGTGCTTTGCTGTAATACTAAGAACTGAAGAATAGAGGGAATTAGGGCAGTATTCCAGGCATTAAGTCTGAAGAAAACAATTATCATCTAGTACTATCAGAAGTCACTTGGAGCAGGAGTTGAGGCCAATGAAAAGTAAATTCCTAGCATAGGAAGAGGTTGAGATAGATTTGTGGTCCAGCCCCCTCAGTTTTCCCTGAAGTCAAAAACTAAAAAAGTCAGAAAATGAGAAATATGCTACTATAGGGAAAAAATACTAAAATTACCAACAATCTCAGGAGGAAGAAAACTCAGTTAGTGACTATGAGCATAAACAGATCAACCTAAAAAGAAGGAAAAAAATGGAATATGGACACCAGATCAGCTAAACAAGTCTAGATATTTATGAATATATATTGCAAGATGAAAGAAAATGAAATCAACACTGGATGAGACAGAAGGAGCCTTTGACTCCCAAGAGAACATGAAACTACTTCATTACATTCTTTTTTTAAACTCTTACCTTCCATCTTAGAATCAATATTATGTATTGATTCCAAGGCAGAAGAGCAGTAAGGGCTAGTCCAGTGATGGGCAAACTATGATCCGCAGGCCAGATGGGGAGGGGGGCCCTGAAATGTTCTATCTGGTGGGTGACATTGTTCCTAAACTGATGAATACAATGAGTAAGATACAATACAATGAAACTTTGAAAGAGTTGCCTTAGAAACAGACTGACAGAGTAGCATTTCCTTTCCTTTGGCCCCCTCTTTAAAAAGTTTGCCCATCACTGGGCTAGACAATGGGGATTAAGTGACTTGCCTGGGGTCACACAGCTAGAAGTGTCTGATATCAGATCTGAACCCATAACCTCCTGTCTCTGGACCTGGCTCTCAATCTACTGAGTTACCTAGCTGCCGCTCAGTATGTTCTTAAATGGTTGAAAAGAGAAATGAAAATTGTGAAAACAGAATTTATGGACTGTACTGCAGAAAAAAATTAACAGAAAAGAAACTTTAATCCAAAGTATCAAACTTCAGCAAAGAAACAAAAGAAAGAAAAACAGATTAGAAATAGAAAATATTCAGAAGGAAAGAACAGTCTGTAAGAAGAAAAGCAAAAAATAATAATGTTAAAAAACATAATGACCATACAAACAAAATATATTGATAGAAATTCTATTAAAAATACTTTAAAGAATTCCTTCAAAGAAATCCAGACCTGAACAAATCATTTGCCTTTGCGAACAACCAAGACAATGGAAATACAAGATATTTAACCAAATATGGAAACCAAGAAAGGGACAGATAGTATTAAAGAATTACCCCAGGGAAAAATATCAGAAAAAAGAAAGTTCTTTCCTAAAACAACGAGATGATTGAAAGAGTTCTTTCCAAAAGCACACAAGGAAATAAGTGAAAAAAGAAGTCAAATAGTAGTTATGGTGGAAAAACAGGACTAAAATGTCACAGACTCAAACTTGCAAACTTTAAGTGAATCAATATTTTTTGTTTGTGGGATATGCAGAAAAGAAGGACACATAAAAGAGAAATGGAGAGGATAAAATAGATGATCTGCTCTTAAAAAGTTAAAGGTTAAGATGAAAGGAAAATATTGCCTATATCCTCTCAGAAAGAAAGTGGCAGACAGGAGAACGAGTGAAGGGGAAAAGGGAGGGACTGAAACAAAGAAAAAGAAAGGGAAAAACATATTACAGTGATGGGAGTGGTTTCACTGAAAAATATTCCTAGGGGAGAGTATATTCTATAAATGAAGATGAGAATCTTCCAGCACTTACATTCTGCAAAGATTTGGTGCTTAGAAAGAGCACTCATCCTGCCAGAGTAGAATGGCAATCAGAACACATCAGGGCAACTGATAACCAGAAAAATGAAATTACATTGACTCAGAGAACAGATATCATGCATGGCTAAAGGGGAAAATAATCAAAGGATAGTAATATTTTGTACTGTCTTAGGCAATGGAAAAACCTCCTCTGGGTAAAATTTCTATTTTACCTATAGAAATTGGACTTTCTAAGAGTGATGCATGATAGAAAAAGGGGAACAAAGAATTATGATCTACAAGGCAATAATATAGAAATATTTAGAGAGGAAATTCAAAATGGGTACCTGGGAAACTTTAGAGACTACAGTCAGAATAAATAAGTCTAAAGTCTATGAATCAAAGAACAAAAGTCTAGAAAATACAGAAAGAAGAGAGAAATAATGAAAAAATGAAAGAAAAATTCTCTTTCAAAAGAAACAGAAAATGAAAATCGAAAACTAACCAAAAAAGCTAAAGGGGTGGAGAAGAAGGAGGATTTTAATTGCTTAAATGAGAGAAAATGAGTAATCCCTAAGTGCGAGGATCCTGTAGCCTTGGGAACAAATATACCTAAGGAAGGATTCAGAAAATGTGGCAACAGACATAGCAGGTACAGACTTTCAGGGACCATTCCTTTGGTATCCTCTGACTTGGCCAAGATCTTTCTGGAGCAGTTTACATATAGTCCACCACATAACATAACATCACATAACATCTTCTTACTAATCTTCTTGAAAGGCCAGAGCAGAAAGTAGCATTATAATGAGAGACAAGAAGTGAAAGAAAAGACCACTGGAGTCAGGAGAGTCCTTGTTTTGAATTTTAGGTCTTATTCTCTGTGTCAGATCATTACTGAGACATTCTGAACTTCTAGCTTTCATCTTTGCGTTAGGAGTAACCTGTAGTGGTTACTAAATAGAGTTTTTATGAAGATCTAATGATATAATGTATAAAAGGAGTATCTAAATCTAAACAGCTGTCCAGGGTTTTTAGCTCTTTCTCTTTTTCGCTATTATCTTAAGATAGCTTTAGAAGTGGGATGGAGGCTAGTAGCCTTGTGTGGGTTACTGTCAGTGACTGCTGTCTCCCTGGCCCCATAATTAAATTATCTTACTTCCTGATTGTTGTAATACCCTTAAGTGTTTCTGATGCTTTTTTTTGGAAAAATGAGATTTAGGTATTTACTTTTTATAAATTAAATAAAGGTGTTATATGAAGTGAATATGATACTTCTGATAACCCTTTTCCCAGAGAATGGGAATTTATAAGAACTATTTCCACTCATTTACTAATGACTTTATATTAACTTTCATTGCCTAATAATCTATATTGGTAGCCTTGTGTTTTAGTTATACTGTGCAATATTCCACGTTTATAACGCCATTTCCATGGCTGCCATCATATACCTGTATTAAAGGTTAGAGGATTTAATATGATCACAATTATGTCAGGTGTTGGACAAAACCTTTAGAAACCTACTTATTAAGCCTTTTCACACAGGACACTGGATTAAGCACTAAATGGCCAAGATAACTTTCAGAAACATCTTAAGGAAGGAGTTAAATATGTACAAAAAGAAAAAGCAGTAGCGTTTTAATATGATGTGTATTATAAGATACTTTTAACATTGTTCAGAGCTAGTTATGAAACTAATAATAGCCAGTCAATCAGTATGCATTTATTAAGCACCTACTATGTGTTGGGCACTGTGGCAAGACCTGGGGATAGAAATGAAGGCAAAAGACAGACTTTGCTCTCAAGAATCTCACAGCCTACTAGGAGACAACCTGTAAGCAACCAAACTACAAAATGTCTTTAGTGACTAAGTTATAACTCAAGCAAATCTCTAAAGCAGTATTTATAAGACACATAAAATTACTTTTTAAAAAGACGAAACGCATCAGGATAAATGAACTTCCCATTTGATTGCATTTTGCATAGCTTTCTTTTGATAATAGTGGTTCTTTAGTAAATATGATTACCACTTGTTTATATGATAACTGTCAATTATCTTGGGGAGTAGTGAGAATGTAGCACTACCACATATGTAAAATGGATATATTCCATAAACTAAAATGCCTCTGGGAATTGGACTCATACCTTTTTTTTCAAACATAGCATATTTCTGGATATATAACTACATTTTTTAACCTACTTGGTAATTAAGAAAAATGCTTGACATGAAAAAAAAGTTGATCAAAATATTTACCCTGTCATATATTTTCTTGCAAGATTAAAAACATTGTCTTTTCTGAGATCCCCCTACTTACTGAATCAGAATCCACCCGACTTGAGGAAAACCCTTGCCCAGAATATCATAGCAACAACAATATTCTAAAACTTCCTTGGCAAAACCCTGTCAGTATCTAAGCTTTCCTTCTTAGAAAACTGAAGGCAACAATCAAAATAATCTTGCCCATTTGGGGCAGGTTTCCTTTTCTCTCTTCAACCCTTAGAGGCTTAAATAATACTTTGATTGAATGTTCTCTTTTCATTTGGCCCTTTGGCAGCAATTGTCCCACTTATCTCCTACAACAAGCATCGTAAATGGACTGAGGGTATACAAAATCTTGAAAAATAAAAATGAATCCTGAGTAATTCCCTTATTTACATGAAAACACTCTCTCCCTGACTGAAGAAAGGATGTGGTAGTATGTGGCTTGGCCTGGGAAGTCACCACTTTCTCCTTCTGCTAAAAGCATCATCACAAAAACAATTAGGCCTTGACTGGGCAGCCAATCAATGAACATTAAGAGCTAACTATGTGCCAGGTAAAATCATAGTCCCTGCCCTGTGGAGTTCACAGTTTAATGGGGAAAACTTAAAAACAATAAGGTACAAGCAAGATATTTTCATTATAAATGGGAAATCACTCAGAGGGACAAAACCAAGTATCTTTAATAAAACAAGTATTTAGAGCTTGAGGGTTTACTAAGCACTTTACAAATATTATTTCATCTGTTTCCCTGAGCAATTCAAGGTGGCTGGTTAAGTGTTAAAATTTTCTCCTGTTTTTACAGATATTTTATAGATTGGGAAACTGAGATAGACAAGGGTTGAGTGATCTGCCTCAAGATAAGAACTGATAAATGCCTGAGGCTGGAAATGAACTCAAGTATTATAAGAGTTTACCATGCCCCTTAGCTCCCAAATAGGTCCTCCAAGGCAGAGAGAGACTCTTGAGGTCAAGGACTATTATTTTGCTGGTCTTTGTATAACCAATGCTGAGCACAATGCCTGACACATAGTAAATTTAAAAAAAAAAAACAAAAAACTTACCTTTTCTCTTAGAATTAATACTGGGTATTGGTTCCAAGACAGAAGAGTGGTAAGGGCTAGGTAATGGGGATTAAGTGACTTGGCCAGGGTCACACAGCTAAGAAGTGTCTGAGATAAAATTTGAACCTAGGGCCTAGGACTGACTCTCTATACTCTGAGCCACCTATCTATCCCCACATAGTAAACTCTTAACAAATGTTCACTGACTGACTAATCAAAGTGTAAGGAAACATTTGTGAATACGGAAAGGCTGAAAGGAGAGAAAGAAAAGAATAAACAGGGAAAAATAAGATGGAAGAAAACAGGAATCATAACTGTAAATGTGAATGGTATGAACCCAACCATAAAACACAAGAGGATAGCAGAGTGGTTTATCCCACAATGCTGTCTACGAGAAGCACATTTAAAGCAGGGAGACACACAGAGTAAAGGTAAGGGCTGAAAAAGAATCTTTTATGCTTCAGCTAAAGTTAAAAAGGCAGGGATAGCAATTGTGATCTCAGACAAAGCAAAAATGAAAACTGATCTAATTAAAAGAAATAAGGAAGAAAATTACATCTTGATAAAACATCCCAGACAACGAAGTAATATTAATATTAAACATATGCACCAATGACATAGCATCCACATTCCTAAAGGAAAAAGGGAATAAACTATAAAACTATTAGTAGGGACATCAAAGGGTTGGGGATGAGGGAAAAGAGAAGGTAGGAAGCAATGTGTCAGGTAAGCCAAGCTGCCATCAGCATTGCCTTGACTAGCATATCCCTCCAGGCATTGAGGAGGACAGCTCAGGATCCTTAACTCAAAAGCCTTGAGAATAGCAGAGTCCAGAAACCACCAGACTTGTATCTGCCCCAGCCCAGGACTTTTTTTATTTGACTTGCAGTTGAAACTTCCTATATGTGTTATCATCCCTAGTAGAATGTTAGCTCTTTGAGAACAAAGACTGTCTTCATTTTTTATTTGTATGCTCTGTGCTATATATAATTATTGCTTAGTAATAAATATTTCATTCATTCATTAGTTTTACTTTGAAATAAATTATCATTGAGAAAACCATCATTGAGGAGAGAAATTATGGTGGAAAAGGGGCCCATTTTCCTTAGTAATGACTGGCCAATTGCTACCAGTAGGTAAAGAGGACCAGGAGTCACCTCTTCCTCCTACCTCTGACTACCAGCCTACTAGCCTATTCCTCACAAACAAAATCTGGGGGGAAAAAACAAAACCTTTGGGGAAAGGGCTAGTTATTCCCACTAACTGCCAACTAATTGCTATATACATGACAGGCAGGCCAGCCTGACTAAAGCAGTGGGGTACCCTTAGAGAAGGACCAGAGGCAATATCTGTCAGACCCTGATGGAGCTAGTCCAGGAATGTGAATCTAAGAGCATTGAGAATACAGTACTTCCAACTCAGTGCCCGCAGTTATCAACGTAGGAAGCAAAACCTGTGGAGATGGTTTTGGCAACTGCTCCTGAAGCCAAAGAAAGCTAGTGATGACCCAAAAAGGAAAGTTCTTGCTAACAAACTCCTTAGCACTGGTTCTACATCAGAAAGTGATATGATTTTACCAGTGGAAACAATAGTAAATAATTGCCATTAACATCTATTTTACTGCACCATAAGGATCATAGGACTTTTTCATCTGACATGCAGCTGAAACTTCCTATATGTGTTGCCTTACTTATTAGTATGTAAACTCCTTGAGAACAGGAACTATCTTCCTTTTTTATTTGTATGCCAAGTGCCATTAACAATTGCTTAATAAGAAATTTTTATTCATTCATTCACTTTGCTTTGAGGTAACTCATTATTAGGAAGATTTTTTTTAATCAAGTCTAAATGAGCCCTTTTTGCATTCACACCTCTTTGTGCCTTGTCCTGCTATCTGGAACCAATCAGAACAAGCCTATTCCTCTTTAGTATGAAAGTTCTTCACATTCTAGAAGGTAGCTGTCTCATCTATGAAGTACAGAAACCTTGATCTTCACAAGGTTTTTGTTTAGTTTTCTGCTTAAGTAGGAAAGAATGATTCTACAATTTTTCCTATGATCTGATATTTTATTTGGGATAAGAGCCATGGAGGGTTGGCTACCAGCAAATCAACTGTATTTGTGAAGACTGAAAGATGTCTCCTGAGATGTGGCCCAATGATTTCCATAAGGCTGCCAAGTAAGGTCAAGTCCTCCCCTTCTCCACTTTCTTATCCCATTCTCTTAATTCTTCCTGCCTGGTGATTGGTTGGATCCCTGACCCAAGAGACTTCCATAGACATTTTAATTGTCAATGCATATTTCCAAAACATAACTACTGCAAAGAGACACATGTATGTATGACCTCTGTATCTGTGCTGCCTCATATTTAAATTTTATTAAGTCCAGAAACCTTGAGTTACTGTTTTTATGTACTCAAGGGTCAATGGCTTAGTTGATTTGGCATTTGGAGCTTTTCCATAAAGACTAAAGCAAGAGACAGATACAGACAAACAGAAAGGAATGAGAAAGGGTGGAAGGAGAAAGGGAGAAGGGAGAAAAGGAGTGAGAAGAGACAAAAAAAAAGTTTGAGTCTGCATATATTTTGTAATTTGTAAATTAATTGCAAAGGGTAGAGCTTTAGAAGATGAAAGTTTTGGGTACAAGAATTAATATACAAACTCATTCCTATTTAAAGGTTCCCAGAAAATGCTAGGGGAAAAGTTATTATTGTTGTTGGTTTTTCCCTTTTAAAACTCTTGTGTCCTCCTGAAAAAATCGTATTGTGTTTTTCTAACCATTCTAAGCTTTTCAATTCCTCCCAGAAAATCCTTGAACTTTCCATGAACTTGATGAAGATTACCCAGCTCCACTTGTGGCCCTATGTGCCACTGCAAATAATACTCATTGTGATTTTTTTTTAAAAGAGAGACCAGCAGTCCTCTCCCACCAGGGCCACAGGGATGTCAGGTTTCTCTAGGAGGCCCACTAGACTTGGAGACTCTGCTAGAGCATGAGT
The DNA here is from genome assembly GCF_016433145.1 of Gracilinanus agilis. Taxonomy (NCBI): domain Eukaryota; kingdom Metazoa; phylum Chordata; class Mammalia; order Didelphimorphia; family Didelphidae; genus Gracilinanus; species Gracilinanus agilis. The sequence goes on along the minus strand of NC_058130.1, from coordinate 80,877,331 downwards.
AATGTCACTCTCTTCAGACAGATTTCATTAACTTCTTTGCGCTAATAAATCATATTAATTAAATACTTGTGTTAGTCATTTAAAATTCATTTCTCTCCTTTCAGTTAACATCCATGAAAAGATAAATAAGATGAACAGAAACTATCTATTAATATAAACTGAGTACTCTGTGAATGCTCAAGGCATTGTGACTTTCAACCTTGAGCTTCCTTCTTCCCTCTCATGCCTGTTTCATTTCTGCCTGACACTAAATGCATAGTTTGAACCTCATCTCTGACACTTACTAGGATGACACCATTAGCAATCAGATTTCATTAAGCAAGTATTTATTATAGTAGTGATTGTGGGAGGTTCTGGGGAACAAAGATAAAGAATGTAAGATCCTTGAGAACAGGTATTGTTTGCAATATTTTTTATGATATATTACAATATCTGTCCTCAAGGATCTTATATTCTACTGGGAGAAACAAAGACAATAAAATACAAAATATGTTTGAAGAAATTATGAGGCATTTTTGGTTGAGAGAAGATGCATTAACAATCAGAGCCTGTGAAATGACAATTATACCAATATAATTAGACAGACAGATAGATAGATAGATAGATAGATATTATGAGATTCAAGAGAGATAATGTATATAAAGTGTTTTGGAAACTTTAAGACACTACCTATTATTATTAGCCTTACTCAGATCTTGTCAGATCAGAATGTATTCTAAGACTCATTTTGTTCCATCTTCATTTTTTTGAAGCGGGGGGGGGGGAAGTTCATGTGAATTGTGGTATGTAGCCCATATAAATTATAAATATCCTTATTCCTAACCCTCTTTTCACAAGTGAGTCTCAGTTCCAAAAGCAAGGCTACTCTTCCCTCTCAGGGTTCTATAGGTACCCCTGAGGAGTGTGGAATGATTTTCTGATGCCATAAGCTTGAACCCCAACCATCAAAGTGCTTCCTCTAAGAGCATCAGTTGAGAATTATTTTAATCAACCAGCTTTAAGTAACTTTAAAAAAAGGGGTATTTACTACTAAATTATTTCAGTAAAAACAATTGATGCAAAATATCATCTTTCCCAACATCCCTCACACTCTAGAAATAAAAAAGGTCCGTGAAATGTTCTTTAGAAAGTAAAGAGCACAGAGAGTTCATGCTTAGAGAGTGCTTAGAATTTTTCTTCATTTTTATAATCCAGTCAACAATTTTGGGCTGCAACATATAAGCTTTCCAGTTCAGAAATACATAGTTTTAAAAGGTTATTTATTAAAGTGCTATTGCTTTGTATTGCCTTGTAACATACTCTGCAAAAAAGAAGTGAATCTAGTTGTTTGACTGTGGAGAGAAGCTTAAACAGTAACAAGATAATTTGAAAACATTTCACTGTCAGTCCCAAAGTCTGACTTCTGTGATCCTGAGACTGCTCGAATAGACATATCCCAGAGGTTAGGGAAGGGTTCTGAAGAACTCATGATGCTCATTGCCAAGGACATAACTGTTGCTGACTTTTGCTTAGTCCCACTACTGCATGCAATATGCCTTAATATTTTCAACAGCTTGTATGAAACTTTCCCATGAACACATACAATACAGGCTAACACAAACACAGACATACACAGAAATCTGCCTAGGTAAACGATTCCCCAGAGCTGCCTGGGCTCAGCCACTCCGAGGTCTTGCCTGGATCTCTTACTTTTCTCTTCTGCCAACACAATCACTGCTGCAGTTTGAGGACTCGTTTACAAACGCCAACCTAGAAGACTCTGCCAGCTTGGCAAAAGGCAGCCTCAGAGGAGGAGAAGACTGCTGCTCTCATCAACCTTACCAGCACAACTGCCTTTTTTCTTGATTGTAGAAATAGCAGGGTGATTTATTTTAGCTTTACTGGTTTTCAGACTTTTCTTTTTGCTAACATGTGCCTATGCATGAGTTCATTCATTTTTTCCCCCAACTTTTCTTTTCTGGAAAGGATCATCTGGGCTTTGTCTGTCTTCTGCTTGCCTTTTAATTTCCATCTTGGGCTTACTCATCCAACTTCTCTGCTACCAGTTCTGCCCCAATTAATCTTTAGTTTTTTAACTGACCAAATAATTGCCAAACTATTCCCACATCTTTCCTGTTTTTCCTGGCATCCACTGATCCTTTTGTTCCCTACTTCATATTTAGTCTTCTCTTACTTCGTCTCCATGATCTCTTAAGAGTTGGTGCATTGGAAAGAGGATTCAACTGTGGACTGGGTTATAAGTCCTAGGTGTGTGCTGACCCTGAGTTACCTCATCTATAAAGGAAATAATTATCCTGACATACTCATCTTAAAGGGTTATTACCAAGAAAAGGCTTTGTAAACAATAAGGTGCTATATCCCTCTATGCTACTGATATCAATAATAATAATACTTTTATAGACACACATATTGTTAGGAACAGAAAGGATCTTAGGGATCATTTAGTCATGGCATTTTTAATATTTTTGTTGTCATGTACCCCTCTGGAAGTCTAGTGAAAAATATGGGACTTCTCAGAGAAATGTTTTTAAAATGCATAAAACAAATATGTAAGATAACGAAAGCAATTATATTTAAGTACCATTATCAAAATATTATTTTTAAAAGTTTACTGACACCAGGTTAACAGTCATGATATCAGCATCATATTTGTGTAATTTGGTATTTGGAATTTGGTAAATTGATAAATTGAAATTTGGTAATTTGTAATTTGGTAAAACTCCTTCTTTTCTTGTTTTGTCAAATAGTTTGTATGGTATTGGGATTAGTTGTTCTTTAAATATTTGATAGAATTCACTTGAGCATCTCTCTGGCCCTGGGGATTTTTTTCTTAGGGAGTTCTTTGAAGGCTTGTTCAATTTCTATTTCTGATATGGGGTTATTTCAGTATTCTATTTCCTCTTCTGTTAATCTAGGCAATTTATATTTTTGTAAATATTCATCCATATCACCTATATTGCCATATTTATTGCCATATAATTGGGCAAAATAGTTCTTAATAATTATCTTAATTTCCTCTTCATTGGAGGTAAGGTCACCCTTTTCATCTTTGATACTGTTAGTTTAGTTTTCTTCTTTCCTTTTTTTATTATAGTAACCAGTACTTTATCTATTCTATTTATTTTTCAAAGTATCAGCTTCCTAGTCTTATTTATTAATTCAATAGTTCTTTTACTTTCTATTTTATTAATTTCTTCTTTTATTTTTAGGATTTCCAATTTAGTTTTTATCCAGGGATTTTTAATTTTTTCTCATTGTAGTTTTTTAATTTGCATGCCCAATTCATTGACCTCTTCCCTCTCTGATTTGTTGATATATTCACTCAGAAATAGATATGAATTTTCCCCTGAGTACTGCTTTGGCTGCATTCCATAGATTTTGATATGATGTCTCCTCGTCATTCTCTTCAATAAAATTATTGTTTCTATGATTTGTTCTTTAACCAATCAATTTTAGAGAATCATATTAATTTCCAATTATTTTTATTTGCCTCTCAATGTACCCTTACTAATTATTATTTTTATTGCATTATGATCTGAAAAGGTTGCATTTATTACTTCTGCTTTTTGCATTTGTTTGCAATATTTTTATGCCTTAGTAAATGGTCATTCTTTTTTAATATGCCATGATTTGCTGAAAAGAAGGTGTATTCCTTTTTGACCCTATTTATTTTTCTCCATATATCTATTAACTCTAATTTTTCTAATATTTCATTCCCTTCTCTTACCTCTTTATTATTTATTTTTGATTTGATTTATCTATATCTGATAGAGGAAGGTTCATGTCTCCCACTAATATAGTTTTGCTATCTATTTCCTCCTCAAGCTCCAATAGTTTCTCCTTTAAAAAAAACCTGGATGCTATACTATTTGGTGGATACATATCGAGTATTGCTCTTCCTTCATTGCCTATACTGCCTTTTATCAGGATATAATTACCTTCCCTATCTCTTTTAATCAGATCTAATTTTACTTTGGTTTTGTCAGATATTGTGATTAAGACTCCTATCTTCTTTTTCTCAGTTGATTCCCAATAAATTTTGCTCCATTCTCTTACCTTTACCCTGTCTCACGTCTGTTTCTCATAGACAATATATGGTAGGATTTTGGGTTCTAATCCACTCTGCTATTTGCTTCCATTTTATGGGTCAGTTTATCCCATTCACATTCAGAGTTATGATTACCATCTGTGTATTCCCCATCATTTTGATCTCCTTTTTTGTCCTTTCCTTGTTTCTTTCACTATTTCCTTCTATACTAATGTTTTGCTTTTAATCAGTACCCCTTTTCCCCACTCTTCTTTTACTTCCCTTCCCACTACCTCCCTTTTTATTCCACTCCTATTTTTCTTTAAAGTCTATTAAATTCCTTTCCCCCTCTCTTTCCTTCCCTTTTGGTATACCTTATCCCACTCCCCCCATCTTGGTATTTCCCTCTCAAATTCCCTGTAGTGTAAGGTAGAATTCAATACCCCAATGGATCTAGATGCTTTTCCCTCTCAGAGTTGATTCCACTGAGAATAAGGTTTAAGAATTACTTATTAACACTCTCTTTCTCTGCTTCTTATACTAGTATTCTTCCCCTTCCCCTCCCGTGTGTCTCTTTATGTGGTATAATTTATCCTATTTTTCTTCTTCCTTCAAATTTCTCTTGGTACCATCTTCTATCCCCCCTCCTTTTTAACATATCATCTTAAATCAGTTATTACCCCACCCTCTACCTATGAATAATTCTTCTATCTACTATGATAGAGAAAACAATTTTTGAGAGTTATAAATATCATTTTTCCATATAGGAATATAAACAATTTGACCTTACTGAGGCCTTAAAAATAATTTCCCCCTTTCTTGTTTACCTTTTCATGTTTCTCTTGAATTTTGTATTTGAACATCAAATTTTCTGTTTACTTCTGGTCTTTTCTTTAGGAATACTTGGAGATCTTCTATTTTGTTAAATGCCCATACTCTCCCCTGGAAGTATATAGTCAGTTTTGATGGATAGGTGATCCTTGTTGAATATCCAATTCTCTTGCCTTTCTGAAAATCATATTCTAAGTCTTGCAATCTTTTAGTGTGGAGGCTGTCAGATCCTGTGTAATTCTGACTGGAGCTCCTTGATATCTGAATTGTCTCTTTCTGGTTTCTTGCAATATTTTCTCCTCAGCTTGGGAGCTCTTGAATTTGAAATTTTCATTCCTGGGTGATGCCTTTTGAGGATTTAACATAGAGGGTGATCTATAGAATCGTTCAATGTCTATTTTTCCTTCTTGTACAAGAATATCAGGGCAGTTTTCTTAGATAATTTCTTGTAACATGATGTCAAGGTTTCTGTTTTTTTCTAGGTCTTCAGGTAGACCAATGATTCTCAAATTGTCTGTCCTGGACCTGTTTTCCAGGCCAGTTGTTTTTTTTGATGAGATATTTCATGTTTCCTTCTATTTTTTCATTCTTTTGATTTTGCTTTGTTAATTCTTGCTGTCTTGTGAGCTCATTAGCTTCAACTTGTCCAATTCTAGTCTTTAAAGACTGGTTTTCAGCTATGATATTTTGATTTTCCTTTTCAGTTTGGTCTATCCTGCTTTTCATGGTTTCTAGCAGGTCAATTTTGGGCTCCAATTTGCTTATTACTTCATGTGATTTCTGGGCTTCTTTTTCCAAATGGGAGATTCTGTCTTTTAAACTGTTATTTTCTTTTTGAAACACTAGCATTCCTATTTCCCACTTTTCGGCCCATTTTTCTTCTATCTTTCTTACTTGGTTCTCAAACTCCATTTTGAGTTCCTTGAGAAGTGGCAACCAATTTCCTTTTTTTTTTTTTTTTGAAAGTTTGGATATGTTTGTTTGTTTCTCTCTGCTGTAGCCTCTGAACTCTGCTCATTTTCTCCATGGATTATTTCCAGGGTCAGAGGCTTTCTTTGTTGTTTATTTCTTTTGGTACTTGTGGATTGTGGTTCCTTCACATTGGTAGCCATTGCTGTGCTGGTTTTTTTCTCTGTATTACCTTGGGTTCTCAGTCAGAACTCTGAGTGAGGTGGGCAGGCAGTTCTTGGTGTAGTAGACTTTAAAGAGTCTTGCCCTGAATCTATTTTTCAGCCTCCATTTTGTCTGACACAGCCAGCCTGGGTCTACCCTGTCTCCCCTTGCTGGTACTCCATGCTCTGAGCTCCACACTCCATGCTCCCCAGTTGCAAGTCTCAAGTCTCACTGCCAAGGCTCTGTGATGCCCTCAGGGTAATACTGTGGCAACCTCAGCCAGCTTCTGAGAATTTAGAGATTGTCCTGGCCCTCACTCTGACTAGGGTACAGTTGATAGTGTGGGGAAGATGTGATCAGCTCAAGCTTTGGTAGGACTAATTTTACCCCATTATAGCATGGAAATGCCCCAAAACTGCCTACCTTAAGGCTGTGCATCTTGTCAGAACCCCTTCACTCATATGATTTTGATTGTTGTCCTTTTGTGAGGCTTTGTATCAGTTGGTTGTGAGGAGAGTCTGGCCCTTCCTTCTACTCTGCCACCATCTTAGCCCAGAATCCACAGAAATAAATTTGAGGAAAATCACACTACAAAATTGAAATAAGTATGGAGCAGAACAGAGGAAGCAAAAGATTATTTTTTAAAAGTGAAGAGGGAAAAGAGAGTAGCTAATCTTTTTCTGAGCTCCAAACCAAAGTGCAATGTTGGGTTTTTTTCCCCTTCTGGCCTCTACTTATAATTTAAAACTTCTGCTTGTTCTAGGATAAAGTAAACACAGAGATTGAAACAAGAACCTTATTTTTCCAAGGGCCATTTAATGGCCACATTAGTCTGGGAGCTAAAGCACTCAGACCACATTATGAAAGGCCAAACAAGATTATACTGCCTGACTGTTGTAAGAAACTAGAATAGCATAAATGACTCTCACCAAAAGACTGGAGTCAAGATTTAGGGTGTTTTTTAATTAGGATTTCTTGATTATAAAAGAGTTGTAATTCTTGAACTTTCCATACCCTGATACAGGTACAGATTTCCTTTTATTGGGAGGAAATTCAAGTTTCAAGGAGATTTTTAATTGATGTTGGGAAGAAAGCATACTGGAAAGCCAGAGTAGAATGGTTTCCATTTCTCCTTGATGTCCTGAGCTGATCAGCATCATTTAATCATTTTGTTTAGGGGGAAAAAAAGATTTTACATTCCTTAATTAAAAAAAGAAGTATTTTCTATTCTTTTTTTGTAGCTAATGGACAAATTATATACATAATGGGAGTCATCAGAAAAATCTGCCCAATCTGATGAACTGGGGCTATCTCAAATAGCAGGGGTGATGGAACTACCTCCAGGTCTCTTGCTAAAAGACATCTACAATCAGTTTGCTCCTGTTGTACATACATACTTCTCTTTTTCTCCTTTTCTTCTCTCTAAGTCTGCAACAAAGGTACAATTAGAAGAGAATGAATGAAGAAGTTGCTGGCAATCATGCTATCATAGGATCATATGTCTAGAGCTGGAAGGTATTTCCATTTTACATATGAGGAAACTGAAGCCCAGAGAGGCTAAATAATTTGTCCAAAGTCATATAGTTAGTAAGTGATGGGAATATTTTGAACTCAGATTCACTAACTTCAAAGCCAATTCTTACTACTGTGTAACCTTGTTACAACCAAAACAATCAATACATATGCTGAGGTCATTGGGGGAAGTTAAAATAAAGATAATTTTATTTTGGACACCTAAAGTTTTGGTGTGTGAAACCATGATTTGGTCTTCAGAAATTAATTTTTAAGATTCAGGAGTATTGGTCAATTTCATTTATAAATGTGTGTGTACGTGCGTCCATGAGTGTGTGTGTGTATGTGTGTGTATATATATATATATATATATATATATATATATATGTGTGT